>NC_083288.1:41405489-41769656 GCF_963506605.1 Zootoca vivipara
AATTGAGAGAGAAGTCTAACAATGGAATAGTAAGGACAAATGAATAACTGAACCCTGTGGGGGCAGAACACAGTTCACTAGAAACCTCTACTGGAATTGCTATACAGTGGTACCTCGGGTTACAGACGCTTCAGGTTACAGACTCCGCTAACCCAGAAATACCGGTAGTACCTCAGGTTAAGAACTTTGCTTCTGGATGAGAACAAAAATCGCATGACAGCAGCAGCGGGAGGCCCCATTAGCTCAGGTTAAGAACAGTTTCAGGTTAAGAACAGACCTCCAGAACGAATTAAGTTCTTAACCCGAGGTACCACTGTATCTGTTTGATCCAATTGAGGACTCCCACTCATTATTTACTCTGATTGTATCTCTAGAGGGCTACCGATGCTCACCTGTAGTGTATGCAGGAGAACTCTTGCCTCACAAAGCTGTAACTGTCACGCTGGGATTTCTTATGTGCATCAATAGCCATTCAGAAATGAGATCCAGCAAAGGCCACCTTATGCAGCCCTGCGTTGTACATTTCTATGTCCAATCCCAAATCTGCTTTCCAGTCGTTCTTCACCTCCGTGGCCATTGCATTGGCAACATCCACATCTAAATGCTCCACAGAACTGCTGTCTTGCCCATGGCACGAGCGAACTATCTGCCAGTCCGCAACAGCTAAAGGGAGTTTCTGCAGCTGCCCGTTCATCAAGTGATTCCGACAGAGGATACACGTCCCGTTGGGGCCCTGCCATTGGCTGGTGTCCACCACAAACGCTCCCTTTCTCTCCAGAGTGGTGATGTCAACCCCCTGACCAATATAGGTGTGGCCAGGCACAAAGGTGTCCTGCTTCATGCAGATGGATCTGTCATGCCGATCGCAGTGGCTGGAAGTTGTTGGTGGAAGTTGGAAGAGAAATAGGAGGAAGGCTGCTAGGAAGAGGTGATGTTTGGACATGATTGTTCTGCTAGGATCCTTCCCCCCCAGTGGGGCAGATGGCTTCAAATTACCACGGGAAATAAAACAAAGAAGACTTATTTGCACCATTCAGGCATTTCCCACGTTTGAGAGCGCCTCTTTTCATATCACCTGCTGCTACCTGACCCTTTTTAACTGGAGGTACCAGGAACTGAACCTGTTGGCTTCTACACACAAAGTAGATGCTCTACCACTGGCATGGCCACTCCTAATGGTATATGCTGGGCCAGGTGTGGGGAACCGTTGGCCTTGCAGATGTTGCTGAGCTAAAGCTCTCATCAGTCCTAGCAACCATGGCTCAGTTGCCAGGAATGTAGGAGCTATTGTTCAGCTAGCAGTCCTTGTTCAGCAACAGCCTGGAGGACCACAGGCTGGGTTACCAGCATGGAGCTCTTCAGATGTTGCTGGACTTGCAACTCCCATCATCTCCAGCCAGAGTTGTCAATGTTGCTTTAGTTGAGCAATGTATGAACATTGGCTATTCCATAATTAGACTGAAGTTCTAATGATGGCCACCCAGTGAACTTCATGGCTGAGGAGGCGAGTGAATGTACAGCAGGAATGTAACTATGAAGAGGAAAGCCCTGGAACTAACCATAAAAGTCCTGAATTCCATCTAAAAGCAGACATGTATAATCTGGGCACCAGGTGTTCTTCCTGACCTAGTACGGTTGCCTTTTCTTCCCTAGCTTGGTGACAAGTAGAAGACCAACGTATCTCACTTCCCCCAGGATAGAGCTGCAACAAGGAGGAAAGCTTTAACTGTTGCATCTCTTCACATCTTGGGAATGCCGAACATCAGTCCAGTGTAAGCCCAGATACACTCTGCATCTTAATCTTTTAGGCTGGGAGTGTCTGTGGGGTGGTAGGGGCTTCCAGCTTACCGTACATGGTGGACTATACACTCATTTACAATAATAAATAATGAATATAGTAGCAAGCTTACCCGCTCTGTACTTTCCGAACTGTTTTGCCTTCTCAGTGTAGTAGGTGGCACTACAACAGCTGACTTTGGTTTCTGTTCTCACCGACGAGCTATTTTTCCAGTTCCCTCCCTTGCCAACTGATCTGCTTTGTCTTTTGCATGTCTCTAAACCAAGACTGGATTGGTGGACACTCACTCACCCCTCCACCCCTGAACGAACAGGACCGCACCCAGTGGCATCCTCAGAAAACTGGATTCTTCTCTTCTTTCCCACTGTTTCAGATTCTTGTGTTAATGGTTTGAATTATAGGAGTCACAAACACCAGTGTATTGTGTGTGTGTGTGTGTGTGTGTGTGTGTGTGTGTGAGAGAGAGAGAGAGAGAGAGAGAGAGAAGGTGGTGGACCCAGGGGTTTCCTGGTGGCGCTCTCTCTCTCTCTCTCCCTCTCTCTGGCAAGAAGAGGGATGAAGCCCATCTCAAACCCTCTTATCACCCAATTCTTTATCTACTCCATACCTTTGTAAATACCAAAAGCAGTCTGCCATTCCAGCCTGTCAGTGACTGCTACAGTCATGGAGCCAAGAAGGCCTTCCTTTGCGCATAATTAATAAATAAATAATTTTTTTGGAAGGGTTGTTCTTTCTTACCTTTGGCAGAGAGCCCCAGTGGCAAGGATAGGTTTCTGCAGGTTGGTGAGCCTGAGAGGACTGCTTCAGATTCCTTTCTTTTGAGGTTGAGAAGTCAAGACAAAACTGAAACCATCATACCAGGATAGTGAGTTGGCCACCAGTGGGGGAAATGGACCGTTTGCTTTTGTGAGGAAATTCCTTATAAGGAAGGCTTTTTATTTTCCAACCCAAAAAGTCTGGCAGAGGCCTCCTCCTAAAAGAAGTTCCGATTGTTCTAGGAAGTGGGGGAACATTTTGGCTCCACAGGCCAGATCCTTATTTTTATTAGATCTAGCCTTGTGGGCCAAATGTGACAAAGGGGCAGGGACACCCATCTGTCAGTCACCACAATGATGTCAGGTGATTGGGAATGTTGGGACTTCAAAGCGCCATGTAGAGCGATACCGCCAAAGCCTGCTTTCCACTGACCTTGGCTCAACTGATGGGCTGTGGACCCAAAACCTGCTTTCTCTTGCCTCTGCATGATCAGGAGCATACTATACTGTTCCCGATTATGCACTGGCAGTCGTCTCTCTACCTATCCCATAGATCAACAACACATATATGTATGTTAAGTACAATTGTTTAATTATGATGATGATTCTCATCAGCTCCAGCCAGCGTGGTCAATGGCCCGGGATGCAGCCTAACAAATTATTATTGCCACTTATAGTTTTCAGGTTAAATGTCCATATTGGTTGGATTACATCTACTGATCAGACAAGCTTATTCCTGGACAAAACATGGTTGACTTGATCCAAAGGGTACTCAGTGTGACACAGAATCTGACTTCGGGAGGGGGAATTGTCTCTCTAGACACATTCAGAGATTTTGACTATGTGGAGTGGGTGTTTTTATAGAAAAAAATCTAAATTTAGAAATGATTTTATCTTTAATTGATCTTGGGGTTGTCTGCAACAACAGCCACAAATGGATTCTCTTACCTGAGTGTGCATCTTAAGACAGGACCTAAGTAGGACATCCTTTGTTCCTGTTGCTATTTGCATTGATCATTAAAACTTTGGAGAATAAAATGAGATTGTACCGTACTATCCAGTAGGCATTCAGGGAGTGGAACACTCCATCAATTTATTTTACGTCCAATCATAAAAGAAGCAATAGAACATGTGTAAAATGTTGTAAAATTCTGTAAAACATCTGTAAGATGCTGGTGACTTTATAACATAATATGCTGCAAAGAAGAAGGAAATCTCAACTGAGGGTACTCATCTCTCCCTACTCTGATCATTCTCACTTGCAAGCTGTTTTTCCCCAATTCCCACCCTCTCCCACAGACCTACTATTTCTTTTGTAATATTACACAGCACCCCAATTTTGAGCAGTGCAAAATTCCAGGGGAACTAGGCGTTCTTACCCAGGGTCCCATATGGTGTTTACCAAAACATCCCGATTACATAATCACTAGGTTGGATAGCCACTAAGAAGATTGCTTAAGGGCACAAGGCACAAGGAAAAGCCCATGAAACGCCATAAACCATGCCCATAGGAAGGCTGGAAGCAGGTCCTGAGCTCAACAGCACTGTTCCCACCTCTGACAGTGGAGGTAGAATCTAGCCATCATGCCTAGTAGCCATTGATAACCTTCACCTCCATGAATCTATCTAATCTTCTTTCAAAGCCTCTTGTTCCAGAAGAGGAGCAACTGGACCCAGCTGAGCCTGTGGTGTGGAATTCCACCTCTTCCTCTACAGGTCTAAAAACAAATTCACTTTTGTTATTCTGGGCATCTGTATCAAGAGAGGTGGGATAGCCAGGTTTTCTTGCTGTGGGCCTTTATTGTGTTCTGCAGAAGGTGATTATCTTCACCACCACTATAACGAATAAAGCTCATTATATCTGCTCCCTTGCAACATATTTATTTTTTTCAAAATACCAAGTTTCTAATCCGGAATGTCTGTAATCCATGAAGGATTTTGCAGGGTGAGGTGGATAAAAGAAGCGCATATGCAAACACAAATATGTATTTGTAACGCAGGAGTTGGAGAGACAGAAATTCACACACTTTTGTGGAGCTGGGAATCTCCAGACACTGACTCATAGCTTCAGGGAAACAGCAGAGATAGGAAACAGTCTTAGAGATTTTCTCTGCCTGCGGGATCCTGAGAGCCTGGCCTCTACCAGGCAGAGTATAAGGCCAGACAAACCAGTGGTCTCAATCTGCATAAAGATGCTTTGTATGTTTAGAACAATGTGGACCAACGAGGCCCCAACCCCAGATCTGCCAGATTTCTTCTGAATCTGTCTCAATAGGGTCTGTCCCAACTCTGCCCTCAGTGGGTGGGGGAACCTGTGGCCTTCTGGCCATTGTCGGACTACGAAACCCATCGTCCTGAAATAAATGGAACAAAGAAAAAGCACTGAATTAGGAGGGTGTGGCTAGTTGAAATGAGAAGTTGGCAGTCGTAGGGGGACATAATTTTGACAGCTGGGACCGCCCAATGTGCGGCCACATTCCAGCAAGTAGTAATACTCGACGTATCCATGGGGCGCATAACATCTGTGCCGGATAGTCCCAGCCCCGGCCTCCAACCGGTGGAAACAGCCCTGCAGAAGGTCATCACGCCAGACGTCTTTGTCCCAGAGCTGAACCTCAAAAGAATTGTGGTCTGCCAATGTGACCGTCCCAAAGTCCAGGGTTTCCGACCACTGAGGGTTGTTGTCGTTTCTGACGATGCTGGTTCTCATTTCCTGACCTTGGAAGAAAATCCTCACATAAGCATCAGTGGCCGTGAAGTGGTCGCCCCAAAGCCTGGATCCGTTGACCACAACAAACTTGAGGCGTGCCCTGCCTCGCTGCCAGGCACAGCACATCTCGTTGTTGAGGCCGTCCTGCTGACACAAGCAGGTGCATTGCTCACCTGAGCTCTGGGAGCTCCAGCGTGGACACTGTTGTGGACAGTCCCTCTTGAGGGCTCTCTGGTTTATATGGCCCACAATGGCTTGCTTCAGCAAATCCCTTCTTGGATCTCTTTGGTTCAACAAGGTGTGTAAGGGTAGGAGGGAGTAGGAGACCAGCCCAGGCTTTGTTTTTGCACTCTCCATCCATGCGGAGAAGAGTTGGGCTTCTCCAGCTTTGGAGAAGAGCATCTCTACCTGCTTATCTCCTCCCACAACTTCAATGTGCTGCTTGGCATCGGCATCCTCAAGGATTCCACGGGAGTAGGCCCTCTTGAGATCTTCACACTCGGAGCTCAGGGAAGTGGAGCCAAACAGCCAGTCGACTCCTAGAGAAGCCCCCCAGTTCAAGCAGCGTTGGATGGTGGAAGCGGTAATCCCCCACAAGGCCATCTTGCACGTTTGCACAGCCAGCAGGTGGCGCAATCGCCCACCCAGTTGCACATGGCTGATGTAGTGGGTGCCGTAGATGTTGATAAAATGCTGGTATTCCTCGGAGTTATTGTTCCTTGGCAGCCTGGCCACAGCACGGGAGAAGTGGGAGGCCAGCAGTGAGGGTCTTTGGAGGAGTCTCATCCTGCACAGGCAGAGAAAAAGTGGAGCAGAATCTTGTAAGTCAAGTTTATAGCAACTTTATAGCATTCTGCACTGAAGGAGCAAAGATTATTATTTTATTATCTATTATTCATGTATAAAACAACCATAACAATCACAGAAACAAGGTGGGTCCTAAAAATGTAGACAGCAAGTGTCAAAAGGCAGGGAAAGAAGCAAAAGAAGTCCCAGCGAAAGAAAAATGGATACAAAAACTTATGGAATATGCAAAAATGGCAAAACTTGCTGGGGAAAAAATAAGAAATTGAGATAACAAACATTTTATTAAAACATGAAAATGGTTTATGGAATATTTACAAATAAACTGTAAACAGATAAGAACATTGGCAGGATTATTGTAATAACCTGCAGTTTTTTAAGAGTATATATTTTAAAGTAGATGAATAAATGAGTAAATTAAGTTAATTTGGAATATGCAGTGTGTGTAGGTATGTGTGTATGTGTGTATGTATGTATGTATGTATGTATGTATGTATGTATGTATGTATGGAACCGCAGAAAGAGGGGAAAAGAAGTCGTTTTTGAAATGTTAAAATGATTGTAAAATCATTGAAATGTATAAAAGTGAAAAGAATGAATGGCAGGGTAAAGAGGTGTGTCTTCAGCATTCACTGAAAGCTGAATTATGAAGATGCCAGACACACCTCTGTGGGGAAGGATTCCACAGCGTAGGAGCTACCATAGAGAATGTCTTTTCCTAGGCCACGCTTCTGAGAGTGGCAGAGAAACCAAGAGGGGGCCCTCTGCTGCTCATAACACCCAAGGGAGTCTGTGGGGAAGGAGCCAGTCTTTCAGGTACTTAGGTCCTGACTCACTTAGAACTTTGAACTCTAATGTGAGCACCTTAAATTGGCCCCAGAAACGAACACCCAACCAGGGCAGTTGCTTTAAAATGTACCAGACTATGCAAGTCCCTCTTGAGAGGGCTACTGGTGCTCACCTGTAGTATGCGCAGGAGACCTCTTGCCTCACAAAGCTGTAACTGTCCTGACGGGATTTCTCATGCGCATAAATAGCCATCCGGGACCGGGACCCAGCAAAAGCCACGCGGGCCTTAGGCAGCCCCGGGTCTTCTTCCCTGCCATTGTTCGTCTCCATCTCTAAACCCAGGTCTACTTTCCAGTCGTTCTTCACCTCCGTGGCCATTGTGTTGGCAACATCCACATCCAAATTCTCCACAGAGCTGCTGACTTGCCGATGGCAGGAGCGGACCACCTGCCAGTCCACGCCAGCCAAGGGGAGTCTCTGCAGGTGCCCGTCCATCAAGGGATTCCGGCAGAGTTTGCACGTCCCGTTGGGACCCTGCCATCGGCCGGTGTCCACCACATACGCTCCCTTTCTCTCCAGAGAGGTGATGTCCACCCCCTCGCCAATATAGTTATGGCCAGGCACAAAGGTGTCCTGCTTCATGCAGGCAGATCTGTGGAACGTCTGGCAGTGGCTGGAAGTCGTCGTTGGAAGTAGGAAGAGAAATGGGAGGAGGGCTGTTAGCAAGAGGCGCTGTTGGGACATGATGGGAACCTTCACTCCAGGAGGCAGGAGGCTTGTAAGTTACCCTGCGGAACAAAACAGAGAGGGCTTCTTTGCACTGTCTAGGCATTTCCCACATCTGTGAGCCCCTCTTTTCAAACAAAACACACAGCCTTGCTTAAATGAACTTTTCTCTCATCGTACTGGGCGTCAGGGAGCTAGTCACACTATTTGTCTATCTCTAACCCAAGACTGTCCACTCTGGCAGCAGCCCTCCAGGGTCTCATGCAGAGGGTGTTTCAAACCACCTGTTCCTACCTGATCCTTCTGAACTGGAGCTACCAGCAGATGAGCCTGGGACATTATACATGCCAAGTAGGTCTCCCCCCCCCTCCGACCCATGGCCACTGCTAATGTACCTGAGGCCCAGTGTGGGGAACCTTTGGCCCTACACTTTGGTTCATCACAGCTCCCATTAGCCCCAACAAGCATGTCCCAGTGGCTAGGGATGATGGGAACCTGGAGGGCCATAGCTTATCCACATTGGGTTAAGGACATGGGTGACCAGCATAGTGCTCTTCGGATGTTGCTGGACTCGCAACTCCCTTTAGCCCCAGCCAGCACCGTCAATGGTCAAGGGTGTGGCTGTAGCCTAGCAATGTCTGAAGAGCACCACATGGGCTATTCCCTCATTAGGATGAAGTTCAGCAACTTGCCCAAGGACTGGCCACCCAGTGAACTTCATGGCTGAGGAGGCCACCGAACGTACAGCAGGAACGTAAACATTAAGAGGAAGCCCTGGAACTAAGCATGGAAGTTCCGACTGCAATCTAAAAACAGGCAGGTACCACCTGGTCACCAGAAGCTCTTCCTGACCTGGCACCATCGCCTATCCTGCCCTCTATCTTTAATAGTTTGGTGACAGGCAGAAACCCAACAGATGTCACTTCCCATGCCATAGAGTTGCAACAAGGAGTAAAGCTTTAAGTGTTACATATCTTTGCATCTTGGGAATGCAGGAACCCAAATATACTCTGCATGATATTCATTCATGATATTCATTTATGCAGGGGGGGGGGGCTTCCAGCCTGTGGGTTTAATTAAGGGTATACGGTGCAATATAATCTCATTCAAAATATTTTAAAAATGAATGCAGTGGCAACCTTACCCGTTCTGTCATTTCCAAACTGCTTTGCCCTCTCAGTGTATTACATGGCGCTATAACAACTTGTCTTTCCATCTCTGTTCCTACCCACAGGCTATTTTTCCAATTCCCTCCCTCTCCCACTGACCTACTTTCTCTTTCATATTCTCACTAAACAGAGATTGGATGGGTAGAAACTCACTCAGCCCTCTGCCCCGAAAACAAACAGGACAGTTTCCAATCACGTTCTCAGCAAATAGGATGCTTCTTTGACCTTGCCGCTTCCTTCTTTTGCAGCTGCTTCTAATTCTGGCACACATGTCTTGGATTACAGGAGAATAACAAAGGCCAGTGTGTTGTGTGTGTGTTTCTGTGTCTGTGTAAGAGGGAGGGGTTTCCTGGTGGCTTTCCTGAAAAGTGGTTTCTGTGAGAGGGAGAGAGAAGGAGAAGAAGAAAAGGAAAAAGAAGGGTGAACCCCAATCTCAAACCCTCTTAACACCCCATCCTTTTATCTGTCCCACTTCTGCAAACACTAAAGGCCTCTGGGTGTGATTTAATGTTTCCAGCCTGACATTCAAGGACTGCTACAGTCACAAAGCATTTGCACCTTAAAAAAACAAGAGCTTCGAAGGGTGATTCTTTCTTACCTTTGGCAGCGTCCAGTGGAAAAGAGAAGTTTTCTACATGGGTGAGCCTGAGAGAACTGCTTTAAACTCTTGTCTATTTGAGGTTTAAAAATGAAGACAAAACAGGAACAATCATAACAGGATAGTGAGCGGCCACTACTGGGGAAAAGGGACTGTTTATTTTTGTGAGGAAAATCCTTATAAGGAAGCCAATTTTTTTTTATTAAAAAACAAACAAACCCAAAATGTCTGGAGGGGACCTCATAAAAAGAGCTACAATGGCGCCAGGAAGTGGAGAAACCATTTGGCTCCAAGAGGCCATATCTTTATTTATCCTTATCAGGGCTAGCCTCATGGGGCCAAATATGACAAGTGAGCAAGTCTGCCAGTCACCACAATGGTGTCAAGTGATTGGGCTCCTTGAAGTCCCAATGTCGGGACTTCAAAACACCACACATAGCTGCATCGCCAAAGCCTGCTTTCTGCTGACCTTCGCTCAACCACCCATCAATCCATCAGCATGCATGATAAGGAGCCTAATGTAAGTCTGCCCCATACTGTCATCACATATATAGAGTGGGACTGGGGTGTGTGGTTTTAGGGGGAATAGCCCTGCAGGCAAAATTTGAACCCCTGGTGACTCACATTTGGCCTACAGGTCAGAGGGACCCCACCCATTCCGCATGTGCTACAAACTAAAAAAATATCACTCCAGGCATTCTTAATTGGTATCCATGGCGATGAGAGGGACTCAGGCTGAATGCTAAGTTTATCGTACCAGGTAACTTGGTCCCAGATCTCTATCTTGACCTCATTTGTAGCCTGTTAGCATTGAAGTCCCAAATCCAGGGTTTCATGGGTTGTCATTATCTTCAATGAGCCTGGTCCTCCTTTCTTGACCTTGGGAGAAAATTTTGACGGTGCCACTGAAGATGTCACCCCTAAGGTCGTATTCTCCGTGCACAAAAAAATTGAGGTATACTTTGCCCCGCCCCCAGGCCCAGGCCCTGTTTCATTTGATCCAGTGGTAAAATGTGGGCTTCTCCAAGGAGGTTGTATCTACTCTCATGTGCAAGCCATAGCTGGGTTACACATAATATATGGACAGCTAACCTCTATGGAGCATATTCCAGGAGTTTCTTAACCCAATGAATTGAAGTGTGCCTTTTCAAGAGCAAAGGGAGAAACTAGAAAAAAATATTGTAGTTTCATCCTGCAGAGTAATTCAAACCCATCTTCTAGGGGAGTCCTTCAAACCCCTTACGGACTCACGAGGTAATTATTTATTTCAAATGGCAGCTATTCAGAAGTGCCAACCCCCCTTGTAAATGTTTCCACAAATAGGAGCCTGTATATCTTGTTCTGCTTTTCTCTGGACCATATCAGCAAGGCCGAGAGTGGGGGCCTGTCATCTGGGCATGCTCACTGTCCAGGCTTGCACACCACTGAATATCACTTCAGGGCTGCTAATGCCGCAGTTCGACTTCACCCCCGGAAGCATACTCCATTGACTTTTAAGACAGATGGGTGCCGACAACAACAACCCCCCGCCCCTAGGGTGGAAAACATTTTGATCCTGAAATTCTTCATAGCGGAGGGGGAAAGTGGGGAAACTGCTCAGCTAGGATATTATCCCCATACCTCTACCCAGTTTGCTCACCTCCATGTCTCTTTTGAGAACTGTCCAAACTCTCAACATAAACAATATCGGAACTTGTTAGATTCCTCACCACACATCTCACCCCTTCAGTCTTTGAGGGAGGACCTGACAGAGATAACCTGAAGGTTTGAGGAAACTGCTTTGTTTTTTTGTAACCCTTCAAGATAGAGAAAAAAACACTGGATGTTCTGATGAAAGACATTATCTCTCTCTCTCTCTCTCTCTCTCTCTCTCTCTCACACACACACACACACACACACACACACACACACACACACACTGTAGCAATATTTCATTTTGGTGCTTTCAGCAAAGAAAACAGAGCAGTTGTGCAACAACAGAGAACTGGAATGTTTCCCCTTGTCTTTTATTATTTAAGCCAGGAATTTTCGTTTCATATCCAGAGAAACACATGACAGACCACAAGGCTGAAGCAGGCTGTGTTGTGAACAGAGCTGAAACAGAGCAGAATACACTCAGCAATTATTTGTAAACAAACCTTTCAGCTAAAAAGCCCAGCTATGCAGTGACTTTATTCCGGATTTTGGTAAAAGCTTCTAAATCTAATCACATTAGAAGCTAAAGGGGGGGGGAATAAGAACAATAATGATGATGATGATAATAATAATAATAATAATAATAATAATAATAATAATAATAATTTATACCCCACCCATCTGGCTGGGTTTCCCCAGCCACTCTGGGCGGCTTCCAACAGAAAAATGAAATAAAATAATCTATTAAACATTAAAAGCCTCCCTAAACAGGGATGCCTTCAGATGTCTTCTAAAAATCTGGTAGCTGTTTTTCTCTTTGACATCTGATGGGAGGGCATTCCACAGGGCGGGCGCCACCACCGAGAAGGCCCTCTGCCTGGTTCCCTGCAACTTGGCTTCTCGCAACAAGGGAACCGCCAGAAGGCCCTTGGTACTGGACCTCAGTGTCCGGGCAGAACGATGGGGGTGGAGATGCTCCTTCAGGTATACTGGACCGAGGCCATTTAGGGCTTTAAAGGTCAGCACCAACACTTTGAACTGTGCTCGGAAACGTACTGGGAGCCAATGTAGATCTTTCAAGACACTTGCATCAGAGAGAGTGCAGTCACAGGATTTGCCCTTTGCTACATCCCACCTCAGATGTTGGTGGGACACCCAAAAGAGCCTCCATAGGAAATCACTATTCATGGACCATGTCTGTATGGATGAAGCTGCTTCTTTAGGTATCCTGGTCCAAAGCCATGTACAAGTGAAACTCGGGAAATTAGAATATCGTCAAAAAGTGCATTTATTTCAGTAATGCAACTCAAAAGGTGAAACCAATACACGAGACAGATGCATGACATGAAAAGCAAGATATGTCAAGCCTTTATTTGTTGTAATTGTAATTATTTGTCGTTAGGCGGGTCAATTATAAACGGAGTGTAATTCATGAAATGTAATAGCGATGTTGTTTTTTGTTTATTTTTGTATTATTGTAACTATTTGTTTTATTACTGTGGAATTTCCAAAAGAAAGCATTTGTAAAAATTAAAAGAAAAATAAAAAACGATAAGTTGCATTACTGAAATAAATGCACTTTTCGACGCTATTCTAATTTTCCGAGTTTCACCTGTATAGCCTTGGAAATCACAACCAGCACTTCTGAGTTCCTCCCAGAAACTAAGGCATGTGTCACCGTGACCAGAGCTATATTCTCAAGGAACAGGAGTAACTGTTGAACCATCCTCATTTGGGCAATGGGCTCCCCTGACCATGGCTGTCCCCTACATATTCAGATTCAGCAACATAACCCTGTCCACCTATCAAATCTGGCCTGTGAGGCTCAAACTGATAAACATCTGCAGAGCCAGAAGGCCCTTCACCCCTGGCAGGGAGCATTCACATTGCAACTCTTTTTTATGAGGCCGCCTCCAGATTTTAATTTTTTAACAATGGCTTCTTTATAAATCGGAATTTCTCACATAAACAAAAGATTCCTTCCCTTCCTTCTGGGGGCCTTTATCCCTGCATGATTGTTCCTGTTTTCCTGGTCTGACTGGAATTTCCAAACCCAAAAAGAAAAGGGTTCGAAGCGGTCCTCTCAGGCTTGCCAAATTGGCAAGTCTCTGTCCTTGCCACTGAGCTCTGCTATGGGGAACAAAGATCAAACTGCCCCAAATCCATTTTGGGGAAAATCTGGAAAGGAAGGCCTTCTTGACGCCATGATTTTAGCAGTCCTTGTTTCAAGCTGGGAATGGCAGAATGGTTAAGTTGCACCCAGATACCTTTAGTGTTTGCGAAGTAGAATGGATAAGGATAGGGGGCTGAGGGGGCTCAACATTGGGGTTCACCACTCTTCGTCTTCTCTTACACACACACACACACACACACACACACACACACACACAACGTTTCAGAGAAGCTGCCAAGGAAGCCCTTCCTCCTCTCACCCCCACATCCAGCCTTTGTGACTCACTTATAATTCAACCCTTGTTTTCCAGAATTGAAAATCGCTGGAAAGGAGGCAAGTAATAAGGCAGAGTCATCTTAATCCTGTTTGATTAGGGGAACCATTGTCCCCGTTGTATCCCATGTGTTGTGCCTTTGGCATGGGCAAAGTTCATAAATGTATTTAGTTTGTATGGGCTGTTATTGTACTGGGTAGCGCAGCTCCACCTACTGGCCAAAAAGAATATTGCAAGAATATTGCAGTTGCTGACACACGCCTGCATACGACAATAGCAAGCTCAAACAGTCAGACATCTCCGTAACAACATGTCTCAGAGTCGGGCATCTTCGGGAAAGGCAAGGTCCCAAGTCTCTGGTACTTCTAAATCTTCCACTATGAGTAATGCACTTGCCATCGCTCGAGCCAAGGCTGAAGCGGCTAAAACACGAGCAGCCTTCGCAGAGCAAGAAATAAAGATGAAACAGGAAAAGGCTAGGTTGGAAGCAAGCCTAGAAAACCTCATTGTAGAAAAAGAAACAGCAGCCGCCATAGCTGAGGCAGACGCCTTAGAAGCGACTTTAATTCCTGGCAGTGAATGCAACAGTGTACTCAGCCCGGATCCGGGACTACAAGATTCCCTGCAACGGACTTCAGAGTACGTTTATCAGCATTCCAAATCAAGTGACTATGTACCTCTGCAACAACCTAGAGAATAGGACATCAAAACGTCAACCCAAGACTTTTACACGGTGCCGCTGCAAAACAGAGACAAGCCTATTACTATGAGCAACCCGGCAAACTCAACCTTCGAACCGGAGCAGTACAACAGAGATCACATGAAATCAGAATCATCAGAAAGGTACGATTATCCCATACCTTTACATCGTAGTGACCCTCACCACACTGATCCAACCACAATAGACTTTGCCAAGTTCCTTGCTAAACGTGAACTAGTCACAAAGGGACTTGAAAAGTTTAACGACCAACCTGAAAGTTACAGAGCCTGGCGCGCTTCCTTTCAAAATGCTATCGAAGGCCTAGACTTATCGTGCTGCAAAGAGATGGATCTCTTAAACAAGTGGCTTGGCAAAGAGTCTGTCGAACACACCAAAAGAATTAGAACAATAAACATTAATTACCCAGGCATCGGCCTTAAAATGATTTGGAATAGACTTGAGGAGTGTTACGGTTCAATAGAAGCTATAGAGAACGCACTATTTAAAAGACTCGATAGTGTTCCTAAGGTACCTGCCAAAGCTTACCAGAAACTCAGAGAATTGAGTGATTTACTAATGGAACTTCAAGTAGCTAAATCTGAAGGAGACTTACCTGGACTTACGTTTTTAGACACAGCTAGAGGTGTCAACCCCATTGTACAAAAGTTACCTTACAATCTACAAGAACAATGGATTGCACATGGTTCTAAATTTAAGAGAAAACACAACGTTCCATATCCTACCTTTTCTGTTTTCGTGGACTTCGTGAACCAGCAAGCTAAGATGAGGAATGATCCCAGTTTTGATTTCTCACTGTCATGTGTTATTCCCCACGGACTGAACAAGCCCCCAATATCAGTACACAAAATTAATGTAGACTCTCCAGATTCTCCTTTCAGGTCTGCTAACTCTTCTCTCAGGGAGGCAAGAATTAAGGATCCTGGTAAACAGTGTCCTCTACACCGCAAGCCTCATCCTCTGCAGAATTGTAGAACCTTCAGAGAGAAGCCTTTAGAAGAACGTAAGGCCTTCCTGAAGCAGAACAACCTTTGCTACAAGTGCTGCTCAGCCTTTCACTTCGCTAAGGATTGTAAGGTCAGTCTGGAATGCCGAGAATGTGATAGTTCAGATCACAATACGGCTCTACACACTGGGTCTGCCCCATGGTCCTTACAACACACAGACAGCTTCACTGAGCATGGCGGGGAGCAAAAACACACTACTACAACTACGCCAGAGATTATCTCAAAATGCACTGAGGTCTGTAAAGGAACCATAACTGGCAAGTCCTGCTCCAAAATCTGTTTAGTTAGAGTCTACCCTGCAGGTAACAAGAATAAAGATATCAAACTATATGCCATTCTAGACGACCAGAGTAATAAGTCTCTAGCCAGCCCAACCTTCTTTGATATGTTTGATATCAAAGGCCCTAGCTTTCCATACTCCTTGAAAACGTGTTCAGGTAACGTTGAGACAGTGGGGAGAAGAGCATCCGGCTACAAAGTAGAGTCCTTAGACAGCCAAACTTCTTTAACTCTACCAACCTTCATTGAATGCAACCAGATTCCCGATCAAAGATCTGAGATTCCGACCCCAGATGCAGCACGTCACCACCTACATTTAAAATGCATAGTGAATCTAATACCTCAACTAGACCCGCAGGCTCAGATTATCTTACTCCCAGGGAGAGATATCTTACAAGTCCATAAAGCAAGAGCCCAGATTAATGGTCCTCACACTGCCCCTTACGCCCAGAAGCTGGATTTAGGATGGGTCATTATAGGAGACGTCTGCCTTGGAAGCATGCACAAACCAAACTCTGTCAACAGCATGCTCACGAATACACTAGAGAATGGACGCCTTTCTCTTTTCCAACCAAGTCACAACCACTTCCTTATAAAGGAATTACCTCAAAAAAATCATTCAATTTGCCCTGTCGTCAACCTCCTTAACGAGGACGTCGATTGTGACAGCGACACAGATCATTTAGGGTATATCTACAACGAGAGTAGACGCTTTTATGTCTATGTTAACAACAGAATTCTACGGATTAGGAGATCCACTGGTCCAACTCAATGGCATTACGTACCTACTGAACACAATCCTGCAGATCATGCTACAAGGGCTGTAGCAGCTAGTCATCTCAGAAACACTACATGGTTGACAGGACCTGCTTTCTTGTACAAGACAGAGCTGACTGCCCCCCAGAATGACATATTTGAACTAGTGGACTCAGACCTTGATTCTGAAGTCCGTCCTGAAGTTTCTACACTTCAGACAATGACTACAGTCAGTCATCTCGAGTCTCACAGGTTCAGTAGTTTCTCGACCTGGAAGTTACTCATTAGAGCCATTGTTAGCCTAACCCACATAGCTCATTCATTTAAACATGTCACACCTCTAGTAGAGAGTAATTGTAAAGGCTGGCATCTGTGTCCCAACATCCGCACACCATCAGAGCATCAACATGCGCAAAATGTGATCATTTGCATTGTGCAACATGAAGTCTATGCCAGAGAGATCAACTGTATCTTGAACAAAAATGTTATCTCTAAGGACAGTACTCCTAGGAAACTTGACCCATTCCTCGGTCGAAATGGCCTGTTAAGAGTAGGTGGTCGTCTCAAGCAAGCTAAATTAGAGTTAAATGAAAGAAACCCTCTAATTATACCTGGTCAGCACCACATCGCTTCTCTGATTGTACTGCATTACCACCACCAAGTCAGACACCAAGGACGTCTATTTACAGAAGGAGCTTTACGTTCTGCTGGTTTTTGGATAGTGGGAGCCAAACGACTTGTGAGTACTGAAATTTATAAATGTATTACTTGCCATAAGCTTCATGGCATACTCCAAACACAAAAGATGGCCAATCTTCCAGCTGACAGACTCAGCACAGACCCTCCCTTTACCAATATAGGCCTCGATGTCTTCGGCCCCTGGTCTGTTTCCGCACGTCGTACTAGAGGAGGTTATGCAAGCAGCAAGTGCTGGGCAGTCTTGTTCACCTGCATGTCTATTAGAGCTGTCCACATCGAAGTGATTGAGTCTATGGACACGTCTAGCTTTATTAATGCTTTAAGACGTTTTATTGCTATTAGAGGCCCTATAAAACACATTCGCTCTGACAGAGGCACTAATTTCATTGGTGCCACCAAAGAACTGAGCATTCTCTCAAACTTAGACACAAAACAAGTAGAAACATATTTGAGCAGTCAAGCTTGTACATGGACCTTCAATCCACTGCATTCTTCCCACATGGGAGGAGCTTGGGAAAGAATGATAGGAGTGGCTCGTAGAATCTTAGATTCCATCTTCCTACAAATAGGGAATACTAGGCGTACGAGTCTGACAACCTTCATGGCAGAAGTTGCAGCAATTATTAATGCTAGACCTTTGACCCCTGTCTCCAATGACCCAGAAGAACCTTTTTTGTTGACACTGGCAACTCTCCTTACTCAAAAAATTGAAGTAGTCAGTACACCTCCTGGTGAGTTCACTAACAAAGACTTGCATTTGCGTCAATGGAGACAGGTTCAAAGTCTTGCAAACACCTTCTGGGATAGGTGGAAGAAACAGTACATCGCTATTCTACAATCAAGATCTAAATGGCAAACTGCCAAGCCTAATCTAAACGTTGGTGACATCGTTCTTGTTAAAGACTGTCAGTCTCAAAGGAATGAATGGCCATTAGCCTGCATCACCAAAGTCTTTCCAAGTGAAGATGGAAGAGTCAGGAAAGTGGAAATTAAAGTATGCAAAAACCAACAACCAAAGTTGTTTCTTAGACTGGTTCTACTGTTGTCATCGGGGGAATCAAATAGTGGTATCCATTGATACCAAGCGGGGAGTGTCGTGCCTTTGGCACGGGCAAAGTTCATAAATGTATTTAGTTTGTATGGGCTGTTATTGTACTGGGTAGCGCGGCTCCACCTACTGGCCAAAAAGAATATTGCAAGAACGGCAGTTGCTGACAGTTGGGGACAGTTGGTGGCTGAGGTTAGAGAGGAGGAGTTCAGTGGGTGTGAGGGTACCAGAGGGAGTGCTGTTACATGTTCTCCACCTGCAAGATTGTATTGTTGTTTTACCATTTAATACTAGTCTTCACACTTATTATTTGTCTTATTCGATTTGTTTTACCTCGTTCTTGACTGTTAATAAAGTATAGGATTAAAAGTAAAAAAAGGTCTCTTTTTTCTGTCGAAGACAAGAAGGTTTAGCTGTATGTCGAGCTACCTAGGTCACCAGGCATGGCAGTGAGGACAGAACACCATGTAACTATCAGAATTTTAGCTTGGGGTTTGAAACTGGAGATCTGTGCTAGACCTGCCTAGAGCTCATGATTTCCAGAAATCATGAGCTCAGCCCAAAAATGTTTAGCTCAAATCACACAGAGTTTAAGGGGTTCTGCCCTCCTTTCTGTCTGTCCACCACTATTCATTCTTGCATATTGCATGAGGTCCATATTTGCTTCTGTTGTTCAATCAGTTTTTCAGAAATCCTTAATGCACTCTATCTTAAAGGTTGTTTATGTATGCTACTACTTGCGGCTTGTGTTTTGTTAGCCCCCAAATGGAAAATGAGCAAGGTCCTGACCAAAGAAGAATGGCAACTTAAATTGACAGTATATGCGCAGCTTGGAGACTTAACATATTGAATAAGAGAGAAAGAAGAACATGCATTTATAGAAGATTGGAAAACGTTTATTGAATTTATGGAAAATAATTGTGAACAGCTGAAAATGCTGACAGCATTAAGATAAATTCAACAGAGTAAACAAGTTTTGATGGATGCAATAATGGAATACTGAATGGTATAGTTTTTGCAAAAATATGCAGGGATTTATAATATGTAAAATGAAGCATGGAAAGAGAAGAAGGGAAGTCATTGATATCTTAAGAATGTAAAATGAGTATTTTAAATTGTAAAACAAAACAAAATTATACACATACTAGCTGACCCGGCCACGCGTTGCTGTGGTTCTTTCCTGTGATCCCCCACCCCACCCTGTCCCGATCCATGACGTATCCTGCCCCTCCTCCCTCCACCCCGGCGCATCCCTGTGTTTCGGTAGGATATCCTTCCCTCTGTTGTCCCTGGGGAGTGTTGGCCCCTCCCCCCTGTATCTCCATACCTTGGCCCTCACCCTTTGAAAAGGAACTGTTAGGTTCTGGGTTCTATTTCCCAGCATGCACTTTTGTCTGAACCCTCTGTTGTCCCTGGGGAGTGTTGGCCCCTACCCCCGGTATCTTCAGGAGGCTACATAAAACAGAGGCCGTGCTGCTGGCCGTGCTGGTTTCAGTTGCTTGGTTGATGATGTCATTTGGTTTGTGAGTGTGGCTTAGATTTCACAGGAAGGGAGGGGGTGGAGGAGGGTATAACACCACTTGAGGGCGCTGTTTGACTTGGTGAAAATCCAGGTCTGTACCTGCCCAGGTGTGTGATTTGAGGGATTTTTGCCCCCAACAACGCTCGGGGAGTGGCCTGGATCGTTGTGTCAAAATTTCAGGACGATCGGTCAAGAGGTTACGGAGAAAAGTGTAGAACGCAGTTTCATGATTTTTACATTTTCTATATATATAAAAATGTAAAAATCGTGAAACTGCGTTTGACGATTGGCTCCATTTTACATACTAGGCCTAAGGTCTACAGCCCATTAAATACTATCCCAAATGGAGCCCTGGGTGGGAGGTGGGGGGAGGAGGAGCCCAAATAGGTCATGGGCTGACGTAGGGTGGGGGGGTAGATAACCCACAGCAACGCACTTGGCACGGCAAGGGGTTTTTACTTTACAATTTAGCACCACTACCCCCCCAAAATCCACAAGACAAAAATAAATACCATCCTTCAAAACGTCATGAGATATGCCAGTCATGGGGGGGGGGACAGAATAGATCATGGATCGGGACACGTGGGGGCAGTCACAGGGATTAGCCACAGTCGTGCCCCTTTTAACCTTACCGTCTTTCTCCAAAAATAAGACACCGTCTTATATTTATTATTCCTAAAATAACCCCACATTGGCTTATTTTCAGGGGATGTCTTATTTTTTATTACGCGTCCAGCCTTACCTCTTCCTTGGGGCCCTCCAGAACTGCGCCTATCACTATGTCTTTTTTTCGGGGTATGGCTTATATTGCACAAATCTCTTATTTTAGGAGAAACAACTGATTGTTAAAAAAACCCCATGCACTTTCTCTCCCCAGTCTAAGTCCTCAGATATTTGCAGTGGCCACCCCCACCCCATTTACAATCCCCTACCTTCCCCTTGCCACTTCCTGGGTTTTTTATGGAACTGAACAACTCGGGTGCTTCAGAACCTGCCTTCTGTTGCCAGGCCCTTACAGGGCCCGGGCCAGGTAGATAATGTGGCCCTGTTTTTAACCCTTTTGTTACTTTTTTCATTTTAATGATTGTGAATAGATTCGGAGGCCCTCCTTCTGTCTGAGCCTGTCTGTTGCTACGGGGCTATGGGGCTTCGCTAATTGACCCCCCCCCGGTTGGGATTCTTTAAGTAGTTCTCTGGGTCCCAGGGCACATCATCAGCCCCAGTCCTTAATCTAAATATATATGTTCACGATGCGTGCGCAGGGGCCAATGTATGGAGATACAGGGGGGAGGGGACAACAGAGGGCTCAGACAAAAGTAAATACTGGGAAATGGAACCCAGAAACTGACAACTCCTTCTCCAATGATGGGGGCCAATGTAGGCAGATACTGGGGGTAGGGGCCAACACTCCCCAGGAACAACAGAGGGTTTGGACAAAAGTGCATGCTGGGAAATAGAACCCAGAACCTAACAGTTCCTTTTCGAAGGGTGGGGGGGTCACAGGAAAGAACCACAGCAACGCGTGGCCGGGTCAGCTAGTTATATATATAGATCAGACAGATTGTCATTGTTGACATGATCCAAAGGGTGACATAATGTGACTTTGGAAATTCTTTATCTCTCTAGACACATTCAAATTTTGGCAGTGTGGAGCAGGTGTTTCTGAAAATGTAGTTTTATTTATTTATTATTTCAGAAACAATTTTATACTTAATTGACCAACAATACTTGGTTGTCATCAGAAACAGTCACAAATGGATTGTCTACCTTAAGAGAAGACAGGACATCATGTGTTCCCAGTGCTATTTGTATTTGTCATGGAAACTCTGGATAATAGAATTAGATCCACTTCTAATATCAAGAGGGATGCATTCTGGGAGTAGAACATTCACTTTGCAGGTAAGATTCACCTTCCGTTGTGTGGGCAGGTCGGTCCCTCCCCCTACCTGGCCAATCCCCTGGCAACGCCTCCCCAGGCGGGATTGGGCGATTGGCTGAGGTATGCGGAGACATCCAGATATCCAGCCTGGGGAGGACGAAGTCAACCCGTACTACCGGGATCCGCACTGGGATCGGGGGGGGGGGGGGCTGCGCGCAACCATGCAAAAGGCACCCCCCATTTGATGTGGGGGCGGTCATTCTGGGAGTAGAACATTCCATCAATTTATTTGCTGATGACATCATTGTAATGTTGTCTAATCCCAAGCAATCTCTCCCCATTTGTGAAAAATTATATGGTTTTTATGCCATTGCTAATCTTGAAGTTATTACATATTGCAATTTCCCCATATTAGAACAAAATCATATATTTGCTAATTCAGAGTTTCATCCTGAACAATCCTGGGATTTGTTATTTATTAAGGGTGCTTTGTGAGGGGGAAACTGCAGTTCCCTGGCTTCATTTAAAGTCATGTACTTTAAATGTTTGGTGTATACACAGCCCAGGGCTCTTCCTCCTCCCAAAGATCCTTCTCCCCCTCATAAAGGCTTCCCTGGAATTCTCGCAACTCAGAAAATGAAAACACAAAAATACGGATTTTACCTAAAACACATGTATCAATTTTCTGCTGTCAAATGCTGGTAACTTTACAGCACATTACGCTGCAAAGAAACGGGCTGTCTCTATCAAGGACCCCATCTCATTACAGTGGTACCTCGGTTTAAGTACACAATTGGTTCCGGAAGTCCGTACTTAACCTGAAGTGCACTTAACCTGAAGTGAACTTTCCCATTGAAAGTAATGGAAAGTGGATTAATCCGTTCCAGACAGGTCCGCGGAGTACTTAAACTGAAAGTACTCAAACCGAGGCGTACTTAAACCGAGCAGCATCACATATATAGTGGGCCTCTACAGGCTTTGCCCCTACCTTTGAGTGATACTGATGCTGAGTGGCCGCCGGTGTCATCTGAAGAAGTTCATAGGCTCATTCAATCTCTTAAACCCGGCAAAGCCCCTGGTGCTGACATCATTTCATCTGAGCTTCTTCTTTTTTAAAAATATTTTTTATTGCAAAATGTTTCAATGTACACATTTATAGAAAAAACAAAATATCACAAAAAATGAAAAAGTCCAAAGGAGGAAGGAAAAAGAAAAAGAAGGACAAAAGGAAAAAAGAGAAAACAAAAAAACAATTTCAACATACTCACAAAATACATAATCAAAATCCCGAATATTTCCAATACATTTCTAATACACCGATTTAAAAAGGTAAAGGTAAAGGGACCCCTGACCATTAGGTCCAGTCGTGACCGACTCTGGGGTTGCGCGCTCATCTCGCATTATTGGCCGAGGGAGCCAGCGTATAACTTCCAGGTCATGTGGCCAGCATGACAAAGCCGCTTCTGGCAAACCAGAGCAGCACATGGAAATGCCGTTTACCTTCCCGCTGTAGCGGTTCCTATTTATCTACTTGCATTTCGACGTGCTTTCGAACTGCTAGGTTGGCAGGAGCTGGGACCCAGCAATGGGAGCTCACCCCGTCACAGGGATTCGAACCGCCGACCTTCTGATCAGCAAGCCCTAGGCTCAGTGGTTTAACCTCAGCGCCACCTGGGTCCCTAATACACCGATTTACAAATAAATAAATACACTGTTACTGTCACGGTCCGGTCGGCGGGCGTCAGGACCAGAGGCAAGATGGTGGTGTAGAAGCAGGAACAGGTGCAGGGCTGAGGGTCCAGCAGCAGGCAGTCGCAGGGTCAAGGAGCAAGGCAGAGGCGAAGGTCTGGGAGTCAAGGAGCAAGGCGTCGGCAAGGCAAAGGTCCAAGGAGCAAGGAGCAAGGCGAAGGCTCAAGGAACAAGAAGCAAGGCGAAGGTCCAAGGGTCAAGAAGCAAGGCGAAGGTCCAAGGAGCAAGAATCAAGGCGTCGGCAAGGCATGGGTCCAAGGAGCAAGAATCAAGGCGTCGGCAAGGCAAGGGTCCAAGGAGCAAGAATCAAGGCGTCGGCAAGGCAAGGGTCCAAGGAGCAAGAATCAAGACGTCGACAAGGCAAGGGTCCACGGAGCAAGAATCAAGACGTCGACAAGGCAAGGGTCCACGGAGCAAGAATCAAGATGTCGGCAAGGCAAGGATCCACGGAGCAAAAATCAAGGCGTCGGCGAGGCAAGGGTCCAAGGAGCAAGAATCAAGGTGTCGGCAAGGCAAGGGTCCAAGGAGCAAGAATCAAGGCGTCGGCAAGGCATGGGTCCAAGGAGCAAGAATCAAGAGGCCAGATGCAACCAGGCAGGGATAGCGTTGCTGTGGCAAAGAGCTGAAGGGAAATGCTGAGCTTTTATCCCTCCCAGCTCCTGCCACCAGGTGCAGTGAGGTATCAAGTGGCCTCACCTGAGTGACCACTCCTTGCCTCTCCAGCACAAGCTGAGGTCTTCACCTGTGTGGCCACGCCTTGCTTCTCCAGCACAAGCTGAGGCAGCCCCCAGTCCTGCAAAGCACTACAGGCCCCAGAGCCTGACTTCTGCCCATACTCCTGACAGTTACCCCCCACCCCTTCCTTTCCCTCCCCCCGTCCCCACCCGTCCACTTTCCCCTCCCCCTCCCGTTTCATCCATTTTTACTTATCTTGCCAATTATTCGATGACAGTTACAATTTGAATGTCACCCATATTAATAAAATCTTTATCTATCCAAATCATTTTGTTGTTGTTTATTATTAGCATTATTATTTTCATATATATATTATTTAAGGAGTGGGATGGGGAGGTGGGCCTATTTAATATCTTCTATATTTAAATTTGTTTTATTCCTCGAACTTCCTGTCATTCCCCGATGCATTTCTTTGTCTTAACATTGAACGTACGTAACATAGTACATTTCTCTATGTCAAATGTCAGATGCGTTCTTATTTCTTAGTGCACCAATGTTTTACTATCAGGTATTTCCTTCTTCCCGCCAATCTTCAATTTCAATCCAGTATTAATATAGGCAGTGTACCTTTACTGTATTTTTCCACATATATCTTATATTTTTCCCACTTTGCAGCAATTTTTTGTCTTGATTTGCCCCGTAAGCTGTTAGGAAAGGCCATCTCCGCCAATTCTTGTAGTTTGCCTTGCCATTCCAAAATTGTAGGAACCTCAGTTTCTTTCCAGCTTTTGGCGACCAAAATCCTGGCCGCCGCAGTTGCATAAAGAAATAGTTCTTACATTGGATTTGGTATGTCTTTCCCTATTATGCTTAATAGTAGCGCCTCAGCTCTTTTTTGAAATGTTATTCCTAACATTTTTTAAATTTCTTCCACCACATGTGGTATAGATCGCCCTTACTCCCTCCACACCTCCAGCACAGGTTTGACAGATTCTTGTAAATCTTGGAGAGTCTGGAGGGAGCAAGGTACCATTGGTGTTGCATTTTTAACATGTTTTCTCTACTATTATAACTCGCGGTAAAATTTATTTCCGATTTCCAACGGTGTTCCCACTCTTCCATCGTTACGGGCCGTCCAATATCTGAGCTTCTTAAAGCCAATGCTGATTGGTGGGCTCCAGTGCTTGCTGACTTGTTCACCAGCATAGACAAATCGGCTATCATCCCAGAGGACTGGGGACTAGCAATTATTATTCCAATACATAAGAAAGGGAGTAGGTTGGACCTTCCTAATTACAGGACAATTAGTCTTCTAAGCATTATCAGTAAATTATATGCTGCCCATTTATGTAATAAACGAGATCTGGATGGAGCGAGAACACTTTCCATTTGTATTGATGGTGAATAGATTGGATTAAGAATGTTCATGAAAGTGATAAAAGTTAAGTTTAAAAAATTTATAAGGAATAAAAGCAATTATCATATTTAAATCAAGGTTAAAACAATTGTTAAAGATTAAGGAGATTTGGAAAATGAAAATTGTCAAAGATGATTTAAAAATGAAAACCGGGAAGGGGGAGATTGGGGAAGCCCCCTAAAATAATGTTTATTAGCATAGAAATGAGTGTGTGTGTGTGTATAATTTTTATTTTTTTATTTTTCTCTTTTTTCTCTTTTTTATTTCTTTTTCTTTCTTTTTTCTTTTTTGGAAAAGTGGTTGGATGGATACTCCCCTGGTTTCTCCCTTGTATCTCTGGAGCTCCCCGGTGGCAGGGGGGGGGCTTTGGGACGGGGGAGAGGGGGAGAGGGGGGGAGGATAAACCCAATCCTAAATTGAACCATCATCGGCTGTCCACCTTCATGGGACCCGCTCGTGGCAGGAGGGGGCTTGTGGAGGGAAGGATGGAAGTAGGTGGAACCATGTTATGTTACCTTGTTTTCTATTGTAAAATTAATAAAAATCATTTTTTTAAAAAAAATGTATTGATAGGAATCCAGTAGGGTTAAGGGTGCCAACCCAACAGGGAAAAGGATAACTTTTAACCAATAATGGATCTTTAGAATCCATATCCGAGCACTGACAGAAATTTGTCCAACCTCCAGGCGGACAGCTATGTTAGACAAACCGGAAGGGATTCCTAGTAGACAGCGATAAAACTTAGTTTGAAACAAAGGGAAGGAATCATTTGTTTATGTGAGAAATTCCGATTTATAAAGAAGCCATTGTTAAAAAATTTGGAGGCAGCCTCATAAAAAGAGTTGCAATGTGAATGCTCCATGCCAGGGGGAAAGGGCCTTTTGGCTCTGCAGATGTTTATCCGTTTGAGCCTCACAGGCCAAATTTGATAGGTGGACAGGGTTATGTTGCTGAATCTGGCTTTGAACCTGAATATGTAGGGGACAGCCATGGTCAGGGCTGCCATCATGCCTAGTAGCCATTGATAACCTTCACCTCCATGAATCTTTCTAATCCTCTTTCAGAGCCTCTTTTAAAAGCCATAGCTACCTCTTTTGCTAGCAAATTGTTCCAGAAGAGGAGCAACTGGACCCAGCTGAGACTATGGTGTGGAATTCTACCTCTTCCTCTACAGGTCTAAAAACAAATTCACTTTTGTTATTCTGGGCATCTGTATTGAAATATACTTGGAGTCGAGAGTGAATTTCATGCTCTTTATTCAGCTCATAGTCATCAAAGAGAAGAAGAGAAGAATGCCCTTTTCCCAAAACCATCTGCTTATATACATTATTTACACAATGGGCTTTGCGTGATTGGCTACTTCAGGGCTACACCTGTGGGCCAATCAGTTTGTGGATTGACTTCTGCCAGCAGCCTGATTGGCTGCTCCTGCAGGCCAATCAGTTTGTGGATTGACTTCTGCCAGCCGCCTGATTGGCTGCTCCTGCAGGCCAATCAGGTTGAGGATTCACTTCCACCTGGAGTTGGATTGGGTGGCTCCTGCGGACCAATCAGACTGCTGTAACACAGGAGTTGTAACACAGGAGTTGGAGAGACAGAAACTGGTGATTCGCCCACTTTTGTAGGGCTGGGAATCTCCAGACACTGACTCATAGCTTCAGGGAAACAGCAGAGATAGGAAACAGTCAGAGATTTTCTCTGCCTGCGGGATCCTGAGAGCCTGGCCTCTACCAGGCAGAGTATAAGGCCAGACAAACCAGTGGTCTCAATCTGCATAAAGATGCTTTGTATGTTTATAACAATGTGGACCAACGAGGCCCCAACCCCAGATCTGCCAGATTTCTTTTGAATCTGTCTCAATAGGGTCTGTCCCAACTCTGCCCTCAGTGGGTGGGGGAACCTGTGGCCTTCTGGCCATTGTTGGACTACGAAACCCATCGTCCTGAAATAAATGGAACAAAGAAAAAGCACTGAATTAGGAGGGTGTGGCTAGTTGAAATGAGAAGTTGGCAGTCGTAGGGGGACATAATTTTGACAGCTGGGGCCACCCAAAGTGTGGCCACATTCCAGCAAGTAGTAATACTCGATGTATCCATGAGGCGCGTAACACCTGTGCCGGAAAGTCCCAACCCTGGCCTCCAACCGATGGAAACAGCTCTGCAGAAGGTCATCATGCCAGACGTCTTCATCCCAGAGCTCAACCTCAAAAGAATTGTGGTCTGCCAATGTGACCGTCCCATAGTCCAGGGTTTCCGACCACTGAGGGTTGTCGTTGTCTGTGATGATGCTGGTTCTCATTTCTTGACCTTGGAAGAAAATCCTGACATAAGCGTCAGTGGCCGTGAAGTGGTCGCCCCAAAGCCTGGATCCCTTGACCACAACAAACTTGAGGCGTGCCCTGCCTCGCTGCCAGGCACAGCACATCTCATTGTTGAGGCCGTCCTGCTGACACAAGCAGGTGCATTGCTCACCTGAGCTCTGGGAGCTCCAGCGTGGACACTGTTGTGGACAGTCCCTCTTGAGGGCTCTCTGGTTTATATGGCCCACAATGGCTTGCTTCAGCAAATCCCTTCTTGGATCTCTTTGGTTCAACAAGGTGTGTAAGGGTAGGAGGGAGTAGGAAACCAGGTCAGGGTTTGTTTTTGCACTCTCCATCCATGCGGAGAAGTTCTGGCTTTCTCCAGGTTTAGAGAAGAGAATCTCTGCTTGCTTCTCTCCTCCCACAATTTTAGTGTGCTGCTTGGCGTAAGTATCGTAGAAGATTCCACGATCGTAAGTCCTCCGGAGATCTTCGCACTTAGAACTCAGGGAATCAGACCCAAATAACCACTTGTGTCCCAGAGAAACCTCCCAGTTCAAGCAGCTCTTAAAGCTGGAAGCGGTAATCCCCCACAGGGCCATCTTGCATGTCTGCACAGCCAGCAGGCGGCGCAATCGCCCGCCCACCTGCACATTGCTGATGTAGTGGGTGCCATAGATGTCGATAAAATGCTGGTATTCCTCAGAGTTATTCCTCCTTGGCAGCCTGGCCACAGCGCGGGAGAAGTGGGAGGCCAGCAGTGAGGGTCTATGGCGGAGTCTCAGCCTGCTCAGGAAGACAAAAGGTGGAGCAGAATAAGCCAAGATTAATAGTGTTACCCACAACCACTTACTTCCATCTACAGGTGAAACTTGGAAAATTGGAATATCGTCAAAAAGTGCATTTATTTCAGTAATGCAACTTAAAAGGTGAAACCAATATATGAGATAGATGCATGACATGCAAAGCAAGATATGTCAAGCCTTTATTTGTTGTAATTGTAATTATTTGTCGTTAGGCGGGTCAATTATAAATGGAATGTAATTAATGAAATGTAATAGTGATGTTTATTTTTGTTTATTTTTGTATTATTGTAACTATTTGTTTTATTACTGTGGAATTTCCAAAAGAAAGCATTTGTAAAAATTAAATGAAAAACAAAAAATAGTTAAGTTGCATTACTGAAATAAATGCACTTTTCAATGATATTCTAATTTTCCGATTTTCACCTGTATATGACAGAAGAGAAGCCTGAGGGGTCCATTTTTAAATTTTATTCTAGCTCCCATCTGCCCAAGCCAGCATGGCCAATGGTCAGGGATGCAGCCTGATAAATTGTTATTGGCAGTTATAGTTTGCAGGAAAAAATGCACATATTAGTTGATTTATATCTACTGATCAGACTTTATTCCTAAACGGAACATTGTTGATGTGATCCAAAGGGTAAAGATAAATAATTTGGAAATTCTTTATCTCTCTAGACCCATTCATTTGGAAATTCTTTATCTCTCTAGACACATTCAAAGTTTGACAGTGTGTAATGGGTGTTTCTGAAAATGTTGTTTTATTTTTTTTATTTCAGAAGCCATTTTATACTTAATTGACCAACAATACTTGGGGTTGTCATCAGAAACAGTCACAAATGGGCTCTCTACCTTAAGAGAAGACAGAGTATCCTGTGTTCCCAGTGCTATTTGCATTCATCATAGAAACTCTGGATAATAGATTTAGATCCACTTCTTATATCAAGGGAGTATGCCTTCAGGGGGTAGACTCAGCATTCCATCGGTTCATTTGCTGATGACATCATAATGTTGTCCAATCCCGAGCAAGCAATCTCTCCCCTTTGTGAAAATTTATATGGTTTTTATGCCATTGCTGGCCTTGAAATTAATTGCTCCATATCTGTTAAGCATTTCAGTCTCCCCATATTAGAACAAAACATATATTTGCCAATTCAGAGTTATTGTTATTTATTAAGGGTGCTGGGAATTGTAGCTTTGTGAGGGGGGAACTACAGTTCCCTGGCTTCTTTGGGGGAAGTCATGTGTTCTTCCTCCTCCCAAAGATACTTCTTCCCCTCGTAAAGGCTTCTTTGAAATTCTTGCAACTCAAAAAACGAGAAGCACAAAAATACTGATTTTACATGTATCAATTTTCTGCTGTCAGATGCTGGTAACTTTACAGCATATTGTGCTGCAAAGAAACAGGCTGTCTCTAGCTCATTACTTACTCTGACCAGCCAACCGTGGCTCTGTAGGGTACCGATACCCATGCTCACCTGTAGTATGGGCAGGAGACCTCTTGCCTCACAAAAATATGGCTGTCCTGACGGGATTTCTCATGTGCATAAATAGCCATCCAGGAGTGAGATCCAGCAAAGGCCACCCGCATCTTAGGCAGCTCCAGCCCTAACCCCAGCTCTACTTTCCAGTCGTTCTTCACCTCCTTGGCCATTGAATTTGCGACATCCACATCCAAATTCTCAACGGAACTGCTGACATCCCGATGACACGTATGGAGTACTCGCCAGTCCACGCCAGCCAAGGGGAGTTTCTGCAGCTTCCCCTTCTGCAAGGGATTCCGGCAGAGGATGCATGTCCCGTTGGGGCCCTGCCATTGGCTGGTGTCCACCACATATGCTCCCTTTCTCTCCAGAGAGGTGATGTCCACCCCCTCGCCAATGAAGCTATGGCCAGGCACAAAGCTGTCCTGCTTCATGCAGATGGATCTGTGGAATATTTGGCAGGGGCTGGGAGTTGTCGGTGGAAGTTGGAGGAGGAGGAGGAAGGCTGCTAGGAAGAGACGCTGTTTGGACATGATTATTCTGCTATGATCCTTCCCACCAGTGAGACAGATGTCTTCATATTACCATGAGGAATAAAACAGAGAAGACTTATTTGTACCATTCAGACATTTCCGACTTTTGAGTCCCTCTTTTCTAATAAGGGGCACGGCCTTGCTCAGAAAAAACTTTATTTCATTGTACCTGGTGCTGGGTACAATCTTTTATGAGGTCACACTATTGGTCTATCTTGTGCAATATTTTCTGATTGGCAGAGGCTCCCTAGGGTCTCAGGTGGAGTGTTTTTTCACATCACCTGTTGCTACCTGACCCTTTTTAACTGGAGGGGACCCAGGTGGCACTGTGGTTAAACCACTGAGCCTAGGGCTTGCTGATCAGAAGGTCGGCGGTTCGAATCCCTGTGACGGGGTGAGCTCCCGTTGCTTGGTCCCAGCTCCTGCCAACCTAGCAGTTTGAAAGCACGTCAAAGTGCAAGTAGATAAATAGGTACCGCTCTGGCGGGAAGGTAAACGGTGTTTCCATGTGCTGCTCTGGTTTGCCAGAAGCAGCTTTGTCATGCTGGCCACATGACCCGGAAGCTGTACGCCGGCTCCCTCGGCCAATAATGCGAGATGAGCGCGCAACCCCAGAGTCGGTCCCGACTGGACCTAATGGTCAGGGGTCCCTTTACCTTTACTTTACCAGGAACTGAACCTGTTGGCTTCTACACACAAAATATATGCTCTACCACTGGCCATGGCCACTCCTAATGGTATATGCTGGGCCAGGTGTGGGGAACCGTTGGCCTTGCAGATGTTGCTGAGCTAAAGCTCTCATCAGTCCTAGCAACCATGGCTCAATTGCCAGGAATGTAGGAGCTATTGTTCAGCTAGCAGTCCTTGTTCAGCAACAGCCTGGAGGACTACAGGCTGGGTCACCAGCATGGAGCTCTTCAGATGTTGCTGGACTTGCAACTCCCATCAACCACAGTCAATGATCAGGGATGTTTCTTTAGCTGAGCAATGTCTGAACATTGGCTATTCCATAATGATGGCCACCCAGTGAACTTCATGGCTGAGGAGGCGACTGAATGCACAGCAGGAACATAAATATGAAGAGAAAGCCCTGGAACTACCATAACCATAAAAGTCCCGAATTCCATCTAAAAGCAGACATGTATAATCTGGGCACCAGGTATTCTTCCTGGCCTAGTACGGTTGCCTTTTCTTCCCTAGCTTGGTGACAAGTAGAAGACCAACATTTGTCACTTCCCCCGGGATAGAGCTGCAGAAAGGAGGAAAACTCTAACTGTTGCATCTCTTCACATCTTGGGAATGCAGAACATCAGTCTGGTGTAAGCCCAGATACACTCTGCATGTTAATCTTTTAAGCTGGGAGCGTCTGTGGGTTGGTAGGGGCTTCCAGCTTCCAGTACATGGTGGACTATACACTCATTTACAATAATAAATAATGAATATAGCAGCAAGCTTACCCGCTCTGTACTTTCCGAACTGCTTTGCCTTCTCAGTGTAGTAGGTGGCACTACAAGGAGCTGTTCTTCCAGTTCCCTCCCTTGCCAACTGATCTGCTTTGTCTTTTGCATGTCTCTAAACCAGACTGGATTGGTGGACACTCACTCACCCCTCCACCCCTGAACGAACAGGACCGCACCCAGTGGCATTCTCAGAAAACTGGATAATAAATAATTTTTGGGGGAGGGATTGTTCTTTCCTACGTTTGGCAGAGCTCCAGTGGCGAGGAAAGGTTTCTGCAGGTTGGTGAGCCTGAGAGGACTTGCTTCAGACTTCTTTCTTTTGAGGTTGAAAATTCAAGACAAAACTGAAACCATCATTTCAGGCTGCTAGGAAGAGGTACTGTTTGGACATGGCTGCTCCGATCAAAAAGCTTGTAAATTACCCTAGGGAATAAAACAGAGAGTTCTTGTTTGCACCGTGTGGGCATTTCTCACCTTTTTAAGTTTAGCTCATGAGGGACGTTCAGCCTGTGGTTCTCATCAGGGGTATTTGGTGAGGTATGCATTCATTCATAAACAGCAGCAACAGTAGTGGAATTAGCAATAATAATAATAATAATAATAATAATAATAATAATAATAATAATAATGGCAACCTTACCTGTTCCCTGTTTCCCAAATTGCTTCTCCCTCTCAGTGTATTACACTGCACTACAAGTTGCTTTTATCCCATGTTCTTACCCACATGTTGTTGTTTTTTGTCAGTTCCCAGCCTCTCCCACCGACCTTTCATATTCTCTATGAACCAATACTGGATATGTGAACATTCGCTCACCCCTCCTCCCCTACACAAACAGGACATTCACAACAAATAAGATTAATCTGCCTTGCTGCTTTTCTCCTTTCTAGCTGTTTCCAATTCTGGACAACAAGGAGTGAGAGAACCACAATGGCTGGATGTGTGGTGGTGAGAGGATGGCTTCCTTGGCGGCTTCTCTGAAAACATTGTGTGTGTGTGTGTGTGTGTGTGTGTGTAAGACAAGACGAAGGATGGTGAACCCCAATGTTGAGCCCCCTCAGCACCCTTGTCCTGATCCATTCTACTACAGTGGAACCTCGGTTTATGAACACCTCGGTTTACTAATTTTTGGTTTACGAACGCCGCGGACCCATCTGGAACGGATTAATTCACTTTCCATTTACTTTCAGTGGGAAAGTTCGCTTCAGTTTATGAACGCTTCAGTTTATGAACAGACCTCCGGAACCAATTACACCCATGCTTCGGGTTAAGTACGCTTCAGGTTGAGTACTCCGCGGACCCGTCTGGAACACATTAATCCACTTTCCATTACTTTCAATGGGAAAGTTCGCTTCAGTTTATGAACGCTTCAGTTTATAAACAGACTTCTGGAACCAATTGTGTTCATAAACTGAGGTACCACTGTATTGCACTAAAGGCATCTGGGAACAATTTAATGCTTCCAGTGTGCCGTTCCTGGTTCAAAAGAAGGACTGTGACAATCATGGAGTCAAGAACATCTTCCTTTGCACATTAAAAAAAACAAAACAAAAGATTTTGTAAGGGCTATTCTTTGTTTGCCTTACCAGATCCCAGTGACTACGAAAGGTTCCTTGGGCTAGCAAGTCTGAGAGGACCACTTCAAATTCTTCTCTTTTGGGGTTCAAAATTTAAGAAAACAAGAACAATCATACTGAAATAGAGAGAGGCCCCTGGTGTGAAAAAAACCTTTTTTGTGAGAAACTTCCTTATAAAGAAGCCATTGTTTTTGTTTGTTTTTAATGGAAGAGGCATCATACGCCTCATAAAAAGAGTGGCACTGCCAATGCCAGGGCGTGGGGAACATTTTTGGTTCCACAGGCTAAATTCTTATCAGATCTAGCCTAGTGGGTGAAATCTGACAGGGCAGGGCTGAAAGTGGCACTTCCTTTGAAAATGTTCTTTCACAGTCTGGGAATGCTGCTGATTCTGGCTTGAAACCTGAATAACCAGGTGACAACCATGGTCAGGGGAGCCATTCACCCAAAGTTTCTTGGAGGAACTCAAAAGTGCAGATTAATGATTTCCAAGGCCATGTATAGCTTTGGACCAGAATACTTAAAGGACTACCTTCCTCCATATTGACATGTCCATGAATGGGTGATTTCCTGTGGAGGCCATTTTGTGTGTCCCACCAACATCTGCAGTGTGTTTGAAGGACATTTTCTGTGACTGCACTCTCTCTGGTGCAAATTCTCCTTTTCCACTTCAGCTTCTAATAATGTGATTAGATTTAGAAGCGTATATCACAATCTAGAATGAAATCATTGCACAGCTGGACTTTTTAACCTGAAAGGTTTGTTTACAAATAATTGCCGGGTGTATTCCGCTCTGTTTCAACCATGTTCATAAAACTGCATAAACAGCACACAGCCTGCCTCAGCCCTATGGTTTGTCATGTGTTTCTGTGGACAATATGAAATAGAAATTCCTGGCTTAAAAAATAAAAGACAGGGAGGCACATTCCAGTTCCCTGCTGATGCACAGTGGCTCCGTTTCCTTAGCCAAAATCAGCAAAATAAAAACTGCTACACATCGACCCATTAGGATTCTGGTTATCTGAACATCCAGTGTATTCCATCTGTGTTGAGGGGTTACAAAGAGATTCCTCTAAGCCTTCCGCCTTTCTGTGTCTGTTCTCTCCTACCTCAGGGACTTAAAGGGTGGGATGTGAGGATTCTTAACAAGTTCCAGCGTTGTCTATGTGGAGAGGTTATGGTTGCCATATTTCAAAAAGTGAAAACGGTTGTTGAGCTTTTCTTGGCAAAGTTGTTGAGCTTTTCCAGATTTATGGCAACCCTGTCTCCTCAGAACAAAGAGGGATGTGAGCAAACTGGGCAGAGACATTGGGATTGTCTTTTAGTTGAGGAGCCTTCCCATTTTCCTCCACTATGATGTTACAAAAATTTCTGGATCAAGACGTTTCTCTCAACAAGAGAGCTGCTTCTCTCTCTCTCTCCCAAGACAACAGCCTCTGGAGGGCCACCGTCAAATAAATGTAAAAACACCTCATTCACCCAGGATTTTTTCCCCCACGAGGCTTCAAAAGGTCTCACCCCTCTCTTTTCACGCTAGGGGTATGTCCTAGGCCCCTATAGGTGGAAGCATTTCCAAGGGCTATTGGCCCTTGTAAGTAGCTGCAGTTTGAAATAAATAAATATGATTGCCTAATGAGTCTGTAAGAAGTTTGAAGGGATCGCCTAGAAGGTGGATTGGAATGACCAACTACAAGACAGGGCTGTCCTTTTTCTAGTGAAGCTTCTCCTTTAGCTTTTGTAAAGGTACAGTTGCCCCTCTTTCCTCAGGGTTTTCAATTCATTGTCATAAGGAATTCCTGGAATATGCTCGGTAGAGGTTAGTTGTCTGCGCAGTATGCTTAACTTGGCTATGGCTTACACATGGAAATGTTAGTGGGTTTTTTTGACAGCTCAGTATTAAATTAAGTGTGCTCTTTAAATGTAAAATAATTTGTCTTCATTCCTCCTTTATTCGACAAATAATCCCCTTTGGAAAACTTGGGAAACATTTCTGATAGATCGGGTCCTCCCTCAAAGAGGGCACGTGTTGTGGTGAGACCTGGAAACCGACACCCTGTGGGTAAAATTGGTCAGCCACAACACCCGATTGGTAGGTCCCTCAATGTTGGGTTCAATCTGGCCAATGGGGCGCAGTCCAAACGGATCGAGGGACCTATATATGTCCATGCACGTGACCCAGAGCTTCCTCTTTCGGTGCGTGCATTCAGAACACCCTCCCACCTCTCCCTACTTTTAGGGCTTGTTGCGCTTGACCTTGCTAGGCCATTGCAATAAAATGAACCAGGTGAGCAGCCTGGGAGTCATTTTGGACTCACAGCTGTCCATGGAGGCGCAGGTCAATTCTGTGTCCAGGGCAGCTGTTTTTCAGCTCCATCTGGTACGCAGGCTGAGACCCTACCTGCCCGCAGACTGTCTCGCCAGAGTGGTGCATGCTCTGTTTATCACCCACTTGGACTACTGCAACACGCTCTACGTGGGGCTACCTTTGAAGGTGACCTGGAAACTGCAACTAATCCAAAATGCGGCAGCCAGACTTGTGACTGGGAGTGGCCGGCGAGACCATATTACACCCATCCTGAAAGACCTACATTGGCTCCCAGTACATTTCCGAGCACAATTCAGTGTTGGTGCTGACCTTTAAAGCCCTAAACAGTCGTGGCCTAGTATGGGGCATCTCCACCCCCATCGTTCAACCCAGACACTGAGGACCAGCACTGAGGGCCTTCTGGCGGTTCCCTCACTGCGAGAAGCAAAGCTACAGGGAACCAGGCAGAGGGCCTTCTTGGTAGTGGCGCCTGCCCTGTGGAAAGCCCTCCCATCAGATGTCAAGGAAATAAACAACTATCTGACTTTTAGAAGACATCTTGAGGCAGCCCTGTTTAGGGAAGTTTTTAATGTTTGAAGTTTTATTCCGTTTTTAATGTTCTGTTGGGAGCCGCCAAGAAATAATAATAATAATAATAATAATAATAATAATAATAATAATAATAATAATAGATGGATGAATGCACTGGTTCTTATGGCATGGCAAGATCTTGCCAATGCACAGAGATCTGAGAAGCTTCCTCTCGATGGAGAAGTATCTGGTATCTGAAGAAGTGTGCATGCACACGAAAGCTCATACCAATGACAAACTTAGTTGGTCTCTAAGGTGCTACTGGAAGGAATTTTTTAATTTTGTTTCAACTACATCAAACCAACACGGCTACCTACCTGTAACTAGATGGAGAAGGTTCTTCCATATAGTTTTGTCTGTTGCTAAAATGGTCAGGGGCATGGGTAGCTTCATGTACTGGCGCCCGTTATGCATGTTCTTTCTCTTGCAATGTCTCCTCAGGCGACAAGATCTATAAGGCTATAGTGGTATCAAGTGACAACTTGAACTCATGGCTGTAGTTTTCACTCTTGGTTCCCTTCAGCAACTTTGTTTGCATTCCAAGTTCCCTTCCCAGTGAAGATGGGAATCCAGACCTGGAATGAAGTGAGCTGGAGCAGTAGTTCCTTCCTCACCACTTGTTTTTTTGTCAAATGCAAGTGTTCTTTGAGGATTAAAAGGCAACAGCAACACAAGTGGAGGGAAGTTCAATGCTTTTATTAAATAGCCAGCACGACCAAAATAGTCTTTAAGCAAGATAACACACAGCACAAACAAGATAGTATACTTCCCCATTCATTTATCAGGCGCTCCAGGGATCGATAACAGACTCCAGTCGCTGGAGTCTGGGTCTACATCAAAGCTCAAGGATTAGAGCCCATTTGAGAAATTTATTTTCCCTCATCCTGGTGCAACTTTTCCCTGGAGCCCAAGCAGTAAATCCAATCCAAAAACGATTGTCAGTTCCCAGGGTGCTAATAAGCAGGGAGGAAGATTTGTACAAACCAATACCTATCTCCTCGAGATACAAAAGTCTTCCTCAGAGGTTTCCCTACAATGGTAGTGCAGTGGATGGAGAGACCTCATATTACTCATTTATTTGTTTATGTTGTAAAATTTGTTTTTTAAAAAATATAAATTTTATTTATAGTTTTCAATATTACAATATCCAAAACCACATTCACATTAAATATGAAGTTCTTTATCCTTCTTTAAAATGAAACCATTTCTATACCGCTTGACTGTTTACGAAAAAGATAAAATAATAAAATTAGCACTAAAGATTTTCCAACCATAATTTAAAACAGAAAATTAAGGCCACAATAAAATAGACTAAAACAGATTGCTTTCCCCTCCAAAATTAATAAATCAAATTTCTTGATTGTTATCAAAGATGTGCAAACGTAACAAAAACAAAGGAAACACAGAGTCAAAACAATTAAACCATAAAGCACAAGAGTCTGGAAAGGCAAAAGTACAAAGATACAATGCAGCTCCAAAGGGATGACAAAATAGTAACACATACAAAATTCGCTTTGCAAATAGGAAAATCAGCCCAGACTTTGTTTTTGCAGTTTCCATCCAGGCTGGACAAGTTCTGGGCTTCTCCGGGTTTTGAGAAGAGCATTTCCACCTGATTATCTCCTCCCACAATTTCAGTGCACTGCTTGGCATAAGCATCATGGAAGATTCCAAGAATGTAGTTCCTCCAGCATTCTGGGAAGTACACTCAAATAACCAGGTGTTTCCCAGAGCAACCTCCAAGCTCAGGCAGTGCTCTAATTTGGAAGCTGCAATCCCCCCCCCCAGCCATCTTGCATGTCTGCACAGCCAGCAGGTGACACACCCAGCTGCACATCATTGATGTAAAGGTAAAGGCACCCCTGACCGTTAGGTCCACTTGCGGACGACTCTGGGCTTGTGGTGCTCATCTCACATTATTGGCCGAGAGCAGTGCACGGAAACGTCGTTTACCTTCCTGCCGGAGCGGTCCCTATTTATCTACTTGCAGTTTGACATGCTTTCGCTGATAAAATGTTGATAAAATGCTGCTATTCCTCAAAATTTTTCTTCCTTGGCAGCCTGGCTACATCCCAGAAAAAGTGGGTGGCCAGCAGTGAATGCCTCTTGCAAAGTCGCAGCCTCCTCAATAAGAGAAAAAAGAGCAGAAGAATATTATCAGCAAAGGCTGTAAGTGTTAATCAAACCACCGACACTCACAAACCTCCATCTTTATAAGGGAAGGGAAGCCTGCAAATTCCATATGTTGTTGGACACTTAATTCCCATCAAACTCAGGCAGCATGGCCAATAGTCAGGGATGCAGACCCACAAACTGTTAGCAGCTGTTATAGTTCTCAGGTTAAATGTATTGGTCAGCTTATATCTATAGATCAGACAGGAACTAAGCAGGGCATCCTTTGATCTCACTGCTATTTGTATCAGTCACTGGAACTCTGGAGAATAAAACTAGATCCAGTTGTAATAAGAAGCAGGTAGGCATTCAGGGAGCGGAATGTTCCATCAATTCATTTGCTGATGAGATGGTTTTTATGTTGTCTAATCTAAGGAAAGCAATTCCTCCACTTCCTGAAACTTTAATTGTATCTGAAGAAGTGTGCATGCACACGAAAGCTCATATGGTACTAATGACAAACTTAGTTGGTCTTTTAGGTGCTAGTGGAAGGATTTTTTTAATTTTGTTTCGACTACGTCAGACCAACACGGCTACCTACCTGTAACTTTAATTGTTTATGCAGGTAAACAGTTTATGCAGTTGCCAGACTTGATATTAATTTTGTGCTTAAATCTTCCCAAAGGATAACAAAAACTAGTATTTGCTAAGTAAAAAAATTCCTTCAGTCACACCTTAAAGACCAACTAAGTTTTTATTTTGGTATGAGCTTTCGTGTGCATGCACACTTCTTTACGAAAGCTCATACCAAAATAAAAACTTAGTTGGTCTTTAAGGTGCTACTGAAGGAATTTTTTTATTTTGCTTCGACTCAGACCAACACGACTACCTACCTGTAACTAGTATTTGCTAATTCAGGGTTTCAGTCTGAAGAATTTTGGAAATTATAGCTTATTAAGGGTGCTGGGAATTGTATTACAGAGAGGCAGAAACTACAGTTCCCAGGACTATTTGGGCGAAATTATGTGCTTTAAATGTATAGTGTGTACGCAGCTCAGGGCACTTCCTCCTCCCAAAGATACTTGCTCCCCCCATAAAGACATAAAGACCTCCCTGAACTTCCTGCTACATTGAAAATCGGAAGGACAAAATAGGATACCATGCAGCTCAGCACCCACATCTCTCTCTTGGAAGATGGTCTGGAGAGAGGACACATAGCCCACCCTGGGACTAGACATGGGTCAATTTTCCGGCTCTTTTCAGGCACTCATAAACGTGCATGATGAATGTGGTTGGCTCAGAGCATCTTGGCGGCAGGCTCCATCCCTCTCATAGAAGCATGGAATTGTAGACTTGGAAGGGACCCAAAGGGTCGTCTAATCCCACCCCCTGCAATGCACTCTGTCCTAAGTGTGGTGTCTCACTACACGAGTGCCTGCAGGTTAGGAGCAGAGCCTATTTCAAAGAGACCATCCCTCATATTCCTGTTAATAGCCCACATCTAGAATGCCCCAAAAGAGCATCAGTGGAGTGTTCAGCTATGCTAGGCTTAGGGCATGATGACTCAGGCCGGGGGATGCGGTTTGTTGTCATCTCTTGGACTGTCCTCTCAACTTTCCATTCAGCAGCAGAAACAAATAGTATAAACCATCTGTCTTCATTTGCAAAGCTGGCAGAGCTGCATCACAAGTGGTGGGCAGCATGAGGCATGACTGATCCCGGTGACTGTGATCATATCTGTGTGTGCAAATCCGTCACGCACATGAATCTCCTGCATAAGTCAGGAAACGAAATTAAGAAAAGGCATTCAGAACTGAACAAATGCAGGCAGGAAAAACAGATAGCAACACCCGCCTAAGACATTTTGCTACCTGATGCAGAATAGCATATGGACACCCTGCCCCCGCCATTTCAACCACAGATTACCCAGGACTGGTCATGTTACTGTGGCACCTGAAGCAGAATCCCACAAGCACCTCTCCCTTAGAAGAGAAATGTAGCAGCAGCAGCAGCAGCAGCAGCAGCAGCAGCAGCAGCAGCAGCAGCAGCAGCAGCAGCAGAAGCAACAACATTAAAGAAACAAGCATTAAATTTCCTAATGCTCAGAATCAGTTGCTGGTAATTAGGTAAATCCTCCCTTTACCTAATGGTAGGACTGTTCCTTCCCCATTTTTAAGGTAACTGTATTGCAAGTACCCTGTTTCTCATATTTTAAGACATACCCATAAAATAAGCCATAGCAGGATTTTTAAGCATTCAAGGAATATAAGCCATACCCCGAAAATAAGACATAGTGATAGGCGCAGCAGCAATGCCGGCCGTGGCAGGAGGAGGAGGGAAAAAATAATACATCCCTTAAAAATAAGCCATAGTGTGTTTTTTTGAGGAAAAAATAAATATAAGACATGTCTTATAATATGAGAAACACGGTAACAGAAATGTATTCCTTCAAATATACTGTTATGAGCTTGTGGGGTGGGGCAGATCTCACTAAATCTCTGGGTCTAATTAAAGTTAGACCACAAATCAAAGTTTGGGGCATTGAAAATACAAGACCAGCCAAACCAGTTTTTCCCCATCCAGGAAGCTGCCTGACAGAGAAACCATTAAGGAGAACAAAGCCTGCTGCTGGTGCATTAAAGATGAAACAAAATTAAAAAATTCCTTCCAGTAGCACCTTAGAGACCAACTAAGTTTGTCATTGGTATGAGCACACTTCTTCATGCACACTTCTTCAGATACCTGCAACATTAAAGATAAGTCATTTAGCTGGGACAATGGAGTGTCTCTGTGCCAGAGGGCAAATGGGAGAGCCTCCCTCCTTCAACAGGAGGTTAGTTAGAAAGAAAAAAGGCCAGGAGGGAGGGTCAGAATTGCAGTGGGTGAAGATGTAAGCAGAAGAGGGAAAACAGCTGCATTTTGCAAGAGAGAGCTGGGGAGGCGGTCGGAACACCAAGGGGGCTGGCAGCTTTAGATCCAATGTGGCACCCATGAGAGACACAGGACCCGCTTGGGGTATAATGCTGGAAGTCCTTCCAGTGCAGATCCAGGCTGTAAATGTGTAAATAAACCATACATCATAAACACACCACCGTTTCCACTGTGCCTAATTTCCAAAGGACACATGGACCCTGGGTAAGCGCCTGGAACTCCCTGGAGGTTGCGGGTGGCATGTGGTTGAACTACTCAACAGCTTTATAGGGAAGGAGCTTCTCCATGGATGCTCCCAGACTCTGGATCTCCCTCCTTGCTGCCTTTCTGCTGGCAAGTATAGACCAACAGGCTTGAGGAACAAGTTCAAACTGTGTACATTTGCACAGAGTCAAAACTTTTTGTCTACCTCCGGCCTAAAATGTAGAGTGATTATAACCAAATTCATCCACTAAGCGTCAGTGTAGGCACATTTGTTGCCTCTTAGTTGTACAGATTGCGGAAAGGGAGAAGGATCAGTTTGCGGAGAGGGAGCGCTTCTCTTTGCCGACAGATAATATGTAACATTTTGGCTGTCTGATTAGACTGGTTAGAATTATGCAGAAATCCACTGCAACCATATCATTATAATATTTGGCAGCCTCCTGTCTCTTTTGAACTCATTGCATCTTGTGTGAGAGGATTTTTTAAAAAAGGTTTCCTCTCCACCTCTTGGTTTCAATGTTCACAACATTTTAAAAATTGCCTGACAGCACATTATCTTGAAGGGAATAAATAATCTGCCCAGGTTTTTAAAACTTATTTCCGTACTTCAAATGTGTGGAGGTTGAGGCCGAAAGAAGTTATGTCCATGTTTCAGTAGGTAAGGCGGGGGGGGGGGAGCGGCTTGCAACAATTCTGCAATGTAGTTTATATCCTAATCGTTACATTGAAGATTTGGGTGTGAAGGGAATCTGAGACAAGGAAAGAGTGGCTTGCAACACCTGTGTAATGAGTCTTTATGCTGGATCAGGAAGTCAGCTAGGTTAGTGCTTCCAGTTCTGATGAGCAGCGATTCTCAAAGATCTAGGGCAGAGCTGCCAGAAACTGAACTGGCAGCCTTCATGTAAAAGTATGGGTTGTGTCCAACTAAGTTCTACTCAAGAGTGCAACCACTGAAAATAATAGACCTCAGGCATGCCCGTTAGGTCTATGCAGAATAAACTCTGGACACAACCCCATGTGTTGTACAACAAGCTACATCCCATTCTCCTTTCCCAATTCCTAAAGTTCAGCATCCATGAACAATAGACATGGAAATCAGACCCCTTTTGTGTTAAAGTGGTGCTGATGTCTTCCTCAGGAGTACGTGACACTGCTGCTGGTCTTTATATGTTCATTATTTAGCCTAGGTAAAGGTACCCCTGATAGGGACCCAGGTGGCGCTGTGGGTTAAACCACAGAGTCTAGGGCTTGCTGATCAGAAGGTCGGCGGTTCGAATCCCTGCGACGGGGTGATCTCCCGTTGCTCGGTCCCAGCTCCTGTCCACCTAGCAGTTCGAAAGCACATCAAAGTGCAAGTAGATAAATGGCGGGAAGGGAAACGGCGCTTCCGTGCGCTGCTCTGGTTTGCCAGAAGCAGCTTTGTCATGCTGGCCACATGACCCGGAAGCTGTCTGCGGACAAACGCTGGCTCCCTCGACTGGACCTGATGGGGCCCCTTTACCTTTAAAGGTACCCCTGACCATTAGGTCCAGTCGCAGACGACTCTGGGGTTGCGGCGCTCATCTCGCTCTATAGGCCGAGGGAGCTGGCGTTTGTCCACAGACAGCTTCCGGGTCATGTGGCCAGCATGACTAAGCCGCTTCTGGTGAACCAGAGCAGCGCACAGAAATGCCGTTTACCTTCCCCCCAGAGCGGTACCTATTTATCTACTTGCACTTGACGTGCAAAAGGTTATATCTCCCGGGAAGAGAATGACATGGCCCGATGGCAAATTCTTCTCATGCAGAGAGGTGGTGGTAGGTTATGTAAGCCGGCTCTGCCCCACAATCTTCCCTCTTCTTGATTGGGCCTTTGGGGTGTGGGGGTGTGCAGTGAGCGCCTGCCTATTTTAGGTCAACGCTAAAGCCTTTCCATGGTATTTGATTTAATATGGGTTAGCTATGGTCCATGAGGTCACGAAGAGTCGGACACGACTAAACGACTAAACAACAACAACAACGGGTTAGCTGGCAAACTCCAGTAACCCTTAGTCCAAAGAAACTGAACTCTGAGTATGTGCAGCAACTTCTGGAGCCTCTCACCGCTCACAGATTGGGGTGCCTCAGCCTTACCTAACTTCTAGAGTAGTTGTGGGTGGAAAATGGGGTTGTGGATCTTCTTGGACATTGAAAGGTTGGATCAAAATCCTGTTGCACACACCCCACCTCAAAACAGAAGTTCAGGGTCCCTGCTTCTTCTTCTTTGTGGTCCAGTCTACCCCATCTCTTGCCACATATTCCAAATCCAAATCTTGCCACTGGGCTTTACCTGGGGGCACTTTATGAAAAATTCCTTGACCCACGCCCACCCCCACCTTGGTGGCCAGAATCCTCCCCCCCTTTGCCTGATGATGGGGCTAAACAAAGGCATGCAACTTCCCTATCTCCTAAACCCGTGGAGTCTGAGTGACCTTGGGATCTGCTTGGCACTCAACCTCCTTTTAAGAATTGAAGACAGGATGGACAGCTTTACGAAACTGGATTTTTTCACATATTTACACAGGAATTTAGTTGGAGGGAATCCATCTAACAAGCCCCTAACAAGCGCCAAGAGGGGCTTGTTTTCTACAGCAGTTCAGCACTGGAATCCAAATAAAAAAATTCCTTCCAGTAGCACCTTAGAGACCAACTAAGTTTGTCATTGGTATGGGCTTTCATGTGCATGCACACTTCTTCAGAATCCAAGGCATCTCTCACAAAATGTCTTCATCCAGTCAGCACAGATTGTTCTGCCTCCTCCACTGCCATTCTAGTCTTGTGCCAAAGCCCCCCCCCCAACTCTTCCTGTGGCATCACACCCAATGACCCTAGCAACCTCCCAACCCCCCTGTCTCTGTCACAGCTCAGGGCAGCAGGGGAAGTACAGTTCTCTTGCATTTCCAAGGGCCCTTAATAGCCCTGTATTGGTTCTTAATGGTTCTAGTTTGGCCAGGTCATTTTCCATAGGCTAATTCCTCTGCTGCTTGTATTTATCCTGTCCTATCCCAATAAGTCAAAATACTACCATTTTTAATATCTAGAGCTTAGGGGGGGGAGTCCCATGGCCAGCCCAGTATGTGCATGAGTATGGTAATTGTGCATGAGTATGGTACAATTATGGTGCTGGAGGAGACTCTTGAGAGGCCCATGGACTGCAAGAAGATCAAACCTATCCATTCTGAAGGAAATCAGCCCTGAATGCTCACTGGAAGGACAGATCCTGAAGCTGAGGCTCCAATACTCTGGCCACCTCATGAGAAGAGAAGAATCCTTGGAAAAGACCCTGATGTTGGGAAAGATTGAGGGAACTTGCAGAAGGGGATGGCAGAGGACAAGATGGTTGGACAGTGTTCTCGAAGCTACGAACATGAGTTTGACCAAACTGCGGGAGGCAGTGGAAGACAGGAGTGCCTGGCGTGCTATGGTCCATGGGGTCACGAAGAGTCGGACACGACTAAACGACTAAACAACAACAACATGGTAATTAATAACTTAATTTTAAAATTCAAAATTAGTTGTTGAAATACATGGTCTGTTTTAGTAGGCCCATTGTTGGATTAATAAAAAGAACCATAGAATCCTAGAATTGTAGAGTTGGAACTTCATTTACCTTGTATTGTTATTGTTGAAATAAAAACATTAGAGTGAGGAATAGTTCCTGTGTTCTTGGGTGTCTCCCCCCCCCCGCCTCTCTCTCCACAATCCCCTCTCACAAATTATGGCTGGTGGAACCTTCTCCCACAAGATGTTAGGCAGACACTACTTTCAGAGGTGTAGTGTAAGCTGTTTTATTTCAGAGGGCCTTTGCATCCTGAATGCTTCTCGGAAGTTTAAAATGGTCACTGCTGGTGGTTGTTTTACTTTTCTGAGAGAGGTTTTAAAATCTTGAGGTTTTAAATTGTGTATATGGTACAGTTTATTGTTACAGACCACTTGAGACCTATGATGTGGAAAGTGGGATACAATTTCTTAAAATAAATAAAATAAAAGGAATAGATAAAAATTGCATCAATTCAAAGAAACAGAAGCCAGGAGAAAAATGTATGTGCCTGGCATTCAAAAGCAAATGACATCACTGGTGGGTAAGATTAATGAGGGAGAGCTACCACAACCAGGGGCTACCACTAGCAAGGCCTCTTCTCTTTCTGCCCCCCTCACCACCTCCGTTGAAGGGGGTGCACAGAGAAGGGCTTGAAGGGATCACTGCAGTGCTCAGGTAGGTTGATGTGGGAAGGGGAGGTCCTTGAGGTGCTGAGATTCTGAACCACAAAAGTCAAAACCAGCATTTGAATTGGGGCTAGTAATCAATTGGCAGGCAGAGTAAAGAGAATGTTCCTCCCTAGTACCTCTAGGACAGGGAGGGGGAGGGCTAAAAGAGCTATTGCTTTTTAGCTCTAAGGGCACATTCACCCTTAGGAAGCTCTCCAGGACCAGCATGTCTTTGGTGAGTGACCCAAAGTGGCTGTGGTCACCTCACACTCTCATGCCTGTGAAAACAGGACACATGCATAAGTCTCTCTGACCAGCTGAACACGGTGTCTAGTTTTAGATTGGTTTTGCTGCCGCCGAATTAGTGGGATTTGGGGTTGGGTATGGAAGGGGACACAAAAAGTTGCTTGTGAGGCTAGATCAGGCCCCTGGGCCTATCCTCATCTTAGGCCAACCCTCAAAATTGGAGCCAGCTAAAAACTATGATGTAAAAAATTGAGGGTTTCTGATGGCACCCCAGCATGAAATCGTACAGAGTGCTCCCCACTTCCTCAATACAAAGCTTCTGGAAAAGGAAGAAGGTATTTATGTCTTCTGCAGAATATATGTTGTAAATCATTTTGTCACAAGAGTGAAAAGCGCACTGCGCACATTTTTTAACCACTAGCTGACCCGGCCACGCGTTGCTGTGGTTCTTTCCTGTGATCCCCCGTCCCGTCCCGGTCCATGACGTATCCTGCCTCCCCCTGCACCCCGGCTCATCCCTGTGTTTCGGTAGGATACCCTTCCCTCTGTTGTCCCTGAGGAGTGTTGGCCCCTCCCCCATGTATCTCCATACCTTGGCCCCCACCCTTGGAGAAGGAACTGTTAGGTTCTGGGTTCTATTTCCCAGCATGCACTTTTGTCTGAGCCCTCTGTTGTCCCTGGGGAGTGTTGGCCCCTACCCCCCAGTATCTTCCTACATTGGCCCCCACCCATAGCTGCCAAGTCTCCTGTATTCCCCAGGAAAACCCCGTTTTTCCAGCTGTTCCCAGCCGAAAAACACAGAATTTTTTGTTTCTTCCCGGTTTATTGTGGTGCGGTGGCCATTTTGGAACTGGGCAGAGCATGCTCAGAGGCAACTTTTGATGCTGCTTTGCCCAATTCCAAAATGGCTGCAGCGTGACTTCTGGTGCGGTGGCCATTTTGGAACAGGGCAGGGCAGCATCAAAAGTAGCTTCTGAGCATGCTCTGCCCAGTTCCAAAATGGCGGCAGCGCTACTTCCGGTCTGCTACTTCCGGTCCAGTCTCTTATTTCTCAGGCCCGAACTTGGCAGCTATGTTTGGAGAAGGAACTGTCAGTTTCTGGGTTCCAATTCCCAGTATTTACTTTTGTGTGAGCCCTCTGTTGTCCACTCCCCCCTGTATCTCCATACATTGGCCCCTGTGCACGCATCGTGAACATTTCTATATATTTAGATTAAGGATTGGGGGTGATGATGCGCCCTGGGACCCAGAGAACTACTTTTAAAATCCTGACCGGGGTGTGGGGTCAAATAGCGAAGCCCCACAGCCCTGTAGCAACAGACTGGCCCAGACAGAAGGAAGGGGATCATATGGGCCACTTGGCGCGGGCCTCCGAATCCAAAGGGGGCCTCGGTCAGCATATTCACAATCAGTAAAATAAAAAAGTAACAAAAGGGTTAAAAACAGGGTCACATTATCTACCTGGCCCCGGCCTCTGTCTGGCCCTGCAAGGGCCTGGCAACAGAAGTTGCGTTCTGAAGCAACCAAGTTGTTCAGTTCCATTAAAAAAAAAAACCCAGGAAGTGGCAAGGGGAAGGTAGGGGATTGTAAATCGACGGGGTTGGAATTGGGCACTGCAAATATCTGAGGACTTAAACTGGGGAGAGAAAGTGCATGGTTGTTTTTTTTTAAAAAAAAGACACAGAGGGTTGCATTCAGTCTTAGTATATGTGAAATGGAGAGTAATAGCCCCCCTTCAGATCCCCCTGAGCCTCAGAGTTCCCCTGAGTCGAGGCGAGATACTGTGGAGAAGGCAGGTTTCATCCCTGTGTCTCCCCCTCACCCTGTTCTGACCCATTACGTATCCCTGCCTTCTATTCATTGGACCTTGTTTCTGGAAAAGGCCTGTTTTCAGTTGAAACAAAATAAAAATATTCCTTCCAGCAGCACCTTAAAGACCAACTAAGGTGCTGCTGGAAGGATTTTTTTTATTTTGTTTTGACTACGTCAGACGTTGTGCCTAATCCCTGTGACTGCCCCCACGTGTCCCGATCCATGATCTATTCTGTTTGTCTCCCCCCCCCCTCCGTGACCGGCGTATCTCATGACGTTTTGAAGGATGGTATTTATTTTTTTCTTGTGGTTATTGGGTGGGGGATTTGGGGGGGTAGTGGTGCTAAAATGTAAAGTAAAAACCCCTTGCCGTGCCCCCAAGTGCGTTGCTGTGGGTTATCCCCCTCCCCGGGCCTAGTGGAGGCCTGTCAGCCTGTCAGGGGCCTAAAACAAAGGCCTAGATAATGGCCGCCTTGGTGTGTTTCAGTTGCTTGGTTGATGATGATGTCATTCGGTTTGTGGGTGTGGCTTAGATTTCTCAGGAAGGGAGGGGGTCCCTTTGGCAAAGGGATTTAGAGTTTATAAATAGTTGCTTATCTAGAAGACATTCAGCTTGGGTCACCTGCATTGTGCACAAACTAGGATATACTTTGTAAACTGTAGCCTAGCAAGATGTGTATGTCTATATGAGAGTATATAATATGTCTAGTGTTGTGTTGTGTATTAAAGTAATAGCACAACCAAGTATGTATTGTAATATAGAGTTTATTGTATTGTATTACAGAGTTTATTTGAATGTATAAGTTCCAGCGGGAACGTATATAATTTGCTGGTTCAGAGTGCAGGATTTGGATCCGCTGCTGGATTGGTTTACGCTGGAGGGAATCCTTGCCAATGGTTCCCGCCAAAATGTATCTTTTCCCTGCTAGTTCTCTGTTACTATATGAGGCCCAGTTTTCCCCATTCCCTGCGTTCTGGCTCTTACTTGTTCTTTGAAGTAAAGAGATGTTGTACCAGATCCTCGCCTCCTGTTTCTTATTTGCACTGAGCTGAAATCACTGAAGACCCACTACACAACATGCTGGCGACGAAGATGGGATCCGGCTTGCTGTGAATGGATGTCAGAGGTCGGCATCCAGAATCAGAAGAAGAGGAGGAAGAAGTCGTAGACGCTCCTGAGTACACCATGGCAGGAAGTAAAATCATTGAGCCATTTTATTCGGGAACTGCAGAAGCCTGGGATTCATATCTCCAACGTTTTGGTTTCGCTGCTACAGCGCAAGGAATCACCAACGACGACAGGAAAAAGGCAGTCTTCCTGCGTTGCTGTGGGGTTGAGGTTTTCGAGTTGGCCCGAGGCTTGGTGGCTCCTCTCATGCTAGAAACAGCAACCCTGAAGCAGATCACGGACCAGCTCACGAGACACCTTGCCCTAGCAGCAACCACGACAACACGCCGCATCGAGTTCCATAAAAGGAGGCAGAAGGATGGTGAATCAGTCTCCAGATTCCTTGCAGAGCTGAAGGTCCTGGCGAGGCACTGTAATTTCGTGGCCCTTGAGGAAGCGCTGCTTGACCAGTTCATTGGAGGTCTGAGCAGCAGTAAAGCCCGACGTCGGATCGCCGCAAGGGAAGAGGTGGATCTAGCAACGGCTGTGCGCGAGGCTATAGCCACTGAGACCACAGAGGGGGAGAAACAAAAAACCCCACAACGAAGTGCCAGGCCAGCAGCAGAGGCAGCTCATGCTTTGAGCAGTCAGGAGTCCAGCCCGCCCCAGAGTCCACCCCACAGAGTTGGATCCCTGAGGCTTGGTTCATCTGGGAAAAAGGGGAAAAGCTAGAATGCCCTGGTTGCGGTGGGGCGCATGAATGCCGGAACTGCTGATTCCGGAACGCCACGTGCTGAGCATGCAATAAAATGGGCCACATCGCTCGGGTATGCAGGTTGGCTACCGGAGGAACATCGGAATCCCCGCGACCATTCCGGCAACAGGCAAGTGCATCAACGCACGTGTTGGACGACTGCAACGACCTCACCGAGATAGAGGGCAAGACCGTCCAGTTCCCTGCTCAGGGGAAAGCATCAATCCGGGTCAGCATTGAGGGCCATCCTTGCCAGATGGAGGTAGATTCCGTTCGGGGTTTACGATCGTCTCGGACGAGACAGCGAGGTCGTTTTTCTCAGTGGGTAAGTTTCCTCCATTGGAGCCTTTCCCCGCCACATTACAATCTTACTCTGCCGGCCGAATACACATCCTTAGAATGTGTTCCATCAAAGTTAACTTTAAAGACAAAAGGGCCGTACTTAAGCTGGTGATCGCCAAAGGGTTAGGGTTCCAGCCTCTTGGGAACAGACTGGTTTCCTGCTTTAGGGCTGGGCATCTCTGGACTGAACGCAATAACAATAGTCCCAGGATCATTTGATAAACTTTATGGGGAGTTCACATCATTATTTGATGGCAGTCTGGGGTGCTATAAAGGGCCTCCCATTGACTTCAAGTTGGACCAAGGGGTGGCTCCAGTTCGCCTCAAGCCAAGACGCGTGCCATTCGCTTTGCAGCCCAACTCAACAAGCTCATCCAGCAAGGGGTGTTGGCACCAGTTGACTCAGCAAGATGGGAAATCCCAATAGTGACCCCACTAAAAGCAAATGGGGAAGTGCGCATCTGCGCAGATTATGAATGCATAATAAATAAGGCAATTCGGGGAAATTCCTACCCCATTTCAGTGGTGTCTCAACTGCTGGCAAAATTGGCTGGGGGCAAGGTATTTGCAAAGATCGATCTTGCTCAGGCATACCAGCAGCTACCTGTAATGCCACAAACAGCAGAAGCTCAAACTATTGTAACCCACAAAGGGGCATTTAAGGTGAACCAATTGCAATTTGGAGTAAGAGTGTCCCCAGGAATATTTCAGGGCATTATGGAGAGATTATTAAGGGGGGTGCCTGGCACCCTCACATATTTTGATGATGTTTTAATATCTGGGAGGGACCCCCACGAGCTGGAAAGCCGTATCAATCAGACTGGTACTCAAAAAGTTCCAGGGAGCTGGGCTCCATCTAAAAAAGGAAAAATGTAGCTTTGGAATTCCTGTGGTGGAGTGCACCCCATGGAAAGCAAGGTTAAGGGCATCGCCAATGCCCCCAGGCCCAACAATAAAACTGAACTCCAATCTTTCTTGGGTCTGGTGAATTTTTACCATGCGGTTTTACCGCACAAAGCGGCAGTGGCAGGACCTTTGCACAGGCTTCTGCAAAAGAAGTGCGTCTGGCATTGGGGAAAGCTACAACAAAAGGCTTTCGAAACCATTAGGGGAATGTTGTCTGCTGAGAGCATGTTGGCCCATTATGATGAAACGAAACCCCTTGTACTCGCTTGCGACGCATCTCAATATGGACTGGGAGCTGTGCTCAGCCACAGAGAGGCGGATGGGTCAGACAGACCCATTTCATTCTACTCAAGGACTCTTACTTCCACCGAGAGGAACTACGCACAGATAGACAGAGAGGCTTTGGCTGTGGTAGCGGGTGTAAAGAAATTCTACGACTATGTGTATGGATGATCGTTCTTAATTGAAACGGACCACAAGCCATTGCTGGGCCTTTTCAACCCCCACAAACAAACCCCTCAAATCCTGTCCCCTAGAATGCTCAGGTGGTCGATTTTTTTAAACGGGTTCCAATATGAGATATGCCATGTGTAACGGACTGGGCTGGCTTGCGATAGAACTCCAGGGTGGAAAGTGTTAATCCCAACCTCCTTGTTGAGTGACGCATTCCATTCCTGAGGGGCGGGACTGCCATGAGTTTAAAAGGAATGGGGAGCAGTTATTTCAGTTGATAGAGTTGAGAGGGGTTTTGGGGAGCGGGAGCGGGTGGGTAGGAGATCTTAGAGTGTTCTGAGGAGTTTACTAGAATTATATTATCTAGCCAGTGTTATATGAAACTAAGAATATGATCTAAGAGCTTATACGCATGAAACCGTTACGCATTTTACATGTCCTCTACTTTATTAAAGCTTTCTTAAATGTTATATTAAAAATGGATGTGCCTTGTTATTCCAGTGAAGTATCCTAACTCAAAAGGGTAGTGACTGTAGAGAGGAGGTTAGACTTAACCTGAGGAGCAGGAAAATAGTTTAAAACCTCAAGGTCAAGCCCAGGGAAGACAAGTGCCAGGAAGAAGGTGCCACAAAGTAGCAACAGGCTGCTGAGGTGAACCTTAGGGAAAAGGGAATCCTTACTGTGAGCACAAGGTGGTTCCTGATACACTTGCCGGGAGTTAAAAGGGATACGGTGCCACGTTATTGGGAGAACTGGAACTGCATTTCGATTACTAGCAGACCCCAAACCTAAACAGGCAGTTTATTTGGGAGTAAGAAGGATTAGTGGGTTCTTTGTGAAATAACCAATTTCCTTCAACACTCTGCTAGTGGTAAAAAAAAAAGGAGGCACATTGCATTGGTGGGATCCGCACATGTTAGGTGGGATCATCGCAAGTTTAGTGACAACGCCGGGATTGTCATATTAATTGGTGGCAACGTCCCGGGTTTGTCGCACCATGTGAAAGGGAAATTGCTTTGTCACGCAGACGCCCTCAGCCGGCTTCCACTCCAGGGGGCTAGTAATTGTGACCCGGCACCAGCCGAACAGGTCATGATGTTAGAGACATTGCCAAGGGCTCCTATGACTGCGGAAGAAGTTGCGGCCAGGACTCGAAAGGACCCCACACTCTCCCATGTCCTTGCCTGGGTAGGGAGGGGGTGGCCCAGTGGGGGCCAAGAAGAGAAGTTCCGTCCATTTTTAATGCGGCAGCATGAGCTATCCCTTCATAAGGGGTGCGTACTCTGGGGGGACAGGGTAGTCATCCCTAACCCACTTAGGAACCAACCGCATTCTAGAAACCTTGCATATGGGGTACCCAGGGATGGTCAGAATGAAATCCCTGGCCCGCTGTTATGTGTGGTGGCCAGGGATGGATAAGGAGATAGAAATGTGGGTACGCACGTGCAAGGCATGCCAAGTGGTTCGACCTGAGGTTCCCAGGGCACAGCCCTGGACTTTGTGCATCCAGATAGGATGCCCTCCCGTTCGGCACGGGAGCCACCACAACCCGAAGGAGACAGAACGAGATACTTTAATCCAGAGGATCTCGTTTGGGTGAGGAATTATGCCAGAGGTCCAACTTGGGTTCCAGGGGTAATTTCGCGGGCCAGCGGTCCCGTGTCATATTATGTCACGTTGTCACAGGGTCAGGTCTGGCGTAGGCATGTGGATCAGCTGAGGCGCAGGATACCCAGCAGGAGTGATGATGAGGGAAGAAACACCCCCAAATTAAATGAAGAGTTGCCGCCCCCGAGTCAGGTGGAGACACCTTCACTGATTAATGACCCACCGGGGCAGTCAGAAGGTGAGCTCCCTGCTGGGAATACAGAGCTGGCAGAAGATAATGAGTTGGGGGGGGGCTTTAGGAGGGACAGCTGTAGCAGATACTCCCAAGGAGACCCCTCAGCCTCAAACCCCTAGTGTCACAACACCTGAAGTGAGATGATCTAGTAGAAGTCGCAGGAAGCCACAGTCCCTGAAAGACTTTGTGTGTAGTTCTCACTAAGTATGGGTGTGTGTGTTGTGTATTAAAGTAATAGCACAGCCAAGTATGTATTGGAATATAGAGTTTATTGTATTGTATTACAGTTTATTTGAATGTATAAGTTCCAGCGAAAACGTATATCATTTGCTGGTTCAGAGTGCAGGACTTGGATCTGCTGCTGGATTGGTTTACGCTGGAGGGAATCCTTGCCATTGGTTCCCGTCAAAATGTATCTTTTCCCTGCTAGTTCTCTGTTACTATATAAGCCCCAGTTTTCCCCATTCCCTGCGTTCTGGCTCTTACTTGTTCTTTGAAGTAAAGAGATGTTGTACCAGATCCTCGCCTCCTGTTTCTTATTTGCACTGAGCTGAAATAATTGAAGACCCACTACACAACATTTAGTTTATGCATCTCTATATACTACTCAGGTAACTCCCCCTAAGCTTGTGAGAGCTCTATATTGTTTAAGTATAAGCCCATAGAAATCAATCAAATTTTATAATAGGAAGCCTTTGAAGGTGCCTTTTGGCCTAACACTTTTCTTTTCACTTATTAGAAGGTGGCAAAGGAATATCTGTAGGTGGAGTAGAATTATCCGTAAATTTCATATCGCGGCAGAACAAGACCGTTTCCTTGCCCAAACCCAGCTGGTATTGCCATATGTACATCTTCTCCTTGGGCTTCAGGGTCACGTTAAGAGATTCTTCAATCTCAGTGGCTTCATTCCAGTCTTCCTGCTCTGTGTTGACACTCTTCCCACCATACTGAGCAGTGAGAGAGAACTGGTACTTGGCAATGGCCTCAGTGAGAGCGCCTGACTGATATGAGGCAGTCATGGATACGTTCCAGTTGTGCTCCACACTGCTCATCTTCTGCTTGTTGTATCCCACTTTCTTAGTGATCTTCTTATTCCATACAATGGGAGTGCTGGAGTCATTGGAGATGGTCTTGATAGCTTCCCATCTACCATAACATGGGCCTTGGGTAACAGCCATTCCTCCAGGGAGCATGTTCACAACATCACTATGGAAGGAGTAGGTAACAGGATCCACATTTTCATGGAAGTTGGTGCATCTATAATACTGGACTCCCCATTCATCTTGGGGTTTTACAAAGTAATAGTAATCCTTGATGCCCCAGTAATAGAGACCATCCTTGCAAGCTGGGTGAAGTGTGTATTCGACTGCATCTGCATCTTCATGCATATTAGTGACCCGACGGTAAACACCTCTTTTCTGGAAAATGATGTAGAAATTTCCAAAGGCTGAGAGGTAATGGTCCCCTCCACGGCAGTTGGGATGGAGGCTGTAGACGATAGCACCTGAGTCTTCATTCATGTTGCTGACACGGCGATAGTTGTCTCCTTTGATGATGTAGAATAGGTCATCCTCATGGGCTAAGTAGTGATCTCCTCCCTGGCAAGATCTGTGCAGGCTAAACACGTTGAGGTCCTTGCCCTCTTTGAAATTGGTGGACCTCATGTAGCAGCCCAGGTCTGAGCGGACAATGTAGTAATATTCATTTACCCCACAGAAATCAACCCCTGGGGCTTTATTCTTAGGGACTATCTCTGGCATGGTGCTTGATTCTAGGAAAAGAAAGTGATATATTCAGTTAGATCAGAAGATTCCACAAATAGATCATTTATTTACTCTTTGCAATTACTTTATTATTTATGATAATGAAAGAATTAACTGAATTTGCTGACCTCTTGGAAAACAGTCTCTCTCTTTTTTTTATAAAACATTTTATTAAATTTTCCAATCAAAACACATTAAACAAAACAAACACACATTAAAAAACAATACAACACATACATTCATCTTTTTAACAATTCTCTCCAAATCTCTCATTCTCAATGCTCCGCCGAGCTTGACTTCCCTCCCTCATTTGGTTTTCTATTCAGTTCTTTTATACATCCCGTTTAAAGTCAATTCGTAGGATTTATTTCAGACTGCAAGTGTCTTTAAACTTCTACAGTTCTTTTCCATATAGTCCACAAATTTACTCCAGTCTCTTTGAAAACTTGCTTCCCCCTGGTTCCAGATCCTGATAGCCAGTCTTGCCATTTCCGCATAGTCTATCATTTTTGTCTGCCACTCTTCAATCGTCGGTAACTCCTGGGTTTTCCATTTTTGGGCTAACAATGTCCTAGCCGCAGTTGTCGCATACAAAAATAATATATTGTCCTCTTTTATGATCTCTTGTCCTATAATTCCCAACAAAAATGCTTCTGGTTTTTTGGGAAAAGTATACTTAAAAACCTTTTTCAATTCATTATATATCATTTCCCAAAATTCTTTAACTTTTTCGCATTTCCACCACATATGATAAAAATCCCCTTCTTTCTCTTTACTTTTCCAGCACATTCTACTACTCGTTCTATACATTTTAGATAATTTCACTGGGGTTAAATACCATCTATACATCATTTTCCAAACATTCTCTTTCAGGGCGGTACATGCAGTAAACTTCCAACGTTTGATTCCATAATTTCAACCACGCATCATATTCAATATTAATCTTGGAAAACAGTCTCAATGATTTAACACTATATACCTGCGAGTGCCAAATATAATTCCAAAGGTAAATGATTACTAATAATTGTGAGGCGCTTTGAAAGAAAGACCTAACATCTTCTGCTTCTCAAGACATGTTTCTTTATCTACTTTCTCTCATGTTTCTTTCTCTCTCCATCTGATAGGAGTCCCACCCCCCCTTGAAGGAATATACGGTAATACAGCATTTGACAGGCTGATCAGTTTTGAAAGCAGTTTGCCCTATGATTTTAGGGAATGGCTGTTTGAGAAACAAAAGATCAAGATTTTGCTGAAAACCAATGCTAGTTTGAAGGCTCAGTGTGGCTAAAACACCTGTATCCACCACTGCTGTGCTTCCTCACAAAGAGAAACTCTTTGCAACTCTCCCTTGTTCAGAACATCTGAGAGAGTGGGCATTCAGTACTCTATTCCCATTAAATGTTGCCAAGTTTAAGGAGAGGCTGGGACAGAGGATTTTGAGGGGGTACTTACTGAGACCTTTTGTGAGCACCCACGAGTGCCATGTTGGAGACAGCTCTTCTAATCAATTTCCTATCTCAGCTGTGATGAGAAGAGACTGCCTAACACCTCAGAATATCTTTGAAATAAGTGCAAAATTTGGAACTGGAACTTCTTATCTTCCTAAAATGGTGGCGCGTGGAGACGCAACGGCTGGTTGCTCCCTAACTCAGAATTTGGCTTTTTTTGTCCTGCCAAAATAGACTTGTTTATAGTCGACAGGATATGCTATCTATTCGGCTACGGAGTGAGCACTGCATAAATTGTGAGTGTCTCCGCATCTGCAAGGAAGATTTTTTGACTTCAAAGAACCGGGGAGGAAAGAGGCACAGGAGAGACCGTAAACAGAAGAGAGGGTGCAGGGGAGGAAGGCGACTAAGGCAATTAAGGTTAAAGACACAGCACTATAACTTACCACTTCCCAGCATTTTTTATGCGAATGTGAGATCCTTGGTGAACAAGCTGGAGGAGTGGAAGCTGTGGGTGGCAACTGAGAGAACTGTGAGTGAATGCTGTCTTCTGCTGATTACAGAAACTTGGCTGACACCACTTATATCTGACTCAGCCATAGAACTAACAGGCTATACAGTGTTCCGTCATGATAGAACAGAGGACTCTGGTAAAAGAATGTGTGCATATGTAAACAACTGCTGGTGCACAAACCACACGTTGATAGCTAGTCATTGTTCCCCAACTGTGGAATTTATGACGCTCAAATGCAGACCTATTTACATCCCCCGAGAATTTACAGTAGTACTGATAACTATAGTATATATTGCACCTGATGTGAACATCAATGAGGCATTGAGTCTCCTGCACGAAGCTGTTAATAGACAACAATGCAAGTATCCTGAGGCTGCATTTATTGTAAGCGGGGATTTTGACCAAGCAGATTTGAAAGTGGTCCTACCTAAATTTTATCAACATATAAAGTGTGCAACCAGGGGGGAAAGGACCCTGGACAGACTGTACACAAATGTCAAGCAAGCCTATAAAGCTGAACCGCTGGCACACCTAGGTCAATCTGATCACGTGTCCCTGCTTCTGACTCCTGTATACATTCCACTGAGGAAACGGATTCCAACAACAAAGAGGAGTATTACAATATGGCCGGCTGAAGCATCTCAACAGCTACAGGACTGTTTTCATGACACAGACTGGGAGGTGTTTAACCAACAGGACGTAGAGACTCTTACTGAGGAAGTGTTGGATTACATCAGGTTCTGCACTGGCAATGTAACACAGAGGCACGGATAAAGATCTACCCAAACAGGAAGCCCTGGATGACAAGGGAGGTACAGGGGTTGCTAAAGGCAAGAAATACTGCTTTTAGAAGTGGAAATAGGATGCTGTACAGCTCAGCCAGAGCGGATTTAAAGAGAGGTATCCGGGTGGCCAAAGAGGCGTACAGACAGCGGCTGGGGGATCACCTACAGAGTAATAACACCAGGCAGGTGTGGCAAGGTGTACAGGAATTGACGGGGCAAAAATCCAAAGATTCCTTGGTGGACGAGGGAGGGGCATCCCTCGCAGAGGAGTTGAATGCCTTTTCCCCCCGCTTTGAAGCAACATCTGCAGCGACACCTGCGGAGGCTAGGCCAACATCACCACCGTCGCCATCATCGGTGCAAAGGAATGTGGTATTCAACGTGGAGGAAGGAGAGATGAGGAAGGTGCTGAAGGGAATCAACTCAAGGAAGGCTACAGGGCCAGATGGAGTAGCTGGAAGGGTCTTGAGAGACTGCGCAGACCAACTAGCAGGAGTCTTCACTGGGATTTTAAATCGATCCCTAGCCCAGGCTACTGTACCATCTTGCCTGAAGTCTTCTATTATTGTTCCAGTACCAAAAAAATCCAATCCGGAGAATCCGAATGACTTTCGTCCAGTAGCACTTACACCCATAATTATGAAGTGCTTTGAAAAGCTGGTATGAAATTATGTCATTGCCTGTCTACCAGAGGGATTGGACACATTCCAATTTGCCTACAAAACGAAAAGATCAACAGAGGATGCCGTGGCAATTGCCCTCCAAGCTGTTCTTGCACATTTGGAGCAGCGGGGTAGCTATGCCAGACTGCTTTTTGTAGATTTCAGCTCGGCATTCAATACCATTCTACCGCGATGTCTGATAACTAAATTGGGAAATCTGGGGCTCCCACTATCACTCTGTGGGTGGATACTGGACTTTCTCTCAGATCGCTCCCAGAGGGTCCGGTTGGGCCCTTATATGTCTAACATGCTTAGGACTAACACAGGAACACCACAAGGATGTGTGCTTAGTCCGCTCCTTTATACTCCTTATACGTATGATTGTGTCGCTGCCCACCCTAGAAATAGGGTTGTCAAATTTGCAGATGACACAACCGTGATCGGGCTCATCTCTGATAAGGAGGGTGAAACGGACTATAGAGATAGTTAATAACTTGCTCATAAATACAAAGAAAACAAAGGAGCTTGTGGTGGACTTTAGGAGACAGAAGAACGAGGTCCAGCCACTTTTGATTGACGGAATTTGTGTGGAGAGGGTAACAACGTTTAGATTTCTAGGCATTGAGTTACAGGAGGATCTGTCCTGGAGTGTTAATACAAGGGGGCTTGTGAAGAAGGCGCAGCAGAGACTGTATTTTTTGAGAATTTTAAGGAAAAACCATCTTCCACAAAAGCTGCTGCTTGCCTTCTATCACTGTGCCATACAGAGCGTGCTCACGTACGGTTTATGTGTGTGCAGGGGCGTACCCAGGATCAAAACTAGGGGGGGGGGGCAAGCCATGGTTCAGGAGGCTGGGTGCTCCAAGTCAGTTCCCTGTTGGCCTGATGCAGTGGTGAACTTTCCACCTAGGTGGCGGAAGAGCCCCCTTCTTGCCGCGCCCTCCCCGCATTGGCACCCAGGGCCGTCTTAAGCATATCTGGCGATCCCTCTGGCACCCACCCTTTCCCAGAGCTGTTTACCTTTTTTAAGGGAGCTGACACCACGCTTACACTCAATCTTGGCAACCCCAGAGGGGCCTGTGTTGATGGCCTGCTTCTGGAATGAAATCACATTTAATGGGCTTTAAACTTTTGATAACTAAGATTCCAATGAGGTGCAATAATTTAGTAGGTTGTAACTGGGTGGAATCATAGAATCATAGAATTGGAAGAGACCACAAGGGCCATCCAGTCCAACCCCCTGCCAAGCAGGAAACACCATCAAAGCATTCTTGACATATGCCTGTCAAGCCTCTGCTTAAAGACCTCCAAAGAAGGAGACTCCACCACACTCCTTGGTAGCAAATTCCACTGCCGAACAGCTCTTACTGTGAGGAAGTTCTTCCTAATGTTTAGGTGGAATCTTCTTTCTTGAAGTTTGAATCCATTGCTCCGTGTCCGCTTCTCTGGAGCAGCAGAAAACAATCTTTCTCCCTCCTCCATATGACATCCTTTCATATATTTGAACATGGCTATCATATCACCCCTTAACCTTCTCTTCTCTTCCAAGCCCCATGTTGGGCAAAAGATTCCTGCATTGGAGGGGGTTGGACTAGATGACCCTGGTGGTTCCCTTCCAACTCTGTGAATGGTTCTGTTATTCTGTTGTATCTGAAGGCCTGTTCACAGGGAAGATGGAGCAAACTTGTTTTGTGAGAGATGCTTGTGGTGTGATTCCTGCACTGGAGGGGGTTGGTCTAGAGGACCCTTGGGGGTCCCTTCCAACCATCCAGTTCTGTGATACTATGATTAAAATACTCAGCAAAGGTGTGCAGAAGAGAGACAGATACATATTATTTCCATCTGAAAAGTTGGTATTGAGGCAAATGTGAAGAATAACCAACAGAAACAAAACCACGGTGTGTGCATTTTTATAACAAAATAAATCTACATTAGAATTGTTGTTTTAGTTGCAGGATACACCCCCCTTTTGTGGTTTTGAGTGATCTATATCCATACCTTTGAATTGATAAACATGTTTTAAGTTTGCTTCAGAAAATTAAGAATTCACAGCTCCCCAAACCCATTTGGGAAATTTCTTGATATTGATGTTTATGTAATCACGAGGCGCAGTTTAGATACATTCTGGGGGAGGGGGATTTGTTATCCAATTTCTCTATCTTCTTACTTTAGTTTCCCAGGGCTTTGTTTATTTATTCTTAAAGCATTCAAAAACAGCAACTGTTTTTTGCTGTACAAATTTGATGAAAAGATGATCTACATGCAGCACTCTTCTCTGGTGCTCAGTGATGGAGGGGAGAAACACATGTTAACAAAGGGGGGGAACACTTCTCAGTTAGCTCATAATGTCCCCTGCTGTTCAATTGGGATCGTAAAGGGTATGCCTTAATGAAGGCAGGTGAGGTGAAAAAAAACCTAATGAGTGTGTTCCTTCTGCATTGAAAAATCACTTAGGAGCTGCAAGAACTTTTGTGTTAGCAGAATGCACAAATTAGGTCTGAAATCATCATACGCACACCAAGATCACAAAGGCCTGACACTTGGTGCAGCTTTCTCTCCCTCATAACCAATTTTGCACCTTGTGTCTTTTTTCTTTTCTTTTTCCTCAAGGTTTGAATTTATGGTAATCTAATAAAAAAAAGGGACCCAATTTTATTGTCCCTTTTTTTTTTGCTTAGTGCATAAGGAATGTGGGAGAGAGAGTGTTCTCTATTTCAGTAGCCTGTGCAGTTTTTAAACTCCTGGAACAGTCCCCAGGGTGAGTCACACCATTTAAGATAGAACTTTGTTGTTGTTGTTGTTTAGTCGTTTAGTCGTGTCCGACTCTTCGTGACCCCATGGACCATAGCACGCCAGGCACTCCTGTCTTGCACTGCCTCCCGTAGTTTGGTCAAACTCATGTTCGTAGCTTCGAGAACACTGTCCAACCATCTTGTCCTCTGTCGTCCCCTTCTCCTAGTGCCCTCAATCTTTCCCAACATCAGGGTCTTTTCCAAGGATTCTTCTCTTCTCATGAGGTGGCCAAAGTATTGGAGCCTCAGCTTCACGATCTGTCCTTCCAGGGAGCACTCAGGGCTGATTTCCTTAAGAATTGATAGGTTTGATCTTCTAGCAGTCCATGGGACTCTCAAGAGTCTCCTCCAGCACCATAATTCAAAAGCATCAATTCTTCGGCGATCAGCCTTCTTTATGGTCCAGCTCTCACTTCCATACATCACTACTGGGAAAACCATAACTTTAACTATACGGACCTTTGTTGGCAAGGTGATGTCTCTGCTTTTTAAGATGCTATCTATCTTAAGATAGAACTTAAGATACGTTAAAAAGCAGCTTAATTGGCTTTGGCTACAGTGCAGAAGTTTCTGTTCTTAAAGACCAACTAAGTTTTTATTTTGGTATGAGCTTTCGTGTGCATGCACACTTCTTCAGATGAAGAAATCCCTCTGAAACCCTGGTTGCTAGGCGACGAGAATGATAGGCAATTGACAGGCAATTGACGCTGCAAGCTCAGACAATGATATCTATTAAGAGCAATTTAGGTGGCTGGGCAAAAGGACAACAGAGCAGGCAAGATAAAGTCACAGTAAAGCTAACTACTGTACTTGCCCCAACGAGCTAGGCTGACTTTCACGGGCCGAAGATGGGGGAGGGGGGGAAGCTCCACTCCCACAAAGACAACTAAAATAAAATAAAACAGCCGTGCAGCCGGGACACGCTTCCCTCAGCCACACACACGCCCCACAAAGATATGTTATTAATTCCAACAGAGGCAAAGACGGGGAGTGAGGAGTAAGGGGGGAGGAGCCAAGCAGCAGCAGGAAGGGAAAAAACGCTCAGCCACGCTCCCAGATGCACCCCTCCCCACCAAAAGCCTTTGCTAAACTGTAAAGCAGTTAAAAGGCAGAACATGCCCAATTAGGAAGTAATCAGCAAAGAAAAAAGCCTCCGAAACAAGACCCCCCCCCGCAGGTACAAGCCCTGATCCCCGAACGTTACCACTCCCAGGGAGAAGGAACCTATTCCGCTTCTGTGGACAAGCCAGGAAAAGCCAAAAGGGGCGAGCGGCAAGGTGCTGCCGGCTCAAAGTCCAAGGTAGTCAGCTGAGCGAAGGAGGACTGGAGGCAATAAGGAAGGATGGCTCAGGGCTGCCGCGGCTGTTTGAATGCAACTAGCCCCCGCCCCCGAGCCAGCCCTAATAGCTGGGTGCAGTAGGCAGGGCGTGGCAGCTGGGACGGCTAAGGCAAGGAGCCGATAGCCCCCTTGCCGACACAGGGAACCGGCTCCCGCTCACAACTCCTCCCCTTTGAGAGGCTTTGCCAGAGAGACAGCCAGGGAGGGAGTGGGGAGGAGGACGGGGAGCCGCTTTTGCCACGCTTATTTTTTGCTTCGGGGGGCGCGGCCCCCCTCTAGGGAGGGGCAGCGGCCCCTCCCTGCCACACGCTGGGTACGCCCTTGTGTGTGTGGTACGGAAGCTGTACTTCTCAGGACAGAGCAGGGCTGTGTAGAATTATTAAAACAGCAGAGAACATTATTGGCTGCTCACTCACCACCTTAGAACAAATTTACACCACCAGGTGCCATAGAAAAGCACTAGACATATCAAGAGATCCAACGCACCCTGGTCACCATTTCTTTCAGCTCCTGCCATCGGGACGGAGATATAGAACTATGCAGGCAAGAACGAGCCATCTCAGGAACAGTTTCTTCTCTAGAGCGATTTTGGCCTTAAATGGAAAGCCTGGACTTTGAAGTCATCTTATTTTACTTGTTATTTGTATTATATTTACTGTTTTTAATTAGGTTTGTAATTTTGGATTATGCGGAATGCTTTATCTGAGTGGATGTAGCAACCGAGTAATTTCGTTGTTCCCGCAAGGGGACAATGACAATAAAGATATCTTATCTTATCTTATCTTATTCTTATCTCATAGTGTGCATAAACCAACACCACACTTTCTCCCATTCAGCACTGGAAGGGGCAGATAAACTTACTTGGCTACCCTCAACCTCAGTAGTTAATGCTCTACAGCAACAGTACTATAGTGCCAGACTTTTGAGTTTCAGAGCTAGGAGAGGAGGAAGGCACAAATTTACGGTGTGTGTGTGTGTGTGTGTGTGTAAGGGGCGGGGAGAGAAGAGATTTCCCAATTCTTTATTCCCCCTTGGATTCTCTTGTAGAATCTGATTTGTTCCTTCTAACACCAACGTTGTTCATGGTCCTCCAGAAGGTTAATACTGTTAAGACCAGATGAGCATCCCTTCTTGGGATTACCATGCTGTAATATCTGTACTCCCTCCATGTGGACTCAAGGTTTAAATATGGGTATAAATCATATTTCTTAAAGCTACGACAGTCTCTACCGTGTCTTTGATTCTCCAAGGGAGCCCAGCCCCAGGGTCTATACCCAGACTTGGTTGGATGATGCACCAGGCATCGTATTGGAAAGACCAAGTTTTCTGAGTGCATGTTCTGGAAGTTGGGCAATAGGGGCAGTACTGGATTCCTTTAGGTGTACCGACCTCCCCGCTGCACCAAGGATTCCCTGCCTTAGCTGCTTCAGGTCGTGGCGGATGTCCTCCTGGAGACACCCAGCTTGGTTGTTTTAGGGGATTTTAACTTCCATGCCGACACAACCTTACAAGGGGCGGCTCAGGACTTTGTGGAAAGCATGGCCTCCATGGGGCTGTCCCTGAATAAGTTTGGCCCAACTCATACCGGTAGCCGCGGACATGCCTTAGACCTGATGTTTAACTCTATGGATGTTGGGGATCTGACACTAAGAAAAAGCAAAACAAAAGAAGTGCCATGGTCAGATCACTTCCTGGTGCAACTGGACTTCTCTGCGACCCTTCCCCTCAGCTGGGAGGTGGGACTGATTCGGATGGTCTGCCCCCCACTACTTAATGGATCCAATTGGTTTCCAGAGAGTGGTAGGGGATGTTTTATCCCGTGCTGATGGCCTTTCAGCTGATTCCCTGGTGGCCCACTGGAATGTGGAGTTAACCAGGGCATGGGCATAGGCAGGGGGGCAGGAGGGGGCAATTGCCCCCCCTAGAAGCAAAGGCTGAGGGGCGCAGCAGTGTGGCAGCCCCAGGCTCCCGCTCCCGGCGCGAAGCTCCAGAGTTGCGCAGGGAACGCGAGCCTGTGGCTGCGTCCTCCGTGCCTCCCAGGTCTTCGGAGGAGGTGGCGCCAGGCTCCCGTTCCCAACGCGAGCCTGGGGCCGCCTCCTCCAAAGACCTGGGAGGCGCGGAGGACGCAGCCACAGGCCCGCGTTCCCTGCACGACTCTGGAGCTTCGCGCCGGGAGCGGGAGCCTGGGGCCACCGCCTCGGAAGACCTTGGAGACGCGGGCCACATGGCCCCGCCCACATTTCCACTGTGGCCCCTCCCCTCCCGCCCCTTGCCCCCGCCCCTTGCCCCCCCTAATTTTGATCCTGGCTACACCCCTGAACCAGGGCTATTGACTGTCTGGCTCCGAAGTGCCCTCTCCAGTTGCATGGAGCCCGGACAGCCCCATGGTTTTCTCTGGAGCTGAGGGCGATGAAACAGTTGCTGAGACGGCTAGAGCGTCGATGGCGGAGAACTCGTTCTGAATCAGGCTGGACATGGGCTAGAGCTCAAGTTTGAGCCTACCAAGTGGCAATGGCGACGGCAAAGAGGACCTTCTTCACTGTTTCCATTGCATCTGCAGAAAACAGCAGCAGGAGACTCTTCCAGGTGGTTCGTAATCTATCAGAACCACCTTCGTCATCGGGGCCTGGTAGGGACCCCAAGATCTTCTGCAGTGCTTCTGCAAAGTTTTTTTGCAGATAAAGTCGCTCAGATTCGAAAAGAGGTAGACTCCACTGTGGGAGCAGGGCCGGGGCGGGAGAGTGCTAGAGCCCTGTCTAGTCATGTTTCATGGGATCAATTCCAATCTGTTACCTCTGAGGATGTGGGCAGGCTGCTTGGACGAGTGAAACTGACCACCTCTCTCCTTGATCCTTGCCCATCCTGGCTAATAAAAGCGAGCCGGGAAGGGCTGGGCGATGGGCTCCGTGGGGAGGTGAATGCAATACAATACAATATACTTTATTCGACCAATAGTCAGAAGAAAAACATTTCTCAATACAAATATAAAAATATAAAACTAAAGGCATCAGAGGGATACATAAATGAAGTATAACCTCCTACAGGTAACCCACATCAAGGCATTCGATTATACATTTCCGACACTTGAGCGCCAGGAAGAGGAATTGAGCCACTGAGAAGGTTATTTTCCCAGTGGGCTTGTTTAGCAAATATGCTGCTTGCCGTTCTCTTAGTTGGGAACTAAACTGAGATAAATATGAGGCTATAAGATATTGCCGTAAATCAGGGGTCAGCAAACTTTTTCAGCAGGGGGCCGGTCCCCTGTCCCTCAGACCTTGTGGGGGGCCGGACTATATTTTGAAAAAAAATATGAACAAATTCCTATGCCCCACAAATAAACCAGAGATGCATTTTAAATAAAAGCACACATTCTACTCATGTAAAAACATCAGGCAGGCCCCACAAATAACCGAGAGATGCATTTTAAATAAAAGGACACAGTCTACTCATGTAAAAACATGCTGATTCCCGGACCGTCCACGGGCCGGATTTAGAAGGTGATTGGGCCGCATCCGGCCCCCGGGCCTTAGTTTGGGGACTCCTGCCATAAATCATTATAAAAGGGACAACTCAGTAAAATGTGTTCTGTGGATTCTACCTCACCCAAGGCACAATGACACATTCTCTGACCGTATGGGACTCCTCCAAATCTTCCCCTCAAAACCGCCGAATCAAGGACATTCAGTCTAGCCGCAGTAAGTAGTCTGCGGTATTCCACGTAGTGGATATCTGCCAGGTAATGGGCTGGTGCAGCCCAATACACCTGCTCCCCTAGAAACATCCCAGATTTCACGCGGGCTATGTCCTCCTGTCTGGCTATCGCCCAATCTCTGAGCAATCACCGCTTTAGCACGGCTGTACGTCATGAACTCAATATAAAGGGAGGACAGACCTCACTTCTGCACTTCCTCTACCACTTCCCGTTCCCATGGAGATTTAAAATTATCCCTCAGAATCAGGCTGGTGGTGAATGCTTCCCTCTGTGAGGGAGTCTTCCCAGACCCGCTGAAAGAGGCGGTCATTAAACCACTTCTTAAAAAAACATCTTTAGACCCGGCAAATATGGCTAATCATCGCCCAGTTTCAAATATTCCATTTTTGGGCAAGGTGATTGAGCGGGTGGTTGCTGAACAACTCCAGGCACTCCTGGAAGAAGCAAACCATTTGGATCCCTTCCAGTCAGGATTCAGGCCTCATCATGGGACTGAAACTGCCTTGGTTGCACTGGCTAGGGACAAAGGTGAGAGCTGTTTCCTAGTTCTGCTGGATCTCTCAGCAGCCTCTGACTCCACTGACCATAACATCCTTCTAGACCGTCTAGAGGGGCTGGGAGCTGGGGGCACTGTCAGGGCCGGTGAATCCATTTAGGCGAACTAGGCAGTTGCCTAGGGCGCCAAAATGGAGGGGGCGCTGGCCAGCCTGCACCCCGCCTGCCACCACCCAGGGCCGCCTCCCACATCTGCAGGGGAGCGTAGTTGGCCCCCCTGCACAGCCCCTCCCCGCCGCCACATCATACCCCTCTGCCAGCCAATAGGGCTCAGGGGGGTGGAGTCCAGCTGCAGCGGGAGAATCTTTCCAGCTTCCTGCTGGACTTCCGGCGAGGCATCACTGGCACGTACCGCGGCGCCACAGTGCTCCTGAGGGCAGCCAGCATGTTCGCGCTGCCTGAAGGGCTCCTGAGCTGCTGAGACCGCCACCGCGTGTGTGCCGGGGGTGCCTGCTGGACCAGCCGCGAAGTCGCCCCCCCCCAGCGAATGCAACAGGCTGGAATCAAGGGCACCCGGCTGCCGATCAGCCGCCGATCAGTAGATCTCTTCTACTGAAACCGTTGAGGCATAGTTTGCCAAGCTATAGAAAACATGTTTGAATAAAAATGATGGTGGCACTCGTTATATAGCACTTGAGATGGAATTTGTTTAGCCAGTTTAGCCAATAGGATTGCATTGGCTAAGGTCATCAAGTCATCTTAAGTAAAGGATGGGCCTATGGGTGGGCATAATTTGAGCTATAGTGGTTTCTAGAGCCTATAATAAGTGGCTATAAATGAAAGAAATGGTGGCTTATTCAGCTAGCCAAACGAACTGCACGGTCTGCACTTTGGAGCCTGTGAATGCGCTGTGCTGGAGCCATAGAATGAGACCATACCCAGTATTTGGAACATATGGAGGGCAATCTCAGAGTAACCAGATGCACAATGCCGCCACCACCACCATGGGCGGGTGTCACGGTCCTGCCTGGACCTGTACAGCACCACTGGATGTTTTTAAGATCAATTGATGCTGCACCAATGACACTTTGTATCCCAGGTTGCAGCTCCCCTCAGACTGCCAGCTGGATACTTGCTATTTCCCTTCTCATATGACACAGACCAGGATATGATTTAAAAACAACAAGTTTAGTTTATTTATTGGTACATATGCGTGTGGTTACTGGATTGATAATATTGTACATGAACTTAAAACTGTTGCCTATACCAGCCTATACCTTCTAAGTTATACAACACAACTAGTTTTATATCAAACTGCTATCCTGTCTGTCTGTTCCTTCCCCCCAATGGTGCTGGAGGAGACTCTTGAGAGTCCCATGGACTGCTAGAAGATCAAACCTATCCATTCTTAAGGAAATCAGCCCTGAGTGCTCCCTGGAAGGACAGATCGTGAAGCTGAGGCTCCAATACTTTGGCCACCTCATGAGAAGAGAAGAATCCTTGGAAAAGACCCTGATGTTGGGAAAGATTGACGGCACTAGGAGAAGGGGACGACAGAGGACAAGATGGTTGGACAGTGTTCTCGAAGCTACGAACATGAGTTTGACCAAACTGCGGGAGGCAGTGGAAGACAGGAGTGCCTGGCGTGCTATGGTCCATGGGGTCACGAAGAGTCGGACACGACTAAACGACTAAACAACAACATACCAGCCTATACCTTCTAAGTTATACAACACAACTAGTTTTATATCAAACTGCTATCCTGTCTGTCTGTTCCTTCCCCCCAATACTCCACCAAGCTCTCTGACTCTCACCCCGCAACCAACTCTGACTTCACTAATTCACTCAACTCCAACTGCAACTGCAACTGCAACTGCCACTGCAACTCGGGAGGGGTTTTTATCCCTTCGCTGAACCTGCCCCTGAGGGTTCTAACTGTCCCCAGCTTAACGCCTTACACTCTGGGTCCTGACTCAGGGTGAATCGCCACAGCGGGTAGCAGCCCAGCAGCGTGCCAGCCTTGTGGCCTGCTTGCCCAATGCACAATGCCACCACCATCCTCAGAGAAAGCTAAGACCCAACCCATAAATATGGCATCACCCACAGCCTTAATTCCCTGATTGGGGAAGCGGAAGAGGGGAGAGTGCAAGCACCACCAGCATTATGGCATGGGGACGTAAAGGCATATTGGGTCTGCGGTACTAAAGCCTACCATGTCCTACCAAGAGCAGATGTATGGCATCTGCTACCCTGCATGGCTAATTCCCCATATGTGGATTTATGAGTTGCTTGCCACCACACCCCGTGAGAGGAAAACAACCAGCTGACGTAGCAGCAGTTGCAGGAGAAAGCTCTCAGCAGTGGGGAAAAGATCAGTGGTCTCCAGAGCAGATAGTCGCCCATGTGCGGATTCAAACCTGGAACGTATGGGATATGTCTGGATTGATTGATTGACTGGTTCCCCAATTGAGGATGGTTCTCTGCTAATCTTATTGCTCATTTGCTTGTGTATCCCCTGCTTTTTGCAACGTGTGCAAATTATGATGCATAAGATGGTGCATTGAATGCTAAGGCCCCAATTTATTGCCCTGGTACAGGAATATCAACCAGTACCATCATGGGACGCGACGGAAGGCTCTGTCAGTCCGAAGACAAGAGGTGGGAATGTGGAGAGAGATTTGCTAATTGTATTATTGAGCTAAATCTGATCCTATAGTTTGCATTACCTGCATTGTATAATTCTGATTGTGTGGCTTAGCCCCCATATTCCTGGGATGCTTTTCTCCTTAAAATGCTTTTAGTGCCTCTGTGTCTCTGTGTTAAAGTGTAATGAAAACATTCGACAGCTAGACAGGATGGCCTTGCCAGAGAGCACAAGGTCTGCAGTCTGTATCAGGAGATGCTCAAGGTCTACACCAGGAGATGACGCATATATCAGGCACAAGAGGCAAGATAGATAGGAACTCAAGCCCCCACTCAAGGCTGCTTGAGGATGCTACCGGGGTAAGCATGAGTCGGCATGTGTTTATGAGAAGGACAGGATACAGATCTTCCTTATATGTAGTTGTGACCCCCTTGTGTTTATGAGAAGAACCGGACACAGGAAGATCCTTATATGGACTTGTAACTTGTGACCCCCCCTTGCGTGCGCACATTTACAGAGGAGGGGGAAAGGAGTCCAAGAAGTGTATACGAATCTTTGCAAATTTGTGTTTCTTTACTCTTGTCTTGAGCTGATCACCAAGAGTCTCTTAAATTTAAGAATTAACTTCTTTCTCTGAATTCAACCCTCGGTGTCGTTGTTGACTGTCTCTGTCCCTGCCTGGGCGCAACTTAAGGACCCTTATCAGCTAATAAGGCTACAAACACAGGACACATGCATAAGTCTCTCTGACAACCTGAACACTGTGTCTAATCTTTAGATTGGTTTTGCCGCCGCCAAATTAGTGGGGTCTTGGGTTGGGAAGGGGACTGGTTCAGGGCCCTGGACCCATCCCTGTCCTAGGCCAACTCTCAAAATTGGAGGTAACTAAAAACTATGACGTAAAAAAGTGAGGTTTTCTGACTACACCAGCATGCAGGCGGTGCTGTGGTCTAAACCACTGAGCCTTGGGCTTGCCGATCGGAAGGTCGGTGGTTCGAATCCCCATGATGGGGTGAGCTCCCATTGTTTAGTCCCAGCTCCTGCCAGCCTAGCAGTTCGAAAGCATGTCAAAGTGCAAGTAGACAAATAGGTACCGCTCTGGCGGGAAGGTAAACGGTGTTTCCGTGTACTGCTCTGGTTATATCATGCTGGCACATGACAAGAAAAAAACTGTCTGCGGACAAACGTCAGCTCCCTTGGCCAGTAAAGCGAGATGAGCACCGAAACCCCAGAGTCATTCGCGACTGGACTTAACTGTCGGGGGCCCTTTAACTTCCCCTTTTACCCCACTTCCTCAATACAAAGCTTCTGGAAAAGGAAGAAGGTTTTTGTGTCTTCTGGAAAATATATGTTGTAAATGATTTTGTCACAAGAGTGAAAAGCGCAGTGCACACATTTTTAAACCATTGATTCTTCATTTTATTTGATTTGTATAACAGCAGTGGGACAGGATCAGGAGTTCAGCAGCTACAAAGCAAAATGAAGGCACAAATTTGGCAAAGGGATTCATGGGGACCAGGAAATAGTAGCTTATCTAGAAGGCATTCAGCTTGGGTCACCTGCATCGTGCACAAACTAGGATATACTTTTCTAACTGTAGCCTAGCAAGATGTGTATGTCTATATGAGAGTATATAATATGTCTAGTAATCATTAATGTAACTTCGTGTTTAGCTTATACATCTCTATATACTACTCAGGTAACTCACCCTAAGTTTGTGGGAGCTCTATATTGTTGAAGTATAAGCCCATGGAAATCAATCAAATTTTATAATAGGAAGCCTTTGAAGGTGCCTTTTGGCCTAACACATTTCTTTTCACTTATTAGAAGGTGGCAAAGGAATATCTGTAGGTGGAGTAGAATTATCCGTAAATTTCATATCGCGGCAGAACAAGACCGTTTCCTTGCCCAAACCCAGCTGGTATTGCCATATGTACATCTTCTCCTTGGGCTTCAGGGTCACGTTAAGAGATTCTTCAATCTCAGTGGCTTCATTCCAGTCTTCCTGCTCTGTGTTGACACTCTTCCCACCATACTGAGCAGTGAGAGAGAACTGGTACTTGGCAATGGCCTCAGTGAGAGCGCCTGACTGATATGAGGCAGTCATGGATACGTTCCAGTTGTGCTCCACACTGCTCATCTTCTGCTTGTTGTATCCCACTTTCTTAGTGATCTTCTTATTCCATACAATGGGAGTGCTGGAGTCATTGGAGATGGTCTTGATAGCTTCCCATCTACCATAACATGGGCCTTGGGTAACAGCCATTCCTCCAGGGAGCATGTTCACAACATCACTATGGAAGGAGTAGGTAACAGGATCCACATTTTCATGGAAGTTGGTGCATCTATAATACTGGACTCCCCATTCATCTTGGGGTTTTACAAAGTAATAGTAATCCTTGATGCCCCAGTAATAGAGACCATCCTTGCAAGCTGGGTGAAGTGTGTATTCGACTGCATCTGCATCTTCATGCATATTAGTGACCCGACGGTAAACACCTCTTTTCTGGAAAATGATGTAGAAATTTCCAAAGGCTGAGAGGTAATGGTCCCCTCCACGGCAGTTGGGATGGAGGCTGTAGACGATAGCACCTGAGTCTTCATTCATGTTGCTGACACGGCGATAGTTGTCTCCTTTGATGATGTAGAATAGGTCATCCTCATGGGCTAAGTAGTGATCTCCTCCCTGGCAAGATCTGTGCAGGCTAAACACGTTGAGGTCCTTGCCCTCTTTGAAATTGGTGGACCTCATGTAGCAGCCCAGGTCTGAGCGGACAATGTAGTAATATTCATTTACCCCACAGAAATCAACCCCTGGGGCTTTATTCTTAGGGACTATCTCTGGCATGGTGCTTGATTCTAGGAAAAGAAAGCGATGTATTCAGTTAGATCACAAGATTCCACAAATAGATCATTTATTTACTCTTTGTAATTTCTTCATTACCGTGTTTCTCATATTATAAGACATGTCTTATATTTATTTTTTCCTCAAAAAAACACACTATGGCTTATTTTCAAGGGATGTCTTATTTTTTTCCTCCTCCTCCTGCCGCGGCCAGCATTGCTGCTGTGCCTATCACTATGTCTTATTTTCGGGGTATGGCTTATATTCCTTGAATGCTTAAAAATCCTGCTATGGCTTATTTTATGGGTATGTCTTAAAATATGAGAAACAGGGTATTTATGATAATAATGAAGTTTCAATGCTTTAACACAATATACCTGCGAGTGCCAAATAGAATTCCAAAGGTAAATGATTACTAATTAATTGTGAGGTGCTTTGAAAGAAAAACCTAACATCTTCTGCTTCTCAAGACATGTTTCTCTATCTATTTCTCTCTCCATCTGATAGGAGACCCACCCACCCACCCTCTGCTGCCGTCTTTACAGCGCTCAAGCAGCGCCATCAGCAAACCGACCGGCGGCACATGGGCAAACTGATCGGTGGCGCATGTGCAGCGCCGCTCAAGCGCCATACGGTGTACCCTAACCCTCCACCGCCACTGCAGCCGCGAGCAAAGGATCCCATCGCCATACATACGGTGTGCATGCATGCGTGGTATGTAGCGGAACACATGTGGTATATACTGTAGTGGCATATGCGCTGGTGGGTGGTTTGCCCTGCCCCCCCCCCGCCCCTGGTGCCTGTTCTCCTTCCGTCGCCACTGGTCTTCCCAAAGGCTTTAGGGATTGGTATCTTTGGTCCCTCCAGCGACCCCAAACTCCCTTTCTTTACTCACTCTCTTCTAAATGTCAAGAAACACCTTGCAGGGAGAGATCATGATGTGATCCAGAGGCAGCATTCTCATTCCTACCAGATTCTCAACTCATATGCAACCTCTTGAGTTTGGAAGGGGCCCATGGGTATCTTTGAGAATGCTCTCTGTTTCCGTGGGTTGTGCTCAAAAGAACCAGATAGGACTGGAAGGGGCCTCTGGGTAGGGGAAGGATTCAGCAACAGAGAAGTCAGAGCTCCCTGGAACATTTATTTTGTAAATAGTTCCTAAATCTTATATTAGGAACATCCATCCCGACCTCCAGATCTTTTTCAGAATGCAATCCTATTACAAACTGAGTGTTTCTTGAATAGCAATGAGTAGGGCTGCTTTGTAATGCTTTACAATTGTTATATATTTCTTTTCTCTTTATTTCGGTTTCTTTATGTTTTGAAATTTTTAGTTCTTGATGTTTTTGATGTTTATGTTATCATTTTTGTTATATTTTGTAACATTTTAAAAAGTGGAAATAAATATCTATTTTAAAATTATTATTATTTTTTAAAAAAAACCATGAGTAGGGCTGCGTAAAGTCACTAGGAGACAATGGCTATCCCAATGCTTTGTGACAATTTATTTCATGGGGGAGTTTTGCATTGTGTGGAAATGCGTATTCTTTTGCCTATGCACTGACTCTGCTGTGAGTCTATTTTAATTAGGACCTCTTCAGCTCTAGAGTTATGCAGCAGAAGAGGGAGAGAGAAATAGCCACTTCTTTAGTGTCATGCATAATCTTATAAACTTCTATTATGCCCCTCTTTTTATATTCCTGAATCAAAAACACCCAAATGGTGGAGTTTAGTGGCTGATCAGACCACCAGCCCTTGTTGTGCAGAGTGAGGAAGAGCCCCAAGAACACAGGATCTATACCTCACTCTAAGGTTTTTATTTCAGCAATAACAGTACAAGTTAAATGAAGTTCCTTTTAATAATGCAACCAGTCTACTAAAACAAACCATGTATTCCAGCAGCAGAGTTTGAATTTAAAAATGACATTCATGCATACTCAAGAACACTTTCCTCTGCCGAGCTGTAGCAAGATCCCAAGGTGTTCCAGGCACTCGCCCAGTGCTCCTTTGGAGAATTGAAGACATGGTAGAGACTGTCATAGCTTTAAGAAATATGATTTATACACTTATTTAAACCTTCAGTCTGCATGGAGGGAGTGCAGGTCTTACAGCAAGGGGATCCTCCACCCGCGACTGCGGAGGCGCGATGGCGGTGGGCACCCAGGGGTGGCAGGGCAAGGCCCCCCATGGGGAGCCTTGTCACCCCTCCTCAGAGATGGCACTCAGGGCGGGGGGCCCTCAACCCCCTTCAAGGTCTGTTGCAGGAATACATGGTCTGTTTTAGTAGACTGGTTGTTGGATTATTAAAAGGAACTTCATACCAATGACAAACTTAGTTGGTCTCTAAGGTGCTACTGGAAGGAATTTTTTTATTTTGTTTCGACTACGTCAGACCAACATGGCTACCCACCTGTAACAATTAAAAAGTAGCTAGACTGCAGGTCTAAAAATGTTAGACTGCAGGTCCAAAAGAAGCACCCTCTCCCTTATGCCCCAGAGTCGAAACTAGTCACTCTCTGCTCCTGCCCAGTAGCCCTCCAAGACTTACCGGTTTTCGCACAGATGGTTTTGTAAGAGGTGACAGCTGCTTCTCTTGGTGGAGAATGAGGGAAATGTGTGAACAGTTACTGTTTATATAGGATACAAGGGGCTATTGGTTAATGAGAAACTACACACTGCTCCACCTACTTTGGAACTAAAAACACATTTATTGGTTTTTCCAGAAGATAAGCAGAGACAACAACCACAAGAAAACCCTCCCACTCCCCTTCTCAGAGTGCAGAGTCTTCCAGAACCAAAAATATAGCACCAGCGGAACTTAGCATATCTACCATTTTCTAGTGTTGTGGTCAAACAAATGAACTGTTCCATAATATTTCATGTGATGCTGGTGGACACAAACCATGTTCAGTGGATTGTGTATATTCAATAAAATCAAACCATTTCGTAAGAAATGAATATCCCTCCGCCCTCGGTATGATGTTCTCATTGTACTGCAGTTAGTTTTTCCATAAGGGTTAAATCCCAGGTCTGTAAAATCCATGCTTCAAATATATCCGAATTAAGTTCTCTCCAGTAAGTGCTCTTCCTCTCCTCCAAAACCTTTGGCTAATTAAACAACCTATAGCCTTTTAAATTGGGGTGTGTATTGTTTTGTTTATTAGTATGTCATGTAGTTTTCTGATTTTATGAAGTGAACTGTCCCATGATCTTAGGATGACGGCTGATATAGAGTTTTAATAAATAATAATAATACCTGAATGCATTTTTACACATGTATGCTGTGGCCATATTTGGAATACTTAGTTCTCAACCCCTCTTCTCACATTATTGGGGGACCTAATGAGGTAATCTTGCCATTAATTGTATTAAGTTTGAATGGATTCATGTACCAGTGCTGTGGAACTTTCAACAAATTTTATTAGGTTCAAACTGATGTTGAAGCAAAAGGAGGACCAGATCAGGGACAACTGAAATTCTATTTGAATCTGATGAGTTGGAATAGACCTAGGAGGCCACCTGCTACAACCTACTGCTAGATGCATGATTTGCAGCCACAGTCCCAGACTCTGCTTAAACACCCCCAACAAAGCTGGACTATATTCCCCATGGGGAAAGGGATATGAAATAATCTGATATGGGTATGGATAAAGCTACTGTGAGTGTGTGTTGCCCTGGGCAAAATAAAGCAACTAACAAATTGACTTATTTTGCATCTTCTGTTGCTTGTCCCTGAGAGATTTACTGGGTGAACAACTGACCCCTTCCAAGGAATATAATATTGTGTTTGATCAGTTTTGAAAGCAGTTTGCCTTGTGACTTTTGAGGGGATATTTACTGAGACCTTTTGTGCGCAGCCATGCAACCACTGCTGTTCTAATTAATTTCCTATCTCAGCTATGATGGGAAGAGCAAAATTCAGATCTGAAGCTGCTTATCTCATTGTGTGCATAAACCGACACAGTCTTTTCTCCCATACAGCACTGGAAGGGGCAGATAAACTTACTTGCCCACCCACCCCTTCCAAGGAATATAATCTTGTGTTTGACAGCATGGGCGTACCCAGCATGGGGCAGCTGCCCCACCCTAGAGAAGCAAAAAAAAGTGGGGGAAAGCTCCTGCGCAGCAAAAAAACCAGCCGGCAGCGGAGAGCGGAGTTGCAGTGTTCATCCTCAGTGTGGACCATTCCCTGGGACAGGGAAGGATTGCAGGGTCACCTCTGTTGGTTTTTGCATCGTAAAGGTTCCCTCTAAGTCCCTTTCTAGCCAGCAGCTAAATCACTCTAATCCTAGTTTCTTTGTTTCCCTGATCTCCGTGCCGTCCTGTGTTGGGCTGAACTGCTGCTTAAGGGCTTGGCAGTTTCTAGCCAGCAGCTAAATTACCCTAATCCTAGTTTCTTTGTTTCCCTGATTGCAGTGCAATACCCCCTCTTTGTGCATAGCCTTGGGCCCTTTTATTAGATTTATTTTGGCTCTTTCACCCCTGCTACCACGTTTTCCTCCCCGGTTTAGATTCTTGGGTTGCTGTCCTGCCGCAAGCTAAACTAGCTCTGGGGCTGGTGTTTTCAGGGTCCTTTTACCGGTACCTCTGCTGTTTAAATTCCTGGCTCTTCTCCACTCAGAGGTTTGTGTTCCATTGAGTGCGTGAGACTGAACTGAGGGGTGTGTGTGTTGTTTTACTGTTGTGTGTGGGCTGTGCTGTTACTGTGTTTGGTGTGTTCAGCGTGTAGGGAAGGCTGAGTGTAAAACACCTCATCCTCCTCTCCCCGCCCACGCTCCTTTGGTGCTCCCCAGCCTCTTTGATAGCCGCTTCTAATTTGGAGTCGGCTTAGAGGGGACTGCTGCCTGTCTGCCCCCCCACCCAGCTTCCTACCTTTAAAAAACCCTTAACTGTGAGCTGCTGTCCTCACGTGGGTGTCCTAAGGGGCTGAGTGTGTGTGCTAAAGGTCAAGGAGTGTTGCCAGGACAATCGTTTCTCAACAACAAGCCCCTGCTGTGTGTTTCTTAATTGTGATCTGCTATAGGCCTTGCAGGCTAAGCTGCCCCTTGATTGCTTCCATTCATTACCTGCTGATTTAATGAAGATTGGCATAGTTTACGTTGCTATGATATTGAGGCTTCCACTGCCCCTTTTGATTTGATACTTTGTGGCTACATTATAAATACTGCTGGTACTCCTGACTTTGTGTTGTCTGTATGAGGGACCTGGTGTTGTTACCTCAGATCAGGGGTTCCCAACAAAATTTTCTCGAGGACCCCTCATCGAGCCGCTATTGTGACAAGGACCCCCATTAATTCCTAATCCTAAAATTAAAAAGTGAGAGCCAAATTAAGAGTCTTTTTATATTTTATATTTATACGTTTTTTACAGTTACAACAGAGTACTCCATCAGTATACAGTTAGTTTTAATTTTCAGTTCTTAATGAGATGAGTTAAATCTGTCCTTTGAGTCCATTATTTCTGAAATACCGTGTTTCCCCCTTTTTAAGACGTAGTCAGAAAGTAAGCCATGGCAGCATTTTTTAGCATTAGTGAGATCTAAGACACCCCCCGAAAATAAGACATACCTCCATGCGAGACCGCCGAGCGCCCCAGCCAGCCAGAGGGGCCTGGAACTGGCTGCTGTTGCTGCAGAGAACGCATGGAGTGCCCTGCAGCGCCTGGCCTCTTCTTTTCTTTTCTTTTTTTTTTGGGCTGCCCGAGGCCTGCCGCCCCGCCACCGGAACCGGCGGTTGCAGAGCGGAGCGCTCCGAAGCAGCGAGCGCTCAGAGCGCCCTGCAGCGCCTGGCTTCTTCTTTTGCGGGGGGGGGGAGCTGCCTGAGGCCTGCCGCCCCGCCGCCGTAACCGGCGGCTGCAGAGCGGAGCGCTCCAAAGCGCCGAGCGCTCGGAGCGCCCTGCAGCGCCTGGCCTCTTCTTTTTTTGGGGGGGGGGAGGAGCTGCCCGAGGCCTGCCGCCCCGCCGCTATAACCGGCGGCTGCAGAGCGGAGCACTCCGAAGCGCTGAGCGCTCGGAGCGCCCTGCAGCGCCTGGCCTCTTCTCTTTTTGTTTGGCTGCCCGAGGCCGGCGGCTGCAGAGCGGAGCGCTCCGAAGCGCCGAGCGCTCGGAGTGCCCTGCAGCGCCTGGCCCCTTCTTTTGGGGGGAGAGCTGCCCGAGGCCTGCCCCCCGCCACCGGAAGCGGCGGCTGCAAAGCGGAGCGCTCCGAAGCGCCGAGCGCTCGGAGCGCCCTGCAGCGCCTGGCCCCTTCTTTGGGGGGGAGAGCTGCCCGAGGCCTGCCGCCCCGCCGCTATAACCGGCGGCTGCAGAGCGGAGCACTCCGAAGCGCTGAGCGCTCGGAGCGCCCTGCAGCGCCTGGCCTCTTCTCTTTTTGTTTGGCTGCCCGAGGCCGGCGGCTGCAGAGCGGAGCGCTCCGAAGCGCCGAGCGCTCGGAGCGCCCTGCAGCGCCTGGCCTCTTCTTTTGGGGGGAGAGCTGCCCGAGGCCTGCCCCCCGCCGCCGGAACCGGCGGTCTGCAGCGCCGAGCCAGCAGCCTGCCGCCTCGGTGCCGCGCAGAGCGCCCAGCAGCACCCCGAACCAGTGGCCTGGCCCCTCCGAGGAGGCCTTAAGGTACCGTACAAGACATCCCCTGAAAATAAGACACCGTGTTCTTTTTTGAGTAAAAAAAGTTATAAGACGGTGTCTTAAAAAAGGGGAAACACGGTATTAGGTTCCAAACTTGAAACTTTCACTCTGAAATCCGACCGCATGTCGAGCCGATTCCTATATTTGTTTTTCATGAAACACATGGAAGAAAATGCTTGCTTTGTTTACAAACACTACTGTTTTGCAAAGAGGCAGCGCATGCCAGGGAGGAGGGAGGGGAATGGAGAAGACAGGGTACCTGCGCAGTAGCGCACAAATGAAGCCGACGCACGCAAAGCATCTTGGGGAGGTGAGCGTTAGTAGAATGCGTGCGCTGCCTCTTTGCAAAACAGACTCTGCGCTAGACTCTGCTCATGCAGGAAGCGGCCAAAACAAAAAATCTGTTATCATACGAAATATATTTAATATATTTTTTATTCTAATAGCATCTTGCGGACCCCTCTGGCATAGCGGTGTGTTCGTTCCAAGTCTCTGGTCCAATCCCTGTGTCCCTGGGGCACATGCGCAGTAGCCCAGGGACACACGGGACAGCTTGGACGCAGGGACAACTTGCAAATTATTATATAGGATAAAATTTTGGTTTCATTCGCCTTTTCCATGCTGAAATGTCACAACCTGGATGACCATGGCTTGCTCCCCCCCCCCCCCCGCCTAGATTTGTTCCTGGGTACGCCCATGTTTGACAGGCTGATAAGTTTTGAAAGCAGTTTGCCTTGTGACTTTAGGGAATGGCTGTTTGAGAAACAAAAGATCAAGATTTTGCTGAAAACCAATGCTAGTTTGAATGCTCAGTGTGGCTAAAACACCTATATCCACCACTGCTGTGCTTCCTCACAAAGAGAAGCTCTTTGCACCTCTCCCTTCTTCACAACATATGAGAGAGTGGGCCTTCAATACTCAAGCCCCATTAAATGAAGAGGCTGAACCAGTTGATTTTGAGGGGATATTTACTGAGACCTTTTGTGCGCAGCCATGCAACGACTGCTGTTCTAATTAATTTCCTATCTCAGCTGTGGTGGGAAGAGCAAAATTCAGATCTGAAGCTGCTTATCTCATTGTGTGCATAAACCGACACCGTCCTTTCTCCCATACAGCACTGGAAGGGGCAGATAAACTTACTTGCCTACCCTCAACCTCAGTAGTTAACGCTCCACTCTACAGCAATAGTACTATAGTGCCAGACTGTTGAGGTTCAGAGCTAGGGAGGGAAGTACATATCTATGGGGGCTGTGGGGGAAGAGAAGAGATTTCCCAATTCTTTATTCCCCCTCGGATTTTCTTGTGGCATCTGATATGTTCCTTGTAACACCAACGTGTCCAGGAGGTCCACATTGTTAATACCAGATGAGCACCCCTGCTTGGGATCCCCTTGCTGTAAGACCTGCACTCCCTCCATGCAGACTGAAGGTTTAAATATGTGTATAAATCATATTTCTTAAAGCTATGACAGTCTCTACCATGTCTTCAATTCTCCAAAGGAGCCCTGGGCGAGTGCCTGGAACACCTTGGGATCTTGCTACAGCTCAGCAGAGGAAAGTGTTCTTGAGTATGCATGAATGTCATTTTAAAATTCAAACTCTGCTGCTGGAATACGTGGTTTGTTTTAGTAGACTGGTTGCATTATTAAAAGGAACTTCATTTAACTTGTACTGTTATTGCTGAAATAAAAACCTTAGAGTGAGGTATAGATCCTGTGTTCTTGGGGCTCTTCCTCATTCTGCACAACAAGGGCTGGTGGTCTGATCAGCCACTAAACTCCACCATTTGGGTGTTTTTGATTCGGGAATATAAAAAGAGGGGCATAATAGAAGTTTGTAAGATTATGCATGACACTAAAGAAGTGGCTATTTCTCTCCCCCTCTTCTGCTGCATAACTCTAGAGCTGAAGAGGTCCTAATTAAAATAGCCTGACAGCAGAGTCAGTGCATAGGCAAAAGAATACACATTTCCACACAATGCAAAACTCCCTCATGAAATAAATTGTCACAAAGCATTGGGATAGCCATTGTCTCCTGGTGACTTTACGCAGCCCTACTCATTGCTTTTAAAAAAAATAGTAATTTTAAAATAGATCTTTATTTCCACTTTTTAAAATGTTACCAAATATAACAAAAATGATAACATAAACATCAAAAACATCAAGAACTAAAAATTTCAAAACATAAAGAAACCGAAATAAAGAGAAAAGAAATTTATAACAATTGTAAAGCATTACAAAGCAGCCCTACTCATTGCTATTCAAGAAACACTCAGTTTGTAATAGGATTGCATTCTGAAAAAAGATCTGGAGGTCGGGATGGATGTTCCTAATATAAGATTTAGGAACTATTTACAAAATAAATGTTCCAGGGAGCTCTGACTTCTCTGTTGCTGAATCCTTCCCCTACCCAGAGGCCCCTTCCAGTCCTATCTGGTTCTTTTGAGCACAACCCACGGAAACAGAGAGCATTCTCAAAGATACCCATGGGCCCCTTCCAAACTCAAGATGTTGCATATGAGTTGAGAATCTTGTAGGAATGAGAATGCTGCCTCTGGATCACATCATGATCTCTCCCTGGAAAGGTGTTTCATGACATTTAGAGGAGAGTGAGTAAAGAAAGGAAGTTTTGGTCGCTGGAAGGACCAAAGATACCAATCCCTAAAGCCTTTGGGAAGACCAGTGGCGAAGGAAGGAGAACAGGCACCAGGGGCGGGGGGGGCAGGGCAAACCACCCACCAGCGCATGCGCATGTGCCACTATATACCACGTGTGTGCCGCTACATACCACACATGCATGCACACCGTATGTATGGCGATGGGATCCTTTGCTCGCGGCTGCAGCGGCGGTGGAGGGTTAGGGTACACCGTATGACGCTTGAGCGGCGCTGCACATGCGCCACCAGTCGGTTTGCTGATGGCGCTGCCTGAGCACTGTACAGCAGAGGGTGCAGCCGTGAGCAGAGGATCCTCCACCCGCGACTGCGGAGGCCCGATGGCGGTGGGCACCCAGGGGTGGCAGGGCAAGCCCCCCCATGGGGTGCCTTGTCATGCCTCCTCAGAGATGGCACCCGGGGCGGGGCCCCCTCAACCCCCTTCAAGGTCTGTTGCAGGAATACATGGTCTGTTTTAGTAGACTGGTTGTTGGATTATTAAAAGGAACTTCATTTAACTTGTACTGTTATTTCTGAAATAAAAACCTTAGAGTTTACAATTATAACCTTTATTATTATAAAGAAGTAGAAACCAATATCTGAAGAAGTGTGCATGCACACAAAAGCTCATACCAATGACAAACTTAGTTGGTCTCTAAGGTGCTACTGGAAGGATTTTTTTTATTTTGTTTCGACTACGTCAGACCAACATGGCTACCCACCTGTAACTATAAAAAAGTAGTTAGACTGCAGGTCTAAAAATGTTAGACTGCAGGTCCAAAAGAAGCACCCTCTCCCTTATGCCCCAAAGTCGAAACTAGTCACTCTCTGCTCCTGCCCAGTAGCCCTCCAAGACTTACCGGTTTTCGCACAGATGGTTTTGTAAGAGGTGACAGCTGCTTCGCTTGGTGGAGAATGAGGGAAATGTGTGAAACTACACACTGCTCCACCTACTTTGGAACTAAAAACACATTTATTGGTTTTTTCAGATGATAAGCAGAGACAACAACCACAAGAAAACCCTCCCAACTCCCCTTCTCAGAGTGCAGAGTCTTCCAGAACCAAAAATATAGCAGCAGCGGAACTTAGCATATCTACCATTTTCTAGTGTTGTGGTCAAACAAATGAACCGTTCCATAATATTCCATGTGATGCTGGTGGACACAAACCATGTTCAGTGGATTGTGTATATTCAATAAAATAAAACCATTTCGTAAGAAATGAATATCCCTCCGCCCTCGGTATGATGTTCTTGTTGTACTGCAGTTAGTTTTTCCATAAGGGTTAAATCCCAGGTCTGTAAAATCCATGCTTCAAATATATCCGAATTAAGTTCTCTCCAGTAAGTGCTCTTCCTCTCCTCCAAAACCTTTGGCTAATTAAACAACCTATAGCCTTTTAAATTGGGGTGTGTATTGTTTTGTTTATTAGTATGTCATGTAGTTTTCTGATTTTATGAAGTGAACTGTCCCGTGATCTTAGGATGAAGGGTGATATAGAGTTTTAATAAATAATAATACCTGAATGCATTTTTACACATGTATGCTGTGGCCATATTTGGAATACTTAGTTCTCAGCCCCTCTTCTCACATAGAGGATATTGGGGGACCTAATGAGGTAATCTTGCCATTAATTGTATTAAGTTTGAATGGATGCATGTACCAGTGCTGTAGAATTTTCAACTAATTTTATTAGGTTCAAACTGATGTTGAACAAAAGGAGGACTTTTTGCAAGGGCTGCAGATCAGGGACAACTGAAATTCTATTCGAATCTGATGAGTTGGAAGAGACATAGGAGGCCACCTGCTACAACCTACTGCTAGATGCATTTGGGGAGGAGCACCAGGAGGAGATGTAGCTTGGGGGTCGCTTAACACCATAATCTTCAACATTTTCTGAGGGAAAGAGGGGCACCCTACCATACTCTCTTCCGGTGAGAGTACTCCTTAATTTTCCTACATCTTTAAAAGATGTGGTTATTGAATTCAGTTTTGTTCCCGGTGAAGAGTTTGTGTAGCACAGTAGTCTGCTTTAACCAGTGCACATGGTGGCAGGACTGTATATGCATTACTATACCACCCAACTGCCGGTTTGTTTAGTCCAGGTACGTAAAAAGGCTGCACCAAACAAACCTCAACATTTTCTTCAAACCCAAGAAAAATGATATTAGTATAAGACATGTAATTAGAATAGAAATTTTAAAAAATTCAAGCAAATAAGTGTAATAACTACCATAATAAAACACTGCTATAATTATATATAATAAAATTTTGGTTTCATTCACCTTTTCCGTGCTGAAATGTCACAACCTGGATGACCATGGCTTGCCACCCCCCTAGATTTGTTCCTGGGTACACCCATGTGTACTAGTGTACAAATCCCTGAATACTTTACGTCCAGTATACTTCAGAGATAGCCTGAGGTATCTCTGAGATCACTGGGGGAGCATGATTAGTGCTTCTCTATGGACCACAAGCATGTCTTGTGTCAACAAGGAGTTGTGCCTTCAGTGCAACTTCCTCTCGCAAGAAGTTAGGCAGACACTCTCCCTACTGAGTTTCAGAGGTCTCTTCAAAACTCTTTTATTTCAGGAGGCCTTTGGATCCTGAAGGCATCTCAGACGGTTAAAATGGTCACTGCCAGTGGTTGTCATTCTTTCCAGTGAGAGAGATTTTAAATTCTTTAGACTTTAAATTTTGGAATTTTAAGTGATGTTTTAAGTTGTGCATATTGTACATTTAATTGTAACAGGCCACTTGAGACCTATGATGTGGAAAGTGGGATGTGATTTCTTAAAATAATAATAATAAAAAGGAATAGATAGAAATTTCATCGATTCAAAGAATCAGAAGCCAGGAGAAAAATGTATGTGCAGTGGCAGGCAAGCCTAATGAGGAAGAGCATGACACAACCAGGGGCTACTACTAGAAAGGCCTCTTCTCTTGTTGCCACTCTCAGCACCTCCTTTGGACAGAGAAGGGCTTCAAGGTGTGGGGAGACTCCCAAGGGCCCCCCAAATATGCTTTATTTTAAACCAATAATATCCCCTCTCACAACACCTTTAAAAGGGTATCGGATGTCAACCAGCCAATGGCCTGGTTTAAGAGGAACGCTATTGCCTGGATTCTAAGGCTGTATAATGAAGGCACTAGCTGAACCTCCCTGGGGAGAGCACTCCACAAATGGGGAGCCACTACAGAAAAGGCCCATTCCCATCTGCCACCCTCCAGACCATTCGTGGACATGTTGAGCTTTTTTTTAGGAGATGCAACAGAATTGTTGAGCTTCAATTTGTTGGCTCTCATTTAGTTCATTACTTAGCAAAGGCAAGGCTCTGCACATCCAGTGCCTCACCTGCAGATATAGAACTGTGATGATGATGATGATGCATTTTGCATCTTCTGTTGCTTGAACCTGGGAAGGGTCAGTTTAATTGGCTTAAATTGGTCATACAGTTAACCTTGTAGCCTTATCACATCAGTCATTGCCACTACTGTATGTTGTTTTGGGGCTTCCAGGCAGCATCTTGCTGACCATTGTGGACACAACTATAAATTGACCTTTGGTCTAGAAGATCCAGCAGGGCTCACTTTATGTTAACACCCCCAAGGTCAAATTAACTGGTCTTTGAATGCATCAGAATGCTATATTTTAAAATGTGCACAAACAACAGAACTGGAACAACATTTTTGTCTTAGATACTAAAAACAAGAAAAGAAGCAACACAACATATAAGACTGACACATAGAACTCATGGTTTGTGTTAGTCCATGCCTAGGGCCTTGCTTCATAAGAAAACAATAACTAAATGAATTCATTTGAAACATTTATGATTAAGTCAATTTTCCAGAGCAGTATGGAGTTGCTGTAAGAACAATACAAACATCTGGGGTATTGCTATTTAGATATTTGCCAACATGACTAATCTAATCTAATCTTGAGACATTATTGAATTGTGGGGTTTGAAAAGTTTCTAGATGTGGCAACCGGTCCTTGAGTGCATCAGAATGCTATATTTTGAAATGTGCACAAACACCAGAACTAGAACAACTGTTTTGTCTTAGATCTCTGCCCCTTCTTTCCTTGTCCTATAAAAACCACCCCAACCCAGACTGAAACTCTGACTAAATTAATTTAAACTACCGTACTATCTAGCAGGCTCTTATATTATGATCTATGCTGTGCTAAGCTGTTTAGAAGAAAGGCAGGGTGGAAATTTAACAATAAATGCCAATAAAACTGCTGTCTATCATGCATTAAGAATATAATGAAAATGCTGTTAAGATGATTATTTTTTGTCTTTCTGGGAAACTACCGCAGGCACTCACACAGCTATGATTGCAGCTGTGTACAAAAAAAGCAAATTCCAGCTACCAGTTTGACCCTTAGAGTGCTTATGGAAAGTAATCACTCTTTACAATCTGTATCCTTCTTCTTGGGTACGGTAGAATGGTGCAGCAAAGCCAAGGAAAGGCCTTATTAGCGCCACCTACTTGCAGCAGTAAGATCACGACTCGTTCACAGTCTTTCACTCAAATTGTATTCTTGCGTTGGTGTTACAAAAGCGCCTAGTCTCTCGAGAGGTGATTGGCTTCCCTTCTCAGCCAATACCAAGGCAGTCTGCAGTATTTCCTGGCCCGCCTACCTTCTTCCTCTGTCCTGCAGTTCCATGGCGCTGGGTAAGCATTTGTCGTTTCTGCTATCGAATCCATTCTTAATCTTAGGTTAGTTCTTGCCATCCGTTCTTGTTACGTCTTTGGAAAGAGTCACGGTACAGGTGGGGGTTGGGTTGCTAGATTTTTTGCTTTCAGATCGTTTGCATCCCACTCTAGCATTATTGCTCGTGAGTATGCTCTTCACTGCTTCCAAAGCAGCATGGTACTGTCCGATTACTACGCCATTGAAAGCGTTTTCGGTGCCTAGTATTTCCCCGTGAAAAACATCCTAGTGGAAATCAAGGCTCGCTCTTCTGTCCCCTTCCCCAGAGACCACGTGTTCATTTTCTTAATTGCGTCGGTGTGATACGAAATGAAATGCGGGATACATGTTGAAGATGAAGCTTTCGGGTTTGGGGCGGGTGGAAACTGGGCACGCTCAGGCGAAAGGAGTTTTCTTCTGGCCCATTGAGTTGGGAATGAGAGAGAAAAAACTTCACCGTAGGTCTTTCCAGGGAGGCAAGAAATCTAGCAAAGTTTTCTACACTAGGAAACTTAATACTGCACCATGTGATGTTCCTGTTGATGGGTGGTGTAGAAATTCTTTTAGTGCAAAAATAGAATAAAAGATTTAAGTGTGAGTTTGCTTAGGCCTGTTCTGCATTAAAAACAATTCCCAAGAAATAGCAAAAAGAAGCCCAAAGGTTCTTAAGGGCCTGGTATGAGAGAATGCAATTAACACTCTGGCCTTAGAAGGCAATACTTTTTAAGCCTTTATGTATTCTCGTGTTCTTCCTCCACTTTACATTACTGACTTAATTGGAGCCAAACGTCTCTGAATGAGAGTTGAGGCTTGCTTGTGTGCTCCTTTAATGCTCTCCCTTTCTCTCTGCTTTCTGCAGTCTGCGGGAAAATGGACGGCTCCTACCTGAAGCATCTGCATCATCAAAGCAGTGCTTCTGGAATGCCCTCATCTGGAGTTAATCTTATGGTTTTCCATGCATTTGGGTAAGTCTTTTGTGAAGGGGAGTTCTTGTGCCTCTGATTTTGCACTGTGAAAGTATGTGTTTAATGCATTTAAATATCACTCCATTTTCCAAGGAGCTTAAGGTGACATATGCTGTTTCTCCCTGCCCCACTTTATCCTCACAGCAACCCTATGAGGTTAGGCTGAGGAGAGAGAGAGTGAGTGACCTTCATGGCAGAGTGGAGTTTTGAACCCTTGCAACTTCTTGGTTTGGTAGGACGTATGTAGTCCTAGGGATCTTTTATGCAAGTGTATTCTGTAAATATTATTTATTAAATTTGTATATTGCCCTTCATTCGTAGATCTCTGGGCAGTTCACAACATAAAAATACAAGCTAAAAACACAAAACGCATACATAATAAGAACAAAGAAAAATCAGCAACTATCTTCAGAGGCAGCCCTGCATATAAATAAGAATGTCAAATTGAACTTGCATGTGGTACACATTTATTTACAGCATTTGTAGCTCTGTACAAACGCCTGTGTACTTAACTGACAAAAGGCTGAGAGGCACATAAAGATGATGTGGATTACTTCCATTTAAAAGTACAGAATGGTAAAATGGAGAAATTGGTTCAAGGGTTTTTTTTGTATTTTGAATAGAAGTTCAGCGATTAAAAAATTGAATGTGTTAGTCTCATACCTAAAAGGGGGGGGGGGAGGAATAAACCCATTAGTTATGGTGCTAGAAACCTCTAGCCTCATTAGACTTGGCCTGATTGTTAATAGCACATGTTTCTGCTGGAGAAGGGCAGTTATTAATTTGCCCATGCTCTGCCTAACAACTTCCAGTTTTCTGCTTTTCAGTATAGTCATTGAATTGTGTGCACATATTGCTAAGAAAAGGACAATATGATGATACATTGCCCATATCTGCAACTTTTAGGCTGCCAAAGTTATGTTCAGTTCATAATAGTGGTTTTCTTTCATAGAGCATGGGTTTGAGAAGCATCAAATATTTCTTCTGAAAAATTCTTGAAAGGGAACCGTTGCGGTCAGAGATGGGCTGAACAAATTCAGGAAATTCCTAGGTTTTCTGGAAGTCATGGAGTTTGGCCCATTTGGTGATAATGAGAAAAAGGTATGATCTTTGTTTCTCTTGAAGTAAGAATTTGAGGTATCTTGGTTGCTAAGTAGGAGGTGGCTAGAGACTTGGGGAGCCTGTTATGATGAATTGCATGTTCTGTCCGTGTTTCACCTGATTACCCTGATTATGCACATGCTCTGAGCGGATCTCTCTTTGGCACAAGTGATATTTCTATTAAAATGCTGTGTGTATTTCTACTTCAGGATATTGTTGCCAGACAGATGCAAACAGTAATAACAACTAGTGGTTGTATTTCAGAGAGCATGCGTTTGGAGGAAAATGAACACCAAATACTTCTGAAGAGTTGCGCAGAGTGAGCAGCTGTAATACAAAATGAACTGAACAAACACTGAAAATACTAGGATTTCTGGAAGTTGGAATTTGATATTGAGAAAAAGGTATGATCTTGGTTTCTCTTGAAGTAAGAAATTCAGGTATCTTGGCTGCTAAGTAAGAGATGGCAAGAGACTTGGGGAGCCTGTTATGATGAACTGCATGTTCTGTCCGTGTTTCACCTGATTAACCCTGATTATGCACATGCTCTGAGCAGATCTCTCCTTGGCACAAGCGATATTTCCATAAAAATGCTGATTGTATGTTTTCTTCTCAAGACTTGCTGTTATTTAGATAACAGAAATAGCATAGCAACCTATTGCAACAATACCTGAATGTCTTGTTTATCTTATAGAAGATCTGCCATTCTTTTTTATAAGGTTAATTAAATATATTGATCTAGGCATATATGTGAACTCAAGAGTTACTTCCCTCAAAGTGTTAGTCATACTTCTCTAAAATGGTAAGGATGACCATTTATTTGGACCAATTAGATTAAATCTGGTTTGCAAGCTTTCAGTTACTGAATTCTTCCTCAAACTGGAAGTTGTACCAGGTCATGGTCCTTAGCTCTTCTCACCTCCCCAAAACTTCAGCTGAACATAAGCAAGAGCACCAAGGCATCAAGGGGTGTAAAAGAAAAAAACATTTAAGTTTTGACTGGTGCTTGGTTTGTGGTGGCTCATTTTCCTGCAGGGAGGAGGGGATCCCTCAGATGGGTTGTCCTTCCCGCTCACTCCACTCGGCAGGAATATGCAAACTTGAGTTCTTCCTATCTTGTGATGGGAGGGTGAACCCTCCAGTTTCCTGCCTTGCTCCTGTGTAGGTCAGGTGACAGTGGCCTTCTATCATCCTCTTAGGAAGACAGCTTGGGAGGTTTGCTTGATTTTGCACTGTATAGACAAAGAAAAACACCTAGCCAATAGAAATTAGACAGTGGAATAAAATTTAAATTGTCTGTATGGAGACATGACACACTAACCCACTCCAAGGTAACCAAATTTTGAACAGTAGAGAGGGAAGCAAGAAGCACAATCTGATTTAAAGAAGGATGCTTGCTAACTAAAGATCTGCCACTTTTGCTTCTATAGGACTGATGATTCTAAAGAGATGAGACAGCAATGGTCTACATTCCCCATCCTGAGCCTCTACAAAATGTAAGGACTGAAGCTTTTTCTCTCGCCACTTAGCAGAAGACATTTGCATCCAAACCACTCATTACTGTCTTGTAAGAAGTTGCTGTTTATATAGTAGAATTTATCTTTCATAATATGAAATCTAATGGGCACGATTCAAACAAACAAACCAGGCAGTGTCAGTGCCTCTAAAGCACCTTTGGCCCTCCAGATGTTTTCAGACTCCAGCTAGCATGACCAGCGGCTAAGGGATTATGGGAGTTAAAAGTCCGACATCCTCAGGAGGGTAACAGGTTCTTTAAAAGGAGTGGGTCATCAAAATAATAGTGGAGAGTTGAAGTATAAATATGGGTGGGTGGCGTAGGGATTAGTAAGTGTGCTCAAAAGTGTAAATGCATGATGACTGTTCCTCTTGCTGTCGCAAGCCATAGACAGTGAGATTTTGTGTCATCAAATATTAAAGCTGGCCTTTCTTCACTCAATGTGCCTTTGGATGGGTTGGCTGTCTGTTAGCACTATTGAATTTTGCGGGGCCAGACATTTGAAAAACAAATGTGAAGCTTTAAAACGTGACCCAGCAAGCCAAAAGGAGTTTTTTAATGGAATAACGTGAGCTGTGATTGCCTAGCTTTTTAACAGGAAGCTTGAATTCACATTTCTAAATGTTTAAATCATTTTCCACAGGTTTGTTGGACACAGGCATTAAAGTGAGAACAGTATTTACCTGTTTCAACATGGGAAAAAGTGGTACAGAAGATGGATGAATTTCCTGTAGCATGTGAAAACAAGATAGTGGCTCTTTACTGTCTCTTGAGTGTTATATGTGTGACCACCAACAATAAAAAATTTGTCCTAATATTTAAGTTGTAGTTCATTATCGTCCACATTTACTAAGTGGAGTATATGTTGAATACCTTTTGAAATTGTGTACAATTCATATTAAGAAATAGTCAAGTTTCAGATGTTCACAAATTCGTTGCCAGAGTATAGTTACATCAATATGGTTATGGAAAACAAAGTGTCACATATCTGAAGATGGGTGAGCAAGTGTACATGGAAAATAGTTGCATCCAGCACATGTTGTATCTCTGGTCTCCTCCCTATCTGACTCTGAGAAAAAGCTGTTTTCCAAAACCAACATTTGGAGGTAAAAGCTCCATCTTGATGCCATAAACCTGCTTTGTTCACCCTCACCCAAAATACATAGTTGTGAACAGGGTACTTTCTTTTTTACAAATTCACAAGTCATTGCAACTTTGAAAACAAAGGATCTTCCAGTGTGTGTTGCATTTGGTCAGATCCATTGGAATTATTGGACCTTAATCAGATATGTCCCTTAATCTCAGTGGGTTTTCTCTTGAATATAACAATGTAGCCAATGACAAAGTTTTGCATTTAAATTGACATTTTAATTTTAAAGCCTTGTCAAAGCATATGACATCTTGTACAGTTGTTACATCTTGGCAGTATTCATAGTAACAAAGTATATTAGAGATACAACATATCAAGTGGCTAGTTTAGATGCAAACCCTAAGACAAGGCCATGAGGAGACGACGCCTACACAGGTTTGTAGCAGGATAGGATCTGAATTGGTCTAAATGGAGACTGATTTGAATTTAAGTGTGCTGCTGGAATAATGTTCCTGACAAAACCAAGGAAACACTTTGGAATTGCAACACACAGTACAATATTGGTTTATGTATATCTAGTGTTGGGTTGGTGAAAATGTAAACATGGCTTGTGCGCAGTGAGCTGTAATGGAGTGTTTTATTTGGATGGGAGCAGTGTCACCTGCATATCTAAAATAAGCCTTTATAAAATTGAAAGGGCTCATGATTTGTCCAAAACTGCTGTGTCCTAAAATATTCCACTGTGAAGAGTTGTCACTAAGTTCAGCCATTTGGTAGCCTACTGCAATTATCTACCATGAGGCTTCATGTAAACTGAGACAGACACAAGAATCCAGAGTCTTCTGAATATTACCAGCCTCTGGCTAAGCTATAGCAAAAGGGTGCATAGCTTTGCCTGGAATAAAAGGAGCATCAACATTGGGCTGTGTATATACATGATACCTTTACGGCCCATAACACTTTTTTTGTGACTTGCAAATGGTGGTTTTTAGTACAGTACTAGAGCTGGGAGGTGCAAAGAAATGTTATGAATACAGAGTTCACTTTGAACAAGGCTGATGGGACAGGAAACTTGAAACTTACTCGTTGGCTGTGGCTTCTAGAGTTACATTTAAAAAAAAATACTAGGCTCGGGAACAATTCTGATGGACCTTGAAAACTTGCACTGGTGATTGGATTTTGTCTGACTAATAAAGTTCCTTTTACTGCCATTCCATACAATAGTTTTGGCACTTGAAGTTGCCTTAAATGGATTACGTACTGCATGGGGGCGAGAGAGGCAGTGCCTTAAAACGCTTTTCCTTTTCACTGCCCAGCTATTCTTTAGTACTGTATATAAAACAAATGGAGCAACCACACCAAGCTGGGATTCGTAGGGCTGGGGAGGTGCATGAGTGCTTTCTCTCTGTGTGTTTGTCTTTGTGTGCGCAAACCAACCATTTTTTGGTTGTCGGCAGAACTCCGGCTTGCAACTTTTATAATTCCCTGGATGGCACGTGAGGGGCAAAGCAACGCATTTTAATTTTTGTGACGAGGACGTGGAGAGGTACAGCTTCAAAAACAGTAACAAACACAACAGTTCCGTGCTTGACCAGCGATATGCCCCTAGCGCTTCGCATTCCTATCCACTTTTCCCCCTCTCCCGCCCCTCGCCTTCTTTAGCGTCTCAGGGGAAACGTTGGCGAAAAGAGCGGGTATTAAAAGTAGGTTTGAAGAGCGGCGCGAGCTCCGGCCGTTGGAGACGCGGGGGCGGGAGCTGAACAGTTGGCAGGGCGGGGAACCAATCAAGTGAGGCGGCGCGTGAGCAACTTCCCTTTTCCCCCCACCTAGGCGTTCTACAAATTTCCCGCCTTTTCTTCGATGTCTATCTCCACCCCCCCCAATCGCCCATCTTTCTAACTCCCATTTGTAAATGACTGCCTCACAAGCCTACGTACTCATGTCAGTAAAATACCTCGTTCGAAAGTGCTCGAAGTATTACGTCACAAAAGCATCAACTTCCTGGCTTATTTTCTTTTAAAACAGCAGGGTTTTGTTTGTTTTTGCCCCACACACCCCATAGCTACTCGCTGAACTTTTATTGTTTACTCAAGACTGCCACTTTTTGTTCACTCCGTGACAGCTGTGGGGCAGGCTGAAATACATCAGGTTAATCTTATCTAGTCGATGGATGTTATTAGGGCTTTCCAAAGGCATTTTCTGGCCGGCTGCTGTGAGAAAAAGGATGCTGGACTAGACTAGACGGGGCTGCTTGGTCTGATCCAGCAGGATTTTATGTTCCTTGAAGGGAAATTCAAACTCTGTTAAATTTCTGGGACTTGCCTCCCACTATAAGAAAAATGAACAATGGGTAGTGTTTTAGTATTGAACTGATGTGTTGCGAATAAAAAGTAGGCTTAATGTGTTTTTTTTAAAAAAACTTTATAAATATTGTTAAAGCCCTAAAAAATTCCTCTGTGGATGGGCATAGGGCGTGGAGGGTGAAGAGCATTCTTTCCTTCAAAGAATTCTGGGCACTGTTATTTGTTAGAAAGTGCAACTGTAGGGAAAAGCACAGTGCCTAGAATTCTTCAAGGGGGAGAACAATAGAATTGCAGAGTTGGAAGAGACAATGTGTTTCAAATATGCTTTAAAAGGTGAACTGACTGATTGGTCTCTTGGCTGTTTTGCACTCCTTGGGCTGTATCTACTCAGAGTAGGCCCACTGAAATTAATGGAATTTAGTATGGGTTGTATCCAGTGCTCTCCCCCCCCCCCCAGAAAATTGGTGCCTGTACTTGCCATGAAGTTGTTACAGTAAGTGTCACACTTTTGAGTAACCCAATGATAAGAAAGCACTGGTTGTATTCAACATCATTGTTCTACATGTGCAACAAAACTTCCCTCTCCTCAGCAGCCCCCTGTGCATCCTCAAAGCCCATTCTGGAGGATCTCTGGAGATTTTGGGGGTGCGTGAGAGGAAGGGGAAGTCCTATTGCATGAGTGGAACTTGACAGATACAACCCTTGGTCCATTAGTTTCACTGAGATTATTCCAAGTCTGAATAACGGATACAACTCCTTTTGTGACCCCCCCCTCTAAAATTGGTAATATATCCCCCCTTTTGAACTCACTGACAGTAAAGAAAATACTACGGATTGTTTTTTTCATACAGTATGTCAACGTTGCAACATATTTTACAGTCTTACTCCTTTCATTGTCCTAACAATCCTGTGAAACAGGACAAAATAAAATGACTTGCCTAGCATCTTCCCTAAAGTCCACGACAGAACTGGTACTACGGTATAAAAATGATCTCCTACAACCAAGTCTGGAAGACATGCTTCAGTACCCAGCACATAATCTATGGAATTCGCTGTCACATGATTTTTATTGATTGATTTAGATGTGGCAATGGTCACTTGCTTGGATGAGCTTAGAGATTGGACAAATTTATTGACTGTCGAAGGCCATGATAGCTGAATGGAGCATGTGGGCAATATGCCACTAAATTCAGGTGGCTGGGGGTGAGCTACTGCATGGATTCAAAATGCAATAATAAAGCCTGAGTCAATAAAAAAATGTCCTAATGTGGTTCTGAAAAAGGCACCGGACATCTTTTGAGGAGGCTATTCTGTAGCTGAGGTGTCACCACTGAATAGATCCTGTCCTTGGAATCCATCCATCTCACTTCAATTAGGGGGTCCTGGAGCAGGGCCTGAGAAGACCATCTTAAGGTTCAGGTAAACATATATTGTAATAGGAGGAGCCAATCTTTCAGGTAATCAGAATTGCAGATCTGCTAAATGAAACACATAATGATCTTAAGTCCAGTTCTTTCCCAGGCAGCCATAGCCTATAAGCAATTTGAAAATCCTGGCATTAATGCTTATTTCATTTTATAGGTGTGGTGTGGTGAATGCTACCTTTCCATCGCATAAAAAGTACTTTTAATACTTTTGCATTGGTTCCATCAAACATGTCTGTCTGTGAGGATATGCTTCTTTGCAATTACCGCAAATGCCGAGTCAAACTTTCAGGCTACGCATGGGTCACAGCCTGCTCACATATTTTCTGTGACCAACATGGCAGTGGGGAATTTAGCCGCTCGCCTGCAGTCTGCCCTGCTTGCACCAGTGCTCTTTCTGGTAAACTGGATATTGTTCGAACCGAACTCAGTCCTTCTGAGGAATATAAAGCCATGGTCCTATCTGGACTGCGACCAGAGATTATTCTGGACATCAGTTCCAGGGCTCTGGCTTTCTGGACATACCAGGTAAACACTCCTTGAACGGGTTTCCACAAATGGCATTTTAAGGTTTTTTAAATTTAGCTGTACTCTTTATCTTTTCACGTCAAGAGGAGATGCAGATTGGGGTGGATTTGTAACAGAAAAACCAGACATAAAATAGTTAAGAAACTACCTTTGGTTAATTAAACATTCTATGGCCTTTTAAACTGTGTGTGTTGGGGGTTATTTGTTTTGTTTTGTTTGTTTTGTTACTATGTTATGCATGTTTGTGTTTTTATATTGTAAACCACCCTGTGATCCTTAGATGAAGGGAGGTATAGAAATTAAATTTACTATTGCTATAGTCAAACCTTGGTTTCCGAACGCCTCCATTTTGGAATGTTTTGGCTCCCAGACGCCAAAACCCCAGAAGTAACTGCTCCAGTTTTCAGAAGCCGAACGTGGTACGTGACTTCTATTTGAGTTTCCCTATTTTATTGAAGCTTCCGCTCCAGTTTCTAGTTGTTGAACGTTTCGGAAGTTGAACGGTCTTCCAAAACGGATTACGTTTGGCAACCAAGGTTTGACTGTACAGTACTACTACCGTATTCCAGCCTCCAATCTGCTCAATTTATGCTAGAGATTTCAGCTGAAAGAGAAAGGAAGAAAAATAATGAGGAAGAATAAAAGAATTAAGGGCTGGGGAAATACATTGAGCACATGTTGCTTGACCCTGACATCACAGTGGCTCTTATGCCTCCTGCTTACTCTATCTTCTATCCTTGCAGGTTCATCAGGAGCGTTTATACCAAGAATATACCTACAGCAAGGCAGAGGGCCACCTGAAGCAGATGGAGAAAGTCTACACCCAGCAACTCCAGAGCAAAGATGTTGAGCTGAGTTCCATGAAGAGTGAGGTGTCCTCCCTAAAGAAAGTACTGGAGGAATACAAAAAGAAATTCACTGAGCTCTCAGAGAAGCTCATGGAGCGCAATCGGCAGTACCAGAAACTGCAGGGCCTCTACGACAGCCTACGCTTGCGCAACATTGCTGTGGCCAACCAGGAGGCAGGCCAAGAGCCTCCTATGATGCCCCAGCCTCCTGTATTTGGTTTCTCTTTGGGTAAGGACAGTGGCCTTTCAGTTTGGTAGTTAAATTTTTAGCATACTCAGTGCAATTAACTTTTTTTTCACAAAGAGCAGTATGAGAGAAACATAAGCATGATGGGGAAATTCTATGTATGCGCACGTTCAGAAGTGTTCTGAGCGGTTTGCACATGTGCAGAAGTGTTCTGTGCGCTTTGCACATGCGCAGAAGTGCTGCTCTGGTTACAGACTTTTCGGGGTGCAAACGGCACCTTGGAACAGATCATGTCCGCAGCCAGAGGTACCATTGTATTAGAAAAGTATAGCTTTGCCCCCAAACACATCACATGTTGTTGGGAGCCACCTAGAGTGGCTGGGGCAACCCAGTCAGATGGGCAGCATATAAATAATAAATTATGATGACAATGGTTATGATGTTACCAACTCATTTCTCCTGTCTCTCCTAGCAAAGCAAATGGACCTTTGTCCAATTTTTCTGGTTAATTCTCTTGAGTGCCACACCTCACTGAATATGCCCCAATATGCCACTTAAACTGTCTTAGCCTCCTGCCCCAATTTCTGGGAACGGTAGTTTGTTGAGGAGTCGAAAGGAGATTCCTATATTTCCCTCACAGAGCTACAATTCCCAGAGAGGTTTAACATCCCATCAATGAGTCTACTCTAGTAAAACTGTAGGCATACAGGTGAAACTCGGAAAATTAGAATATCGCCGAAAAGTGCATTTATTTCAGTAATGCAACTTAAAAGGTGAAATCAATATATGAGAGAGATGCATGACATGCAAAGCAAGATATGTCAAGCCTTTATGTGTTGTAATTGTAATTATTTGTCGTTAGGCGGGTCAATTATAAATGGAATGTAATTAATGAAATGTAATAGCGATGTTTATTTTTGTATTATTGTAACTATTTGTTTTATTACTGTGGAATGTCCAAAAGAAAGCATTTGTAAAAAAAATAATAAAAAAAATAGTAAGTTGCATTACTGAAATAAAAGCACTTTTTGACGATATTCTAATTTTACGAGTTTCACCTGTATATTGAGTATTCTCTGTGTTAACATACCACTGTGGCTAATATTGTGTTAAAGTTAAAGGTAAAGGGACCCCTGACCATTAGGTCCAGTCGTGACCGACTCTGGGGTTGCGCGCTCATCTCGCATTATTGGCCGAGGGAGCCGGCGTATAGCTTCCAGGTCATGTGGCCAGCATGACAAAGCCGCTTCTGGCAAACCAAAGCAGCACACGGAAACACCGTTTACCTTCCCGCTGTAGCGGTTCCTATTTATCTACTTGCATTTTGACGTGCTTTCGAACTGCTAGGTTGGCAGGAGCTGGGACCAAGCAACGGGAGCTCACCCCGTCACAGGGATTCGAACCGCCGACCTTCTGATCAGCAAGCCCTAGGCTCAGTGGTTTAGCCCACAGTGCCACCTGGGTCTCAATATTGTGTTACTTATAGATTAAATCCCCCTAACTAATACAATGACCCAGGTGGCTCTGTGGGTTAAACCACTGAGCCTAGGGCTTGCTGATCAGAAGGTCAGCGGTTCGAATCCCTGTGGCGGGGTGAGCTCCCGTTGCTCGGTCCCAGCTCCTGCCAACCTAGCAGTTCGAAAGCAGATCAAAATGCAAGTAGATAAATAGGAACCGCTATAGCGGGAAGGTAAACGGCGTTTCCGTGTGCTGCTCTGGTTCGCCAGAAGTGGCTTTGTCATGCTGGCCACATGACCTGGAAGCTATACGCCGGCTCCCTCGGCCAATAATGCGAGATGAGCGCGCAACCCCAGAGTCGGTCACGACTGGACCTAATGGTCAGGGGTCCCTTTACCTTTACCTTTTAACTAATACAATATCTCTTGCTCACATGTTCTAGGTAATGCTGCCAGGTTCTCTGAGAATGCAACACCTATCCACGGCTGGCGTGGTGAGGGGGACTTCCATTTCAAACCCTTCTTTGCTGCCTCTCCACCACTGGGCGAGTCTGGCAACAGCTTCTTTACCTCTCCTGGCAATGGTTTGGAACAGCAAGCAGGAGGCAACAAGGCATATAAAATTAAGAGAATATAAATTGTAACTTATGTTGACGCTTTAGGCCTTTTTGAATATCCAGGTTAGGCATGAAATGCTCGTTGGACTGAAATGCTCCTTGCAGACTTGAGGCTTTTAAAAGAACCCACAGGCCAGATCTCAGTGAAGTCTAATGCGTGTTAAATTTCCTGAAGTATCAGAAGTAGCAAATCTTAAAGGAAGAGAGCCTGCAGTGAGGACTGAAGGAGCAAATGCTCTAGTTAAAACCAATTTCTTTCTAGGCTTCTTTCTCTCAGCAGAGTGTTCCAGTTGTTGCTAATGGTTACTATAGCCACCCGCACCTCTAGATATTGTTGCATATATGCTGTCATTGTTCCATTACCCAGCCACATTAATTCCCGCCCTGCAAAATACGATTATGACTCTGGCTCTCACACAAATTATGATTCCTTAAAGTGAAATGTGAAAGCTTGCTTCACCATGTCATTTTTTTTCCTGGCACTAAGGCTGCAATCTTACATATACTTTCCTGGTAATAAGGTCTATTGAACTCTGTGGTGTCTGGGTACAGATGTATAGGATTGCAGCCTAATTGTTTAATTACCATATTGTTGCAACTACGGTAATGTGTTATGTGATCTTTCCTCCTGATGATTGCTTCGAACTGCCACATTTGTGTTGTATTGGTACTTTCCCCCCTCCAATTACGTGCATAAACATGTTTGCAAGCCTGTGTTTGATTTGTTCACTGCTTATTGAAACAGGTGGGGTTGAGGGTTTTTTTGTGGGGTGTGCGGTGGAGAGGAAAAATCTAATATGCCTGGTGTGTTTGCCTCTGATTAGTGTGTGCACACACTTTTTGTTGGTACACACCACTATGGGCAGTTTTTGTTGTTAGAACTTAGGGTCGTAGCCAATGCTAGTCCTACTTAGAGTAGAATAGACATGACTAATTCAGGTTCATTAATTCAAATGGATGCACTCTGAGTAGGACTAGCGTTGGATACAACCTAAGTTCTAATAGCTTTTTTAAAGTTAGTCATTTTAAATTTTTAGGAATCTACTAGACTTCAGATGAGTTTGTATCACTCTGCAAATCAGATAATTGGATCCCTCTAGCCCCTTTGATTCTATGCATTTTGCCTGCATTAATCACTATTTGATTTTGTATTCACACTTCTGATGTGTGAATATATATATAGAATGGAGTGATTAAGATGTATAAAGGGTAACTAGTCTGCATTAATTACAAACATCCATTTATTGGGAAAGAAAGCACAGGAGGAATACAAAATAAAAATAAAATTTCACTGAGCACTCAGACAAAATTCTGTTTCATGTTTTTTTGCACAAAACCATTGAAGTTAATGGGTCCAAGCATGCTTACCTCTGCAAAGGATTGGATTCTGTCTTGCTAGTGAAAACATTTTAATATGAAATTAAATATAAATATGTAATTTCATGGCATTTGTATCACAGAAACCTGTAAGCAATTCACATAAGATACAGCTGAAAATACACAAGTTCATCTTAGAGGGAAAATATGACAAGCTTCCTTTGGAATAGCTGCAGCTTCGTCTTTCAAAAACAGTGTCTCTGAGCACGTACAGAATGTTTTCCATTGCACAGGGGACAAGCTGTTTTTATTTTATTTTAACGAATATAAGGAACAGCTGTTATCTTTCGAAACCACATCGCTATGAAACAGCATAAGAAAAGAAGGGATATATCTGTCACAAAGGTGTAACGCAAAACATTTACATTTAAACACGGCCAGGATGATTCCCACCATAGCTGCCAAGTTTTCACTTTTCTCGCGAGGAAGCCTATTCAGCATAAGGGAAAATCCCTGTAAAAAAGGGATAACTTGGCAGCTATGATTCCCACTGCTTCCAGGAAGAACGATCGATTCCTCTCTTTGTACCTGGATTGCAGTTTGGCCTCCAGTCCTTTAGATGTCTCTGCAGGAGCCTCCGTGGTTGCAAGTAAAGAGAATACAGTACAGGAAACGGAGGAGAGTCTCGAGCGATCATGGCTGAAGAAGAAGAAGAAAACCCCCAAGCTCGGCAAGGTTTGCAGGTAGGGCAAAACATCTCGCCGTGTCATAAGCCTACCGTTTTTCTTCTTCCTCTGACTTCTGCTAAAGTCAATATATTATCAGAACAGTCCCCGTCCCCCCCGTCCCCCGGAGCTTGCAAAACATGGAAGCAGCAGGCAGCAGCCCGGAGTTCAAACCTGCTCCGTGCAGGTGTTTAAACTGTGTCAAGATCCACCCGCACAAGGCAGCTCTCATTTTACTGGGAATATGCTGCCGAATATGCCCCCCCCCAAATACAATACTTCAAGCGGTGAGGGAGGAGATGTAGCGACAGGGGAAGAGGAGGAATGTGGATGTGCAACCTGCCCATTCTTTTGACTGCATACATAGCTGCCAAGTTATCCCTTTTTTTAAGGGATTTTCCCTTATGCTGAATAGGCTTCCTCGCGAGAAAAGGGAAAACTTGGCAGCTATGTGCATAGGATTCTGCCCGTTCTTGTTTCTACTTCGGTTTTGCTCGCCCCTCAAGCCACTGAGGGGGGACCATCGTCCAACCCCCTGAGGGTCATTTATTTCAACCCCTTATTACTTTCAGAGCTTAGCTATTGAAATCAATTTTTTTTTGGCTTGTGCCTGAGCAACTCTAGACTGCTGGAACCTGGAACAGAATGATATTGAATGGAAAACTTAAGACACCTCATTATGCACAAATTCCCCATACATACTTCCTTTGGCATCTATTAACCACCATCAAGTGTCAAGGTAGTGATAGATAAGTGTGTGTTTAGCTTCTCTTTACTGTGCATGCTGTGTATTGGCAAGACATTGTTGCTCTGGTTTGATTGTAACATTCCCTGTTTGGCGATTTCCTGATAGGAACTGGTTGACCAGCTATATCATTTCCGAGACCATTATTTTGAGAGCCACAAGGTGGAAGATGCTGGGAAAAAGAAGCAGGATGTACAGGAGGAGATGAGGAAGACTCTTCAGAAAATGGAAGCATTAGAAGGTAAATCCCAACAGAACCAGCACTCTCATTTCTCCAACTTGTATACCAGTCCTTCTCCTCCTTCCTCTTATGCTGGGAGGCTCTGCTGATGTCCCTTTTATTGTGCATTCATGATTATTTTGTGCTCCTGGTGGTATTAGGGTGGTTATGTATGATCCTGCTTAGAGAAGTTTTTAATGTTTGATGTGATGTCTTATCATGTTTTTAATATTCTACTGTGAGCTGCCCAGAGTGGCTCGGTGAATGAATTTCTAGCACAGTGTGGATTTCATGGATTTGCAGTTCACTTACAACATCTCTCTTTCTCCCATCCTCTGCTAGGCCTGTCTGCGGGTCGAGCTCACACACTGATGCTGAAGGGGAAAGCCTTGAATGTGTCCCCAGATTATAATGCCCAAGCTGAAGAGCTGCTCTCCAAAGCTGTCAAGCTGGACCCAGAACTGGTAGAAGCCTGGAATCAGTTAGGGGAAGTTTACTGGAAAAAGGGTGATGTCTCTGCTGCCCACACCTGCTTCTCTGGAGCGCTTAGCCATGTAAGTCCCCCCTCAGTCCTCCCTTGGGCAGGCGGCGATTCTAGTTTGGAGAACTGCTTGGCACTTTAAACCAGGACTTTTCAGCCAAGGGACATGCCTCAAGGAATAGTTTGGGGAAGTGAGAGTCATGTTTTACATTTCACTAGGTAGGATTTGAGTTCTTGCTAATTGCAGAAGCCTTGTCTTTCTCCTGCCCCTTTTCTCTTCAGTGCAAGAACAAGGCCTCCCTGCAGAATCTCTCTATGGTGCTGAGGCAGCTGCGCACGAACTCTGCTGATGAGCATGCGCACAACGTGATGGACAGCGTGCAGCAGGCCAAGCTGGCGGTGCAGATGGATGTGCGTGATGGCCGCTCCTGGTGTGAGTGTGTCATGCGCCCCTTTTCAGGTGGTCCTGAGGTGGGATGGGATACAGCAAGGAAGGGAACCGGCTGTGCAACCTGCTAATTATGCTCTCTGTATTCCACAGATGTTCTGGGCAATGCCTACCTCTCCTTGTTCTTCAATTCAGGGCAGAACCCCAAGATCTCCCAGCAGGCGCTGAGTGCCTATGCCCAAGCAGTAGGTGCTGGAGGGGACTCTAGAGGAAGCCTGTGGTATGGTGGGGAGGAGGGGGTTGGGGGCCCAGTCTAAGCCTCTTCTGGAGATTTTACATTGCCAGGAGCTGAGGTGGAAATGGCTAGTTCTAGGTGGCAGATTAGAGGGCTGGTAATAGATGCAGGGAGACTCAGTTTCAAATCCTTCCTTGCCTGCAAAGCTTACTGGGTTACCTGAGCAAGTTGCACTCTGAAGGGGTGGAACAGGCTAATTCACTTCTGACTGCATGCAGGGAGATCACATTTTCTAATGTTCTTCTAAGTAAAACCACACAAATAAAATAAATAACAAACCCTCTCTCCAAGTGAGAAACTTGCACAGCTGGAGCTATAATCTTGGCTATAATCTTTTCTTGGAATGCTAGTTATGTAACTGTTTTAATTTATTTATTAGATTGATACCCACTTTTCTTCCCAGAAGCTCAAGGCAGTATACATGGTTCTCTTTCCCACCCCCACCCCACTTCCCATTTTATCCTCACAACAGTCATGCAAAGAAGGTTAGATAGTTTCTGGCCCAAAGTCACCCAGCGAACTTCATGGCTGAGTGGGGATATGAACCTTGGTCTCCTCCATCCTAGTGCAACACTCTAACCACTACAGCATGCTGCCTGTCTACACAGGCAAGGATACTGAAAGGGCACCTCCTGTCTGTAGGTTGAGGTGGCATCTCGGGATTCTGCCACTTCCTTTTGCTGCATATACACACCTAATCTCAGTCTACCTAACCAACTTGCTGTAAGGCAAAAATGAGATACACATGTTGTTTTTAAAGGTCCCTCCCGTTTCATAAATTGCTTTGATATTTCTAATGTAAAGCAATTAATTGCAAAATAAAATAAATATATTGCAATCTTCACTAGCATAAGATTGCCATGCTCTTGGGAAGTTCTCATAGCCCAGGATGATGAGAATATTCACCACCTGTTATTTTTTAGCATCTTACAAAAGAGGTTATTTGGAGATAAGAGCCCAAAGGCTGGATCATACCAAAGCATAGCTGTCAAGTTCTCCCCTTTTTTAAGGGAAATTCCCTTATGCTGAATAGGCTTTCTCACGAGAAAAGGGAAAACTTGACAGCTATGCCAAAGGCCTATTGAGTTTAGCATTTTGTTCTCATTGTGGCCAGTTATGCCCACTGGAAGCTCACAAGCAGGGCATGAGTGCAATTGTGCTCGTCATCCCTAGCAACTGATATTCCGACATCAGCCTCTGAATCTTAATAGATAACCATCGTGACTAGTACCCCCTGAGATCTGTATTCTCCGTGAATTCTTCTAATCCTGTTTTAAAGCTAAATTGGGGCCCACCACTACATATTATAATATTGAGTATCAAAGTTTAACTCTGCAGTCTGTGAATAAGTTCCTTTGTCCTGAATCTGCCAATATTCCTCACCACTGGATAACCCTGGGTTCTAGGACTGTGTGTGTGTGTGAGAGAGAAAAACCTCTATCCACATTCAGATCACGGTGCATAATTTTGTGCTCCTCTGCTTTGAATAGGATAGAGGCAAACAGTGGTTGGTGTAGAAGTATGCCTGGTTTTCTAAATCGTGCCTTTGTGGCATATCTGTAAAGTGGTTCTCGCTCAGCTCAGCTGCTGTCTCCAGCCGGACCCACCAACATAGTAGAAAAGTGCAAGAGATCAAAATGAAGGCTAAAGTTGGCCAGTAGGGATAGTTAGGGGCAGCCTAGAAAAAAAGTTTGGTACTCATGCAATAAATTTCCAGAGTGATCCTGTGAGCATATAAATACCTGGAACAGCACACGTCTGGATTGGTTACTTGTGTAACTGTTCTGTGGATCTTGTGGGCTGGATCGATTAAAGGGGGCGGGGCGGGAAATGAGGTAGCTAAAGGTGTGATTTGTGATGATATGCCACTGGGCCATTTATAAATATGCACCTTTAGATGGTGGGTGGGTGCAGCTGGTAAAAGCAAAAATGACTGTGGAGGAAAGAGCTTGGGGAGCAGGGGGAGAGTGTCCTCACAGAGGAAGTGATGGTGGATGCTCATGCCTTTCTCTTGGTCTTCTTTCTGTAGGAGAAGGTGGACCCCACGGCATCTTGTAATCCAGATCTACATCTTAATCGAGCCACGGTGAGCAGAAAGGATGAGGAGGGTCATGGGGCAAGATAGGTATGGCTGGCTTGTGCTTGACCTATTGCGGAGAACTCTGAAAAGTGTGGGACGGGTTAGACACGGGTAGCTGGCAATTCCAAGTGAAGTACATCTTAAGGCTACCAGCTAAGCAGTCATCAAGGGACCGATTTTCAATCTCCGCCCCGTTCTGACTTAGTTGACCAGTGCCTGCAGTCTCCTACTTCCATAGTAGTGTATGTTCCATGTGACCTAGCCTATCACCTTCTGCTCTGTTGTTTTTGGGGGCAGCTATACAAGTATGAAGAAAACTACATCGAAGCTCTGGAGGGCTTTGCACAGGCAGCAACCCTTGATCCAGCTTGCCTGGAACCACGCCAACGGGAGCAGCAACTCGTAGATTTCCTGGAGCGGCTAACCAGCCTCCTTGAAAACAAGGTATTAACGGCAACAAGACTTGGCTCTTTGTCCCCTCACTGCCCGACCCATGTAAACATAGCATCATCCAACCATGCAAAGGTGACTCACTGTGCTGCTTTTCTCCCTTGCAGGGAAAAGTGAAAGGCAAGAAGCTGCAGAGCATGCTGGGAAGCCTGCGTACCTCCCAGCTGGGCCCGTGTGGGGATGGGCGCTACCAAGGACCCTCGGGTCAGAAGGTGCAACTGGAACAGCGCCCCCTGGGCACCTTGAGGCCTGGTGTTAACTCTGGTGTTGTGGTGCTGGGGAAGGTGCTGTTCAGTCTGACCACAGAGGAAAAGGTGCCCTTGTGAGTCCCTGCCACATCCTGCCTTGGAATCTTTTCATATGTCTCATCATGTCTACCTAGAGATGTGAAATCCCAGGAAAAAAATGGGACACCCCCCCCCCCGGGACTATATCCACCTTTTCCTTCCTGCTTAGCTTTATCCTGCTGTCTTCATTGTTTGTTAGGGCTTATATTCTTCCCTTAGATGGAGGCTTGGGATAGGTTTAAATAATTATTTAAAAGTAGGAAAAAGCTGTAGAAGCTTGTTCCCACAAATGCACATAATTAATCCCTATGGAGGCCACCAGACGCTCGCTTAAACAAGTAAATACCTTAATCTTGATTCTGAAATGTGTTCAGCTTGATGCGTTGGTGGTTCTCTAGAGCAGGGGTGGAAACCCTTTTGGCTCTATGAGCCAGATCCTTATCAGGATTGACCTTGCTGGCCATATTGACTCGCTCACCTGCCAAATCAGCTGACATCACAACGATGCCCTGCCAACACAGGATTTAACCCTGACCTCTCGCCCATCAGCTGACATCACAACTGATGTTAGCTTATGAGCGGTAGCCATGTTTTGGGGGAAACGCCCACACAAGCTGAGATTGGCCCACTGGCTGGAGGTTGTCCATCCTTGCTGTAGAGGAAGTCAGTTCTAATAAGGAGAAACTACAGGGAACACTCTGTTGAGCTCAGGGTGTATGATGTTTACAAGATGCTTAGTCTGTCCTTGAGCTTTATCAATCATGACCAGCTCCTTGAGCTCTGCTATGTGGGCAAGTATCCATCTTGCTCATCTCTTGATCTTTCCACTTACCTGTCTACCCATCCAGCAATCTGACTGATGCTTCTTTTTAAACATATTTCGTTCTTTCCCCTCTTTACTCAAACAGCACTTTCGGTCTGACTGACTCCACTGAGGGCCCCTGTTTTGCTGTCACTGTGTACAACATGGCACAAAGCTGGGGGGTTTTGATTGGGGACTCGGTGGCCATCCCTGAGCCTCACCTTCGGCATCATCACATCCAGCACCAAGGCAAGGTGAGCCCAGCCTGTGCTCTTTCTTTGGCCCTTTCGAATTCTATTATGTACCTGTTTCCATGTTGCTCGTGATGCAACCAGAGCTTCCAAAGAGGTAGCTGGAAGAGACAGCACAGAATTAATTGAATGCACAAGTGATGGAAACAGTTTAAAGCAGAGGCAGCAATTCAAGGCTTACTGGCTCCATCCTGTCTGTCTTGGCATCCCCCTGTTCTTATGTATTCCCCCCCCCCCCCATTACCAGATCAGTCATTCTGGGAGAAAGATTCCAGGTGGAGAGGAAACCTCTTTGTCTTGCTTTTTTTAAATGGCACTTAAAAAACTTTGTTTCAGTTGGAAGTTATGTAAATCTGGGTGGTTTTTTTTTCAGATGACCTGCTTATTTGAGCATATTGTCCTGATTTGCCTGTAGAGGAGATTAGACAGTGCCAGCTATTTAATGCTCAGTTCATTTTGATTTGTTTGCAGGAAAGCTAGACATTGCACCTAAGCAAGTGTTAACACTGTCCCAGTGCATTTTTCTGCCGCTTCCCTTATCGCAAAATGTCAGGTCTTTTGGAGACATTGGTTTTGTTGTGCAAGGTCAGCTGTGATTACGCTGCCTGAATTTGCCAATATGTGAGCAAATCTTGCCTGAAAATAGTCCCTGTTACAGTCAGCAAGGTTTGGAGGGAGGGAGGCCTTACTCCGATTGAATCCTTCCTCCACACCGTAACCTTTTCTCCATTCCTCTTTTTCAGAGTTTTACTTTCTCTAGCATCCGGGTGGAGACGCCTCTTCTGCTAGTGGTGAATGGCAAAGTGCAAGGATCCCAGAGCCAGGCTGCAGCCACCATTGCATATCAGGCACAAAGTGAATGAAGTGAGGGAGGGGGGTGGAGGAGGAGGCAAGTGGAGGGCTGCTCTCCCACCTGGTGGTAGCCTTCAGGCAGAACCTGCTACCTCTCGGCGGATCTAGAAAATCAAAGGCCTGGGGCAGGGGTAGCTAAGGCGGTGCCATCCAGCTGTTGCTGAACTACAGCTCCCAGCATTTCTCCTTGGCTATGATAGCCGGGGCTGATGGGAGTTGTTGTCCAACAACATCTGGAGGACACTACCTTGGCTATCTAGGGCCCAGCAAGGTTGGACTCGTTTTTATCATACATTCAAAGACATTAGGTTGAAGGAGTGAGAGACAAGAGAGGGAACTGCAGGACTCTAGGGTTAAGCCCTAGTTTTGCTCCCTCTCAGTGCTACTTCCTTATGCACCAGCCTAGCCTTGATCCTCTGCAGTAATAAGAATTAGCCTTCATGAGACAGTCCGAAAAATCAGCGGGGCTGCTCAACTCACTCCCATGTCCTTTCCTAGACTCTTCCCACTTTTCCAACACCAGGCCTGCCCCATTTCTACTGTTGCCCGTTTCTCACCTTAACTTCCATTTCACTTGAGTTTGGGCATTTGAGCTCGTTTGGCTCTTCTGTCTTTTGTAGATCCCAGTTGGCTGGGCACTAGCCCCCATTGTCTTACTGTGTGTGTATTTAACATCTGTATTTATTTGGCAACGTTTTGAGTTCAACTTTGTAATTTTTATACATATTCTGCTCTCTCTGTTCCCTACTGTAACCAATAAAAACCTGCATTCTTTCCTTCTTTGGGCAATGCCTTGTGTTTGGTTCCCATAACAAAGATTTTTTTTTTAAAAAAAGATTTAGATTAGCAAGGCTCAAAGCAGGGTAAAGCACATGATCCAGTTTTATCCTCATAGCAGCCCTGCATGGTTGTTGTTACCTTTTTTTTTTTTTGAATTCCACCCACCTGGCTAGGTTGACCCAGCCACTCTGGGTGGCTTCCAACAGAATACACAAAAACACAACAGAACATCACACATTAAAAGCGTTCTAATATAGGGCTGCCTTCAGATGTCTACAGAAGGTTGTATACTTGTTTAACTTCTAGACATCTGATGGAAGGGCGTTCTACAGGGTGGGCACCACTACCGAGAAGGCCCTCTGCCTGTTTCCATGTAGCTTCACTTCTCACAATGAGGGAACCTCAAGAAGGACCCCTCAGTCTCTAGGCTGGATGATGGGGGTGGAGACGCTCCTTCAGGTTCACAGTCTAGGGTAGACTGAGAGAGACCACTTCACAGCTGAGCAGTGGCGACCTGCCTCATGGAAGTATGGCCAGCTTTCCTTGCTATAGAACAAGGATGGGTAAAAATTGCCTTGCTGATCCACCCTTCCTGGGAGCAGTGCTGTTTAGTCCCTGATGGACCTGACAAATAGTGATTGAGGAATGGTTCAAAGGTTTGGCTACAGGTCCATCCTGAAGGGAAAGAAGAACGGTTGCAAGAATTGTAGATTCTCTCTGCATTAAATGTTAACATCTTTCTCTTTGACTCACGTAATGTACAAAATCAAGCAGTGTTAACATGTGCCCTGTGCACAGGTACATATTTGTGATGGGCTCCTCATTTAGGAAGCAGAGCCTAGGGCTTGCCGATCCGAAGGTCGGTGGTTCGAATCCCCACAATGGGGTGAGCTCCCGTTGTTCGGTCCCAGCTCCTGCCAACCTAGCACTTCAAAAGCACGTCAAAGTGGAAGTAGATAAATAGTTACTGCTCCAGCGGGAAGGTAAACGGCGTTTCCGTGTGCTGCTCTGGTTCGCCAGAAGCGGCTTAATCATGCTGGCCACATGACCTGGAAGCTAGACGCCAGTTCCCTCGGCCAATAAAGTGAGATGAGTGCCGCAATCCCAGAGTCGTCCGCGACTGGACCTAATGGTCAGGGGTCCCTTTACTTTTACCTAACATGGTAGCAGCTGTATTGTGGTGGGTGATCTCATTGGAGGTAAAATACACTTCAGCCCTTGAACAGCTGTGCGGAGAATGGAGTGGTCCTAGAGTACAGATGTTGACTTTGTTATAAAAAACAAGCAGAGGGGTTGGAGAGTAACGCTGGAGGAACACTCATGTAGTCCACCACCTGCACTAATCCCACAATTACCACAGCCCAGCATGTAGACTTCTGAGTTTCACTACAGGCTTACATGATTGTGTGTGGCTTGCAAAACTGAGTACGTCTATGAGACTTAAAAAATACCTGCAGATATTTTGCATGTTACTGATGCTCAAGTTTTCTCCATCCTTTATGTTGTAATGCCCCCTAGTGTCTGCAAAAAGTTTTATTTTTAAAATGTGCCTCAATTATATAGGGAAAGCATTTTAAACCCATGACACTAAGGTCCAAACTACACTTTTTAAAGCCTTTAAAAACAGCTGGGGAGGGGAGAAAATTTGAATTGGGCATATGATGGCTGGTGGAGGAGAGGTTTAACTCCCCCCCCGTACCATTTCACCCCTCTAAATACTAGCTTGCCTCCCCATGCAGAACAAAACTGGTGCATAGAGGATAAATTTAGCTGCTGCTTGTTGGAGATTCATTCCCCGTGCTGCAGTCATGGGATTGTTGTCTATCACAGTGTTTCTCAACCTTTTTTGGGCCACGGCACACTTGTTCCGTGAAAAAAATCACGAGGCACACCACCATTAAAAAAGTTAAAGAATTTAACTCTGTGCTGCCCTATATTATAATTATGACTGTAAGAAACACTTGCCAAATATTGCTTTCCGGCGGGTCAGCGGTGTGTATTGGCGGCCGCCAGGCACGTGACAATGCAAATCGCCATTCTCGTCGCCGCACGTCGCGGCACACCAGCCAGCGTCTCGCGGCACACTAGTGTGCCACGGAACAGTGGTTGAGAAACGCTGGTCTATCACATGACTGTGTATGTTTTGAATCCACAAAATGGGAAGTGACGAAGACAGGATGTTTGTGTTGCTGTGTGCTGTGAAGTGGGACTATTGTCCTTCTTTCTCTTTGCTGCCTGATGCTAGAGAGAGGGAGCTATGTTGCAGTGCTCCATGTGTGTTTATATGTAAACGTAGATTAGCCAAATGCTGTGCTACTGAGTTCTGTTACACAATTGCGCAAACTCTGTGTGTTCGTAAGTGTGTTTATGTCAGTTGGCATCAGTCGCTGTGATGTTTGGGCTGAAGAAAGCTTTTGAAGTTCCTGAACGATCGACCAGGAGGGAGAGAACATGCCATTCGGGCATGTGTCTCTGCCAGGATCCTACTCGAGTGTAAGAGATCCTAACACTTCTATCACCTCAGACGATATAGAATGTGAGACTCTTGATCTCAGGCTCGTAGGTTCTAGCCCCACTTTGAGCAAAAGATTCCTGCGCTGCAGGGTGTTGGACTAGATGACCCCGTGGTCCCTTCCAGCTCTACAATTCTGAGATCTGTGACCTGTACTCTGCTGGGAAAAGTGGCTAAATTTTCCCTCAATTTCAAAGAGTTCCTTTGAGCAGAACTCACCCCAAGACTCCCCTCCCTTCAACTGACGACAGAGCAAGGTGACTTTTCTGTGACCTCTTGAGTGGGAAAACTGCAACTACCTCTCGACTCCTCCATTAAAAGCACTCTTACTTTGGCACCACTAGAAGGAAATGTTGCAGTTACTGCACACAGACCATCTTTTAAATTGGCTCCCGCAGGGTAGCCCAACAAAGCTTGCCAGAAAAGTTCATATCCAGGCACCAGCTAATTAGGCCAATATGGTTTTCCCTCCTTCTGATCTAACTCTTACGGAAGATTCTGGATCTGAGTCCTCCTGAGGAAATGGCTGTCTAAACTGGGAATTGGAGCAATGTGTGCAGTCGCTGCTTCGATGAATGTGAGAGGAAAAGGGTAGATTCAAGCCAATACATTTGGTCCTTCTCCCTGTTACTTCTGGGATGAGTACAGAGTGTGATGGCCTGAGGGAAAAGATACCTCAGCCCTGCAGGGAACCTGAAATAAGTGCTTGGGAGAGATAGCGAATTTTTGCTGGCAATTTTTGTGGTCCTTTTTGCTTTCTTGAGGACAAAGTGCTCTACAACTCATCTCTTTATGTACATTAGGCCAGGACCTGCTCAAGCCTCTGAATGAGTTTAATGTAAAGAAAATAAGCTTTATTATTATTATTATAATTTTTATTTTATCTTTCCATACATCATAAAACAACACAAACACAAATACCACAAAATAAACACAAGATTCAATACAACAATATTCTTGTCTATTATTGCATTCTTATTTCTTCCCTAAAATACAAAAGAAACAAAGAACCAAAAGTAAAAAGAAAAGAGAGAGAAAAGAAAAGAAAAGAAAAAGGACAAAAGAAGGAAAAAGGGAAAAGAAAAAAAACTTACAAAAAAATCCATTATGACTTCCTGTCGATACCCAATGCATATGCTTTCCCTTTACATTGAATGTACTCTAAATATTCACCTTTCTTATAACCATTTATCTAATACATTATAAGAACACTATACAGTATCTCCTTCATTTATAATTCAACTTTGTATTTTTTCCTTAATTACTCGAATGCTGGCATTGAAATATTATTGTTAGTATATTTTCGAACATAGTTCCTATAGCTGTCCCATTTCTGCTCAAATGTTTGTTTTGTATTTCCTCTAAGATTCCGCAAATTCTTGTAATTTGGTTTGCCAGTCTATAATGTTAGGAAGCTCCTGCTCCTTCTATCCTTTAGCTAAAGAAAATAAGCTTTTATTGTACTAACCAAAGGCCATGACAAAACTGTACAAACACTTAACGAAAGAATGCACATGTAAACTACCCAAACTCTCTAGAAATTTATTTATGTATGCGACTACAGCGGCAGGAATGTTATTTGCCCAAAAATGGAAAGAAGAAGGTCCCAACAAAAGAAGAATGGATACAAAAACTTACGGAATACACAGAAATGGCGAAATTTACCAGAAAAATAAGAAATCAAACTTTTTAATAAAAGAATGGAAATGGTTTATGGAATATTTACAAACAAATTGTAAACAGATAAAAACATTGGCAGGATTATTGTAATAACCTGTAGTTTTATAAGAGGTAGATGAATAAATGAGCAAATTTGGATATGCAAAAAATATTAAAAATAAATTTAGGAATCGCAGAAAGGGGGAAGGAAGTCAAGTTTTAAAATGTTAAAACAATTGTAAAATTCTTGAAATGTATAAAACTGAAAATCAGAAATAAAATTTAAAAAAGAATGCATATGTAAACAAAGCTTCTGCATAAGCCATCAGAACCGTATTTTGCAAGTGAGACTGCAAATGGGGTGCCTCCATGATTACATGCCATGCAATTCTATTTAGACCTCTGAATCAACCTTACAATTTACTGAAATTTTATCCAATTCTTCCTGATTTTTCTTGCCACCAGCGTAAAGAGGGCCATGTTATGAGTCGCAGAGACGTTAGTCCAGGCTTCCTCAACCTTGGCCTTCCAGATGTTTTTGGCCTACAACTCCCATGATCCCTAGCTAGCAGGACTAGTGGTCAGGTATTATGGGAATTGTAGTCTCAAAACATCTGGAGGGCTGAGGTTGAGGAAGCCTGCATTAGTCGCTCAGCAGCTATTGGACTCTCCGCTGAGGAAAGACTGCTTTTTTGAACAAACGTGATTAGAAAGCATCTCCTAGGTTCTGCGGATAGGACAAGCTCCCCTCTCCTCTGGTCTCACAGAACCTGAAGAGGCATGAAGAGGGTGGAGCAGAGGCAGACAAAGCGAAGAAGTCTCAGGTTGCTTGGGAAGTGTGGGAATGTTAAGAATAGTAGGAAAGGATATACTGAATAATTATTGTCCTTCCTTCCTTCACGCTAGTAAGTGATGTAGCAGAGCAGATTCCCCTCAATATAGCTAGAAGCTAGTTTGCAGATTCATTTGAATCTCTTAGTTAAGATTATTTCCTGGTGTCCCCTTTCATCCCTCTTAAAAGGACAAAGACACAAGAGCCTTTCTTAGTAAAGTAACAAAAAGTTTACTCACATTTCAGTTCACAATATGGTCGTTGAAAGGCAGGCTTTGCTTAGGGGTTACATAATAAGTGGAGAGTTCATCTCATAGTGAGACTGAACTCATGTGCTGCTGGCTGAGAGCAGCATGGCAGCAAAAGAACAGCAAGACAATAGAAAGACAAAAACTAGACTGCTACTGAGAAAATGGCTGCATGACTCGGCAGAGGTGATCTCCCAGGTCACATGAAGGGGGAGGATGCTCCAGACCAGTGGAACAGGAAGTTACAATGACTGGATGTCCCCCTGCATGTGCCCACTCTAGGAAAATAAGGAATGTTGCATTTGACTGCACCAAGCATTACATCCCTCAGGAAGGAACCGGAGAAGGTAGAGACTTGGGAAGGTGGGGACCTTCAGTCCTCACAACTGCCTCATTCAAGACCTACTGGGAATAGCTGCTGTGCTCACTTGGCCTGCACTGTTTTTGTTTCTTTGAATGAAGAGTTAGCTTCACAGACACCTTGTGAGTTATTGCTGACCTGCTCCCCAACTCCCACCCTGACATATGTAACTCAGGCTGTAGATAAACATTATATATGTGCTTTATTCACCGAGCCTCACATATTGTCTGAAGCCTCTCACACACCTATATTGCAAGCAAATCATGAATCAGCTTAAGATGAAATGATAAATAATACAGTACTGAACATTATTATGTATAGGATATGGCACTGAACAGATATCACCACAATATATGGCGGCTGAGTACACACCACACATTTAAATCACATTTAACACATGGGAGTTCCAGCAAAGAAACTATTGTTTGGGAACTGGGAGCTGTTAAGGGCGCTGGCAACTGTAGCTCTGTAAGGAGTGAACTACAGTTCCCAGGATTCTTTGGGGGAAGCAATGCTCTACAAAGGTGTTTGTATGCAGCCACTATCTCAAATTCATCACATTCAGCTAGGGATGGATGGTTTCTTGAGCATCTCATTTATCCAATATTAGGTTCTGATTGTCATGTTGCTTTGTCAGTTTGCAATTTTATTCTATTTTTTTAAGAAAAAATGTCATCATGAAAAGTCATTAGCATTTTGTGTGCATTGCTAGTAATGTACACCTTTGGCCATCTATTTCCCATTTTAAACATTTTATAATAACATTTTGTAAGTTATTTTTACTTAGCATATGCATTTCATCAAGATTCATCAAGATAATACAGTCATACCTCGGTTTAAGTACGCCTCGGTTTGAGTACTTTCAGTTTAAGTACTCTGCGGACCTAACTGGAACGGATTAATTCACTTTCCATTACTTTCGATGGGAAAGTTCGCTTCAGGTTAAGTACGCTTCAGGTTAAGTACGGACTTCCGGAACCAATTACACTCATACCTCTGGTTAAGTATGCTTCAGATTGAGTACTCTGTGGACTCACCTGGAACAGATTAATCCACTTTCCATTACTTTCAATGGGAAAGTTTGCTTCAGGTTAAGTACGCTTCAGGTTAAGTACAGACTTCGGGAACCAATTGTGTTTGCAAACCAAGATACCACTGTATATGCACGTTTATGGACATGTTTTTGGTTGGAGAGCTGAATTGCAAAATTCATGCGGATTTCAAAAGCTAGTTGTGTCTGGTTTCACATGATGTTATTTCAGGAAACAGGAATGAGGAAAGTTTGCCTTTAAATGCCAACTGAACCAGATTTTGCCCCTCTCTCCTGTTTCCAGCCAGCCAGCCAGCCAACCATGGTAGCTCCTACAGAGGGAAAGGCCCCGATCTCTTGGCCAAGGTCCAAATCAACCACCCGCGGATCAGGGCCCCTAATTTCCCTGGAACAGCGTCCTCCTTAAGGCGCCTTTCATCTCCTTGTTCCTCAGGCTGTAGATGACTGGGTTGAGCAAGGGGGTTAGCACAGAATAGAAGAGGGTCACCACCTTGTTGCTGCCCCCTGAAGCTTCGGGAGCCACATAGGTGACCATGATGGAACCATAGAAAAGGCCCACCACCGCCAAGTGGGAGGTGCAAGTAGAGAAGGCCTTCTGCCTCGAGGCGGCGGAAGGCAGCCGCATCACTGCCTTGAGGACCGCTGCGTAGGAGCACAGGATGAAGAGGAAGGGTCCAAAGATGGCAATCGAGCTGAGGCTGTAGAAGGCCATCTCTGTGGCGGGGGCTGGCACACAGGAGGAAGCCAGCAGTGGGCCCGGGTCGCAGATGAAATGATCGAGGGTGTTTGGGCCGCAGAAATGGAGCTTGGAAATCAGCACGATGGGTGCCAGGAACCACAGGAAACCGGACGCCCAGCAGGAAGCTGATAGGGAGCAGCAAAACCGGGGGGACATGAGCATCGGGTAACGCAGCGGGTGGCAGATGGCCAGGTAGCGATCCAGTGCCATGGCTGCAAGGAGGAAGCTCTCGGTGGTTCCCATAGAGAAGAAAAAGTAGAACTGGAGGAAGCATCCGTTGAAGGAGATGATGGCCGGCAGCGGGGAGGACAGATCCCACAGCATCCGAGGCGCCGTGGTGGTTACGTAGCACATCTCCAAGCTGGAGAAGTTCCCCAGGAGGATGTACATGGGCAAGCGGGTGAGGCGAGAGTCCCGGAGGACGGCCCACACGATGCACAGGTTCCCCACCAAGGTGAAGGTATAGCAAATGGACAGCAAAGAGCAAAGGAGCAGGCGGGAGGCAGGCGAGAGGGATGGGAAGCCCATGAGGACAAACCCCGCTATCAAGCTGGTGTCGTTGGCTTGGTCCAAGGGGTGCTGTCCCTGTTGGCACGGGGGGGGGGAATGGTTAGGGAAGGTTTTTAGCCTGGTCAAATGATACACACACTGACCTCACAGTCCTCTTCTGCTTCCCCCCTCCCTGCCAATTTCTGGATGTGTGTAGGCAAGATTATTTGGTTAGGGTTAAAAAAAGCTGGCAGCTGTTCAAACAGAACAAAAACGAAACAGGATTTGTCTAGATAGATGTTGTGACGATAGGACTGAGAATTGGTAGGGTTAGCAATTTGAAGGGCAGGGGGAAGAAAGAGGTGGAGAATATGCATTATAATTATATATTCATTTTCTTATCGTTCACTTCTTTTCTCTCTAATTAATGTTGTACGTTGTCTATTATATATTTGTAGCAATGATATTATTATTATTATTATTATTATTATTATTATTATTATTATTATCTGTGCTTTTTTCTGGAAAAAAGTAGGGGAACTCACCACAAAGTTTGTTTGTTTGTTTATTGCAGTGGCTAAATGTAAGATGTGATTAATAAACTCAAGCCGTCAATGATCTGGATGAAAAATGGCCACAACTTTATTGATTACTGATAGAGATGGATTTTTGACTCAGGCATTGGGTGTATATCTGTTCCAGTGCCCCCAGACCAATTTTTAAAAAATTAATTTAAAAAGTGTAAGGGAACTCAGTTTCCCCGAGTTCCTGCTCAACCCTCATCATCATCATCATCATCTTACCATTATAGTTAGTTGATTATCCCTTATTTTAACATTTTATATGTACTAATTATATAGAGACATTATAGTAAAGTGCTTTGATTTTAAAAAATGATATAGCATATAATATAATTTTTTAAAAATTAAATAACATTAAAATTAAATAAATTAAATAATAGTAAAAAGCAGAAAATGTTCGAACTTGTATGGAAGGTGGGAACCAACTTGAACACTCTTTTTAAAGTTTTCATTCATAATAACATTTTATTGCCACATTTTAGCTCTAAAAGGGCCCCCGAAAGTGACTTAAAATGAACTAATTATGAGAAGAATTAAAGTCTCAATTGCTATTACACAAATCTGAGATTGCTTCTGTTGCTGTTGCGGTTTTAAACTTGCATGGTGATATTTGTACAGGTCAGTTTGTTTAATTAGTTTATTGAATCACTTCCTACAATAGAATGCACTAAAGTGATTTTCAAGAATAGATTGCAACAATAAAATACAGCAATATAGTAAAGAACAACATAAACATATTAAAAGGATAAAAGGATAAAAGTATTTTTAAAAATTACTTATGGAATCTGAGGCAAAAGAAACATAGGCAAAGCTGGCATTAGATGTCAGGTGAATGCTGACTTAAAAAAAACAAAAAAACAACAACCCACCCTACTTACTTTTCAAGAAAACAGAATTCCCTATTTGTCTGATTATTATTATTATAATTATAATTTATGTTTGACTGTGTTTTTCTCTTACACACAAACACTCTCACACACATACACACAGAGCATTTTCAACTTTTCCAGAAATTTTACTTCTTTCTTTGAGAACATGCTATTTGGTTACTAATAAATTTATTATTATTATTATTATTATTATTATTATTATTATTATTATTATTATTATTATTATGTGACCCCCCCCCCCGTTCCGTTTATTCTCAGAACAACCATGTGAGGGAGTTTGAGGCAGTGACTGGCCCAGAGTCACTTAGCAGGGTTTGTGAGTAAGCAGAGATTTCAAGCTGGGGTCCACACATTCCAAGCACACTTATTCCACTTTGACAATCATGGCTTCCCCCAAAGAATCCTGGGAACAGTAGTTTATTAAAGATGCCCAAAGCTGGTAGGAGCTGTCACAGAACTACATTTCCCAGCACCCTTAGCAAATTACAGTTCCCGGGATTGTTTGGGGGGAAGTAATGAGTGTTAAAGCGGTAGAAGTACTTTAAATTTATGGCGCAGATGTGGGCTGGGTCTCCCCAATCTAACACCAACAGTCTGACATCCAAGGTGCTCCCTGGCTCTCACATCCCACTTCCCAATCCATGATATGCAATCAGATCTTTTGAGATAAGATTTTGGGGCCATTCTGTTAAAGACAACCCCAAACACATTTCCTGCCTCGATCAAATGCTTCAGGGAGGAACCATAGCTGACTGATAGAGAACATGGTTCACTCACAGACGGGGTCGGTGCTAGGGTTTTTTGCGCCCTAGGCGAGATTACCTTCTGGCGCCCCCCCGGGCGTCTGCCTCCTCCCTGTGGGCCTGGCCCAGCCTTCACCCCCTTCCCTTCCCAGCGCCCCTCCCGCTTACCTGCGATGTTGACGGGTGGGTTGCTCTGGCTGCCCTCGGGCTTCAGCCACAGACCCCCGGGCGCAACAGCAGCTGCTCCTGCCTGCCCGAGAAGTAGAGCGTGGCGATGGTGCCTGGAGCCGAAGGCCCGGCTCTGGCGTGTGCATGCCGCGGGAAGGGGCTGCTCTCGCCCCACGTGCCCTCCACACGCTGCTGCCCTCAGCGCTCCAGGCTGCACCGGGGTTGCTGCTGCCGCCCGCCCTGGACGCGGGTAGGTGGCGTCGGGGTGCAGCAGGCGCACAGCAGAGCGAGTCCTGCGAAGCCAGCAGTGCTCCCCATCGTGCCAGCGCCCCCTCCATTTTGGTGCCCTAGGCAACTGCCTAGTTTGCCTTAATGGAAGCGCTGGCCCTGCTCGCAGAAAGAACTAGCTCCCCTTCCTGATATCTCTAGTTAAAAGGATCTGGTGCAGGTGCTAGGAAGGATCTCTGACCGGACCCTGCAGAACTGCTGTCAATCAGAGTCAGCAATTTTTGGCTAAATGGGCAATATGGTCTAATCTGGATTAAAGCAGCTCCCTGTGCCTTTGTACACAGAGGACACACACAAAAAGGCTATTTCATGTACAATGAAGATTTATCTTGTCATCTTATCTTATGTGGTATCCGGTTTGACTGCTATTGCCAGATTACTTCTTTGTATTTACAAATAAGACTGAAAAGCAATACTCAGCTGAGGACAAGGAAGAAATATTTAACAAAATTCCTTACCGCATGTTTGGGCAGATTCAAGGACGACATCTGTCATGTTAATTTGTTAAATTCAGATCTAAAGCATGGGAAAACTAAAAGTGAAGGGGAAAGTAGCAATCAATTGAATTACACACATACACAATTGCATATGATTATAGCAAGAAACGCACAATGCATTAATTCGTATTTTACTGTTGTCAAACATGCACTGAGCTTTTGGTCTAGGCAAACCTTCTCAAGTTTACAACTTCAGTAAGTGGTCTGAAGATACATGCGGATACCACCTTGCTAAAGCTAAGCAAGTTTCAGTTGGGTGTGTTCCTGGATGGGACCTAAGAAACCAGGGTTCAGACCCCTATTTGGCCATTAAGCTTCTTGGGTGACCTTCAGTTGGTCACCAGCTCTCAGCCTGAGATACCTCACAGGGTTGTTGTGAGAGTAACATGGAGAGAGGGAGAATTATGTGAGCTCCTTGGAGCAAAGTGACAAATAAATGCAATAAATGAAATACTACTACTACGACGACGACGACGACGACTACTACTACTACAAAAAATGATGGAACCCAAGCTGTGATTCCTCCATTAGAAGTAATTCCTGCATAGCAGGGGGTTGGACTAGATGACCCTTTGTGTCCCTTCCAGCTCTACAGTTCTATGGCTACAAATAGGGCATGAAAATAAACAGGCTTTAGATATGCATCATTGGAGTTTTCTATCCCTCTCCTTCTCCCCTGTCTTCAGAATTTCAGGCAATGCTCAGGTACAGGCACAACCAATTATTCTGTTTACAGTTCTGGCAGAAGAAAAGTGGGATGATCTTCTAGATTAGAGAAGTGGAATTACTCCAGAGTCCATCAGGAGTCCATCGTTTTATGTTGCTTCTATGAAGGACAGTAGGGTGCAGTGGTCAGAATAGGGAAGACTCTCCCTTCCCCCTCCACCTCGTTCTGCAGAATAGCTGCCTACTTTGGCTGAGGGCTTTGGACAGAGGGAGAGGGGAAACAAGCAAACATACCTTACCTCTCCTGAAACCTTCTCTGCTAGCATGACCCCGTCTTTAGTTCCAAAGGACTGACCGGTGAAAGGAGGCTGTTATGTCAGCTCCTCAGGCCAGAGCCTCGGGGGACTCTTATCTCCAGAGGGTGATGGAGAAGCAAAGATCTGGATAGTCGCTTTAGCAGACCTGTGCTAAGATTCTGCAGGTGAGCCGAGGAAGGAAGATCATTATATGCTTGCTGGAGAGAAACCAGGAAGGATTTCTTCAGGTCTGGAACACTTACCAGATGACATTTGGTATTGCTGCTGTAATGGCTTTTTTGCAGTAGGCATGGCATGGCTTCTCTTTGACTGTTTAAAAATGTAAAAATAAAAACCAAACAATGGGATATTATTATTATTATCCCCATCAAAGGTGGCTGTGGAGTATGCTATGTTCCCATGTCTTTTATTGAGTGGCTTATAGTGGTTTTTCTTATCAGTAGTATTTATATTGGCCACCCAATGACAGGTGGGTGGGACAACTCACCGGTCAATCACATGGCACCATCATGATAGCACAAGATTGATATGTGGGCTGTTCTGCCCACCTGTCAAATTTCTTTGCACTGGTTGTTGGGCACTTGGGAACCATAATACAAAGTGTATTACCAGTGCTGTGTGTGGTATTTTGGGAAACGTCAAGCCTAGGGCTGGCAAAACACTTCTTTCTCCTGCCCATCACCTGGTTCTAGACATCTGCTGTGCAAAAGAGTTCTCCCTCGCACAGTCAATGCCTGCCAAAACGCAGGTTTCTTTCTCCCTCCGCCATCAGCTGATGGGAGACAGAAAAAAGTCTGCCTTTTACTGGCATCCTAAAAACAATTGCAGCACAAACATTTCAGACAATAAGGCAGGGGAGGCCAATTTCTTAGAGTAAATATTGTTGTGCATCACCCCATTCTCTGAGCGGTGTGAGATTCCAAGGATTCCAGGCACTTACCCAGGGTTCGTGTTTCCTTTTGGAAATGAGGCACAGCAGAGACTGTGGTGTCTTTATGATATATGGTTTATTTACACATATAGACCATCTGATCCTACAATGGAGGGGTTTACAGTACTAACACCCCAAGTCGGCCTTACTTCTCCCAGAGCCACAGCCTTGGATTCCAGCAAAAATCAGACTGTCTCCCCGGCTTGCTGCTTTTCATCTAGCTCATATCACTGCAAGTCTCAACTCCCAGCTCTGACTTCATTCTTCTAACTAAAGTGGTACCTCGGTTTAAGTACCCAATTGGTTCTGGAAGTCTGTACTTAACCTGAAGCGTACTTAACCTGAAGCGAACTTTCCCATTGAAACAACATAAAAAAATTCCTTCAGTAGCACCTTAAAGACCAACTAAGTTTTTATTTTGGTATGAGCTTTCGTGTGCATGCACACTTCTTCACGAAAGCTCATACCAAAATAAAAACTTAGTTGGTCTTTAAGGTGCTACTGAAGGAATTTTTTTATTTTGCTTCGACTCAGACCAACACGGCTACCTACCTGTAACTTTCCCATTGAAAGTAATGGAAAGTGGATTAATCCATTCCAGACGGTCCGTGGAGTACTTAAACTGAAGCGAACTTAACCTGAAGCAAACTTTCCCATTGAAAGTAATGGAAAGTGGATTAATCTGTTCCAGGTGGCATAGCTGCCAAGTTTTCCCTTTTCTCGCGAGGAAGCCTATTCAGCATAAGGGAAAATCCCTTAAAAAAGGGATAACTTGGCAGCTATGCCAGGTGGGTCCACAGAGTACTCAACCTTGAAGCGTACTCCACCCGAAGAATGACTGTAATTGGTTCTGGAAGTCCGTACTTAACCTGAAGCGTACTTAACCTGAAGTGAACTTTCCCATTGAAAGTAATGGAAAGTGGATTAATCCGTTCCAGATGGGTCCACGGAGTACTTAAACTGAAAGTACTCAAACTGAGGCATACTTAAACCGAGGTATGACTGTATCTGCAAGTTGAGGGAGGGGCCCCAGCCATTTGCCATCTCATACAGAGTCCTTAATGGCCCATTAATGGCCCATCACTCAGGCAATCCTCTGACCAAGAAGCTAGCCTGGCTTATATTTTAACATTTGCTGGATCCAGGAGTTAGAAGTCTCTTGGCATACAGCTTACCGCCCCCCCCCCCCCAACTCATAACTCTACCCATTCCCAAGAACAAGGCATATGTCCACAGATGTACAAACAAGCAGCAAAATACAACTTCCCTGTAGAAAAATAATGAGTTAGCAAAGGCTAATTCCTTTGGCGAAATACCCTTGGCGAAAGCGTTCTCCCATCCCTGTCACCTGAACCAGTACAAGTTGTGATGATTTGCTACGCAGCAGGCAAAACCCAAATGGCACCAGCCAATCAGCCAAGTGAGGAAAATTCCTGTCGTGCCCCTGTTCCAACGACAGACGACACATGACGGCATAGCAAGGTCAAGCGCAACAAAGTCCTAAAAATAGGGAGAGGTGGGTGGGTGTTCCAAATGCACGCACCGAAAGAGGAAGTTCTGGGTCACGTGCATGGGTATATTTAGGTCCCTCAATCCGTTTGGACTGTGCCCCATTGACCAGATTTAACCCAACATTGAGGGACCTTCCAATCGGGTGTCTCACTGCAACATGTGCCCTCTTTGAGGGAGGTCCTGATTTGTAAAACAGTGGCCTTAGCTGGCCACTTAAGTGCCCTCTGCAGTATCTCAAAGAATGACCAAGGTTACAATGGAGAACTGGCGTGAAGTGGGTTGGGTAGAACATATAAAGGGCCATAGAACATATAAAAGCAACAATTTATAATCTACACTGACATTCCTTTTCAATGAGAAGCAGAAACACCAGCAAGAAACTGCAGTTAAAAAAGGAATACAAAAACCAATGCAGAAAGCGGATATTTTTTTTAGCAGATTTACAAAATGGGGTACCAAGCGGTGTACACATGAAATTGGAGCTAAAAACAGTCAAGATAAAATAAATGTACATAAAACCATCATTGCCTTAAAAAACAGTGATAAAATGAATCAAATGTTTAAAACAGATATTCAAGCATCCCTTTGGTTAGTTACTGTTGGCAGTGAGGTTAGTAATAGAAAGCTAATGGATTTTTTTGGGGAAGGAATATTAATTGCCACATGGTATAAGAAAGTATGGCAGTTAGCTTTGATTGAGAAAAAAATGACTAGCAAATTAAACAACAGACTGGCATACCTTTATTAGGCATACTGCTAAAGAGGACAGGGCAGAACCTCCCTCACACTACAAAATTTACTGCCTAGTATAATTCTAAACTGCTCACTGGAAGGACAGATCGTGAAGCTGAGGCTCCAATACTTTGGCCACCTCATGAGAAGAGAAGAATCCTTGGAAAAGACCCTGATGTTGGGAAAGATTGAGGGCACTAGGAGAAGGGGACGACAGAGGACGAGATGGTTGGACAGTGTTCTCGAAGCTACGAACATGAGTTTGACCAAACTGCGGGAGGCAGTGCAAGACAGGAGTGCCTGGCGTGCTATGGTCCATGGGGTCACGAAGAGTCGGACACGACTAAACGACTAAACAACAACAACAATAATTCTAAACTATAATTTGTTTATTAACTCTGATAAGTGGCAGGAAACACATTATTTTAGGGGTGCTGGCCGCATGGCCATCTGGAATCTCATCTCCTGGGGAGGGTGGGGTGGTTTTATTTTTTTTTAAAAAATGAGAAAATAAAAATAATGAACTAGATGTAGGTTATGTCTCTTATATTCCAACCATTGGCTTGGGTGCTAACCATAGCTGTAATGTTCTTTCCTCCTCAGAATCTCTGATCCACTTAGTTCATTTCCTGTTGCATTTGTAGCCAGGAGGCTTAGAAACCACATTTCACCCTTACAACAACCTCTGTGCAGTAGGGTACGCAGAGGGAGAATCACTTGCTCCCTGAGAACTGCGCTTGAGGACTTCAACATCCTTGAAGCAATGTCCTCTTCAATGCCGCTATCATCTCCTTGTTCCGCAAGCTGTAGATGAGAGGGTTGAGCAGAGGGGTTACCACAGAGTAGAAGAGAGTCACCGCCTTATTGCTCCCTCCTGAAGATTCTGGGTTGACATAGGTGACCATGACGGAGCCATAGAACAAGCTGACCACCGCCAGGTGGGACGTGCAGGTGGAAAATGCTTTGCGTCGGCCTGCGGCGGAAGGGAGCTTTAGTACCTTCTGCAGAACAGTGCCGTAGGAGGCTACAATGAAGAGGAAGGTTGCGAAGATGATGAGGGAGCTGAGGACGTAGCAGGACATCTGCGTGAGGGGTGCTGGGCGGCAGGAGACAGCTAGAAGTGGGCCTGGGTCGCAGACAAAATGATCCAGGATGTTGGGGCCACAAAACGGGAGCTGGGAAATTAGGACGATGGGCACGAGAAACCACAGGAAACCAGAGATCCAGCAGCAAGCTGATAAGGTGCTGCAAAACTGCGGGGACATGAGCATTGGGTAGCGCAGTGGGTGGCAAGATGGCAAGGTACCGGTCTAAGGCCATGCTGGAGAGGCATAAACATTCCGTTGCCCCCATGGAGAAGAAGAAATAGAACTGGAAGAAGCAGTCACGGAAGGAGATGATCCCCGGCGGGGATGCCATGTCGATGAGCATCCGAGGTACCGTGGAGGTGACGTAGCACATTTCCAGTCCAGAGAAGTTGCCCAGCAGGATGTACATGGGCATGCGGGACAAACGGGTGTCCCTGAGCACAGCCCACAGGATGCTTAGGTTCCCCAGTAGGGTGAAAGCATAGCTGGCAGAGAGGAAGGAGCACAGGAGCAAGCGTAATGTGGGCGAGAGGGAGGGGAAGCCCAGAAGAACAAATTCAGTCACTTTCTGGCCGGTGGTGTTGGCCAGATCCATTTGCCGCTCCTATAGATGCACAAAATCATTGTGAAGAACAGGTTATAAATTTTATTAAGTAAATAAATCTGTGGATTTGGAGTGTATTCTTATGCGTCGACATGGCTGCCTTTCCTTCTTCAGTTCATATGTCTCTCCTTCTTCCCTAGTTCATCCTGGCTCCAGTGTTGGTGCCCATCTCATGTCTAAGCATGTTACACCAAGCTACAAGGAAGTTTAAAAAGCATTGTAAGGGAATGGGTAGCAGTGGGAAAGGATCACATTGAGGAACTCCTGAGAGCCACAAATATCTTTTTTTAAAAAAAGGGGAGCAGTTTCCCTATAGGTAGTGGTATCCCCAATACATGTATCTGTGTACTGATAAAATACTGCAAAAACAGCAGCCTCTCATCCACCTGGTCTACGGAACCACCCACTAACACGGCTTCACTCTCGTCTGGATTGAGTTTCAGTTTGTTGGCTCTCACCCAGTCCATTATCGAGGCAGGACACACCAGTCCAGCACTCAGTCTCAAATGCCATATAATGCATTCACGTTTGTGCTGAAATTTTTATTTGGATGGTCCATTTGCAGGTGGGAACATCTTCAATTTTTAAAATCTATGCACAACAACCCTTAGTATATTTTTTAAAATTAATATCGGGTTATAATGCTGAGAAAGCTCCTCCTTTCAAACCCACCACTTTAAACATGCCTAGGCACCCATGTCTTCCAAACCATTTGCTGTTCCTTGAAGAAAATGCTGTGGAGCTGCACAGGAAAGGGAGATATTTGAAAGAAAAGCCAACGTGAAATTAAAAGCTCACCTGGTCCACAGCTACTGTCTCCCAGTTCCAGATGCCATTGAGTTTTGGAGATGTCACCTTGAGAAGAAGGCTGATGTCTTGAAATCATAGGCTGAAGCCACAGTGGTACGTTGTCTCCAGAGTGCAGCAGAAAAACAGACCTGTATTTTTTTAATTGCCATGTTTGCAAGAGCATATTTATCAAGTGATGCAGAGGAGAGTTATGAAAACAGGGTCTCCCTGGCAGCAGCATACTGTGGGTTGCTGGTGCCCGGGTTGGGCAAGCTGCTGATGCTGTTGGAGTGCCCCTCCCCACTAGAGCCAAGCGGGGGTGCACTGAGTAGCAAGCCTCCCCATGCTAATTATCTCCCGCTTGGACTACTGCAATGCACTCTATGTGGGGCTACCTTTGAAGGTGACCCGGAAACTACAACTAATCCAGAAGGCGGCAGCTACACTGGTGACTGGGGGCGGCCGCCAAGACCACATAACACCGGTCTTGAAAGACCTACATTGGTTCCCAGTACGTTTCTGGGCACAATGCAAAGCAGACCCGGCTCTAGGTGTAGTCCCAGTGGCGCGTGGCGGCAGGGTGCTGGGCCGGCAGGGGGGGGGCGCTGCATGGCAAAGCCGTGCGGATGCCATGCTGCACGCTGCAAGGGCAGGGGCGCCGGAGCGATCTCCGCGCCTCAGCGCCAGGGCGCCCGACCTACTTGAGACGGCCCTGATGCAAAGTGTTGATGCTGACCTTTAAAGCCCTAAACGGCCTCGGCCCAGTATACCTGAAGGAGCGTCTCCACCCCCATTGTTAAGCCCAGACACTGAGGTCCAGTGCTGAGGGCCTTCTGATAGTTCCCTCGCTGCGAGAAGCCAAGTTACAGGGAACCAGGCAGAGGGCCTTCTCGGTAGTGGTGAGAAACACTGGCTCCCCTTCTCCAGGACAACATTTTTCCTGTGTGACAGGTCCACAGTTACCCTGGCAACTTCCATTTCACAGATCCAAGCATGTTCCTTTGATGGTTCATCAACACCTCTGTCATTCTTGATGACTTCCATCCCAGGTGACACCCTGAAAAATAAGCTTAGCCTGCATTTTTACACTGCTAAGCTGTCTCTCACCCTGGCGAGGACCCTAAGCATTTAGTAATTTCTAGCAGCCAGTAATTCCTAACATCCACTAACTGCTTAGAATTACAGGCACTTGTGCACCCCCAAAACTCTAGTACCCCAAATCTGTAACACTATGTTAAAATAATATTCTGTCCCATAATGTGTTCTGCAGAAGCTGTTCAAGAGGGAAGGAGGACTTCCACTTAGAATCATAGAATCATAGAGTTGGAAGAGACCACAAGGGCCATCCAGTCCAACCCCCTGCCAAGCAGGAAACACCATCAAAGCATTCCGGACAGATGGCTGTCACTTGCTCATCAGAAAAATCTCCCTGCATACAGAAAAATAGCTTGACAGGGAGAAAGCTTGACCTTGCCTCCTTTCCTGAAATGCTGCTTATCCAAGCAACTGATACTAATCTCCCGCATATGTGGTCTGTTTTTTCCTGCCGTGGGTAAGGCTTGGGCCCATCCGCCATCGCTTGCCCCAAGAGGTGGCAGATGGGCCCCAGCCTAGGCCGCATGGCGGTTGTTCCCTTTCCGGTGGCGTTGGAAGGGGCATGGCTCCTCCGCAGCCACCGTCGGGCACTTCACCGGCCCTTGCTTGTTCTTGGTATAAGCTTTTGTGTGCATGCACACTTCTTCAGATATACTGTATCTGAAGTGTATCTGAAGAAGTGTATCTGAAGAAGTGTGCATGCACACAAAAGCTTATACCAAGAACAAAATTAGTTGGTCTCCAAGGTGCTACTGGACAATTTTTAAATTTTTAAATATTATTTTATATTGGCAATTTTCACTCTCTCCAATTCAGTGTTTATATGAACTTTATATCAACATCAGCATCATCTAGATCTGAACAATGCCTTCAGGTTGAGTAAAAAGGGTGTGTGTTTAGTTTGTCATGTTTCTTATTTCAAAATGTAACTAAATTTAATTTTTAAAAGTGAAATTAGGTAATTTCTCAGTAAAAATGCAACAAAAATAATTTCCCTCCCCCATTCCTAAGCATAAGGCACACACAATGCACGCCCCCCAAGTCATGTTGTTATATAAATGAACTTTTAATAAGTTTAATTTTGTTGATTACATAATAGATACACCAAATAATTCTGAGCCAATAATGTTTGACCCTTGCATTCTAGTTCTCAAAGGAAGAAGTAAACATTATTATAGTGTCATGTGGTTGACTAATGAATACTCCCATCCCTGACCAGCTTAGTTTTTGGAATAGAGCTGGTCCAAGACATTTTGCTGCCTGTGGACAGGATGACCCCCCCCCCCCCCGGTCTCACACACTTGACTGTCAATATAATCTTTTTAAAATTACTGGTGACAGGACAGCATTCTCCAGTTGTCCCAGTGACAGTGGAATCATGTAGGGGGTGACACAGCTCTGGGCTCCAACATCTCACCACACTCCCTGACATCCAGCATCTATTGCCTGAAGCAGCGATCTCACTTTGCCCAGTGTTAGGGCTAGTCAATTTTTGAGGAATCTTAACTGAACATTACAATGTGACTGAGGTGGGATGTTCATTCTTCTGGTCAAAACTAAACACACCCATGAGTTCTTCAACAGACTGATTGGGTGTTGTGTTCTCTTTTTTCTTCTTCTTCCCACTTTTTCACTCTGTCACAATTCTGCTCCGCCATTTCTCTGTGTTCCTCAACAACCGTCCCAGTGCCTCTTTCACCTGATCATTCCTCAGGCAGTAGATCAGTGGGTTGAGAAAGGGGGTAACAGCGGTGTAGAACAGCGTCACGGCTGCATTGAGCGCTGACTGGCTTTCTCCACGTGGAATTAAATTGACGGCTGCTACTGACCCGTAAAAAAGTGTCACCACAATTAGATGGAATGATATTGTGGAGAAAGCCTTCCTGCGATTTCCCTGGCTAGAGGCTTTCACCAGAGTAAGAATCACAACACCATAGGAGAGCACAACAAATAAGATATTGACTAAAACCCCAGAAGTCATAGAAAGCTGACAGATGAAAGGAACATTTCCTAGTGGGGGGCAGGCCAGGGACATAATCAGCCCAGGATCGCACAGAAGATTATCAATGATGTTTGGTCCACAGAAGGACAATTTGGAGATCAAGGTCACTGGGACAACATTCCACAGGAAGCCAAGGACCCAGCAAGCAGCCACCAGGGCATAGCAGAAATCCAGGGACATGATTTGTGGGTAGCGCAGTGGCTGGCAGATGGCCAAGTAGCGGTCCAAGGCCATGACTGAAAGGAAGAAGCATTCGGTGCTTCCAAGAGAAAAGAAGAGGTAGAACTGAGCCAAACAGTCATGAAAGGGGATGATTCCTCCATGAGAGGATGCCAGGTCAAAGAGCATCCGGGGCACAGTTACACTCACATAACACACTTCCAGCCAGGAGAAGTTGCTCAGCAGGACGTACATGGGAAGCTGGGATAAATGGGTGTCCAGGACCACCAGTGTGATAATCATGAGGTTCTCGGCCAAAGTGAGAATGTAGAGGGTGGTGAAAAAGACAAGAAGCAGGAAACGTTTCTGTTGCCCATCTCCAAAGCCCACCAAAATGAATTCCTGGATGGTGGTCCCATTGGCCATCTCCATCTGCAAGTAGATAATAGAACCATCATCCCATGCCATATGCAAGTATTAGCTGCCTGTCTCCTTGTTTGGAGGACAAAAGCTATGCAGAAATGCCTATTAGGTGGAGAGAGAGAGGGAACTGTTGTAACCCCCTTCCCATATATTTCAGATCACATTTTCTCACCATATGCATCTTACAGTTGTTTTTAAACCCTGGTAGCTAAGCAAACACCGAGTTAGTTTTGTTTACCATAATGTGTGAGATTATCCATAGGGAACATACACCTCTCTCTCTCTCTCTCTCTCTCTCTCTCTCTCTCTCTCTCTCTCTCTCTCTCTCTCTCTCTCTCTCTCTCTCTGTGTGTGTGTGTGTGTGTGTGTGTGTGTGTAGGCATATTGTATAGCCATTAAATGTGAATAAAACTGCTTGTGAATAAAACTGCTCTGCTCTCTGGATCAACAGGGAACAAGTCTGCTTCTTCATTGATCTGATAGCCCTTCAGATATTTGGAGCTGAGTAGTAGAGCATCTCCTTTGCATGCAGAAGGTCTCAGGTTCAATCCCCAGCATCTCCAAGTAGGTCTGGAGATACCCTTGTTTGAAACCCTGGAGAGCAGCTGCCGGTCAGTGTGGACAATGCTGAGTTAGATGGACCAACAGTCTGACTCAGTATATGGCAGTTTCCTGTGTTTTTCAAATGGCTGAGTAAGAGCATGGCAAAATCAACTAGGAGAAGATCAGCCTGGAGGGGGGCAAACAGGAGCAAGACAAAATATTCTGGAAAAGGTAGCGAGGAAATGAAATATTTACATAGGATGTTGACTAGCTGGAAGGTGTGCAGAGGAGGGCAACCAAGATGATCAAAGGTCTGGAAACCAAGCCTTATGAGGAATGGTTGAAGGAACTGGGTATGTTTAACCTGGAATAGAGGAGAGATGATAGCCATCTTCAAATATCTCAAGGGCTGTCACATGGAAGATGGAGCAAGCTTTTTTTCCTCCTGCTCTGGGGGGTAGGACTGAAGTTACAATAAAGGCTTCAAGTTACAAGAAAGGAGATTCCAATTAAAAATCAGGAAAAACTTTCTGCTTGACAGTGGAACGGTCTCCCTCGGGAGGTGGTGGACTCTCCTTCCTTGGAGGTTTTTAAGCAAAGGTTGGATGGCCATCTGTCATGATTCTATGATTCTACATGCTAACAATATCCAATAACTTTAGATTTTGTGCAGGAAAATGGGTGATTAGGATATGAAAATGCCTTACCCAGAGTGATTGTCTACCCAGCTTTCTCTTGAGATGAGGGTTAAGCAGGACCACTAAATGACTTCCTTGAAATGAGGGTCTTTCCAACTGTTGTTCATAAGGAAACTAAACAATACATTGTAGCTTTATGCAAGACTAAGGTGCTGCTACTGCTGCTTAATAAAAACGTAATAAAGATGGCATTTTATTGTCAAGGTGGCTGCTGCCAGTGGTGGACTTGGGGCTATCAAATTTAAGCAGTGCTTGTGTGCCACTAAAATGTGGTGCCTCCTGCCTCTCATGCTCCATTCTACAACATTGTTTTGGCACCCCTGCAGTGTGGCACCCAGTGTGATTTCCCAGCAGTCACGCTATCCTAAAACCACCTCTGCTGCTGAGCATTTTTTGAAAGAATTTTCCAGGGTCTGAGTTGGGGAAAACAGGTTTAAATTAGTATCAGGAGTGCAGCTGGGAAATCTTGATTCTATGCTCCGAGGGCTTTCTTGGTAGTGGCACCCGCCCTGTGGAACGCCCTCCCATCAGATGTCAAGGAAATAATCAACTATCTGAGTTTTAGAAGACATCTGAAGGCAGCCCTGCATTGGGAAATTTTTAATGTCTAATGTTATACATTTTTTTTTATGTGCTGTAAGCTGCCCTGAGTAGCTGGGGAAACCCAGCCAGATGGGTGGGGTATTAATAGTAGTAGTAGTAGTAGTAGTAGTAGTAGTAGAATCATAGAATCATAGAGTTGGAAGAGACCACGAGGGCCATCCAGTCCAACCCCCTGCCAAGCAGGAAACACAATCAAAGCATTCTTGACATGTGGCTGTCAAGCCTCTGCTTAAAGACCTCCAAAGAAGGAGACTCCACCACACTCCTTGGTAGCAAATTCCACTGCCGAACAGCTCTTACTGTCAGAAAGTTCTTCCTAATGTTTAGGTGGAATCTTCTTTCTTGAAGTTTGAATCCATTGCTCCGTGTCCGCTTCTCTGGAGCAGCAGAAAACAATCTTTCTCCCTCCTCTACATGACATCCTTTTATATATTTGAACATGGCTATCATATCACCCCTTAGCCTTCTCTTCTCCAGGCTAAACATACCCAGCTCCCTAAGCCGTTCCTCATAAGGCATCGTTTCCAGGCCCTTGACCATTTTGGTTGCCCTCTTCTGGACACGTTCCAGCTTGTCAGTATCCTTCTTGAACTGTGGTGCCCAGAACTGGACACAGTACTCCAGGTGAGGTCTGACCAGAGCAGAATACAGTGGTACTATTACTTCCCTAGATCTAGATGCTATACTCCTATTGATGCAGCCCAGAATTGCATTGGCTTTTTTAGCTGCTGCATCACAGTAGTAGTAGTAGTAGTAGTAGTAGTAGTAGTAGTAGTAATTCCCCTAACTATTATTTCTCCCTCCCCATGCAGAACTTTATAATAGCTTGTTTACATTGCCTTGAAAAACCAAAATCTGAGCATTGCAAGTGTCACCCATTCAAACCCATCCCTCTATGTTCTTCTTCTTCCAACCCATCTTCCTTTGGCTTGGTAGCAATCCCATTTAAGTACCTCAGTAGCTTTCAAACTCTTGATCTAGCCAGCTGTGGGGACATCACATACCTTGTCCTTCTGCAATAACAGGCCATGGGATTGTTTGGGTGGTAAGGAAGTGCAGATAAAAGCTAGAATGCCTCTGATAAGTATTTGGTGGCCCTGGGGAATATGCCCCTTAAGAACATTGTCATTATCCACTGAAAGAGCATCTCTTTAGGGGTTTGAAACACAGGAAATTCCTACAGGTATTTCTTGTTTACCTGGATTCTGTTTTGCATAACATGGACACCTTTGAGCAATTAAACTGCTGGAACGCTTTTTAATGTGTAATGTTATATTATGTTTTTATATATGTTGGAAGCTGCCTAGAGTGACCGGGGCAACCCAGTCAGATGAGTGGGGTAAAAATATTATGATTATGATTAATTATAGACAAGGCTCTTCAAGTTTAGTTTAACCACACAGAAAACAACTATATTGTTTTATTTGGTTACGGTGCCGTCGTTCTACAGGGGACTTTACAAAAGAAGCTAATGATGCAGAATTAGTCCCAGTGGAAGCAACAGTGTCAATGCGTACAAAGCGTCATCTCTATCTATCTATCTATCTATCTATCTATCTATCTATCTATCATCTATCTATCTATCTAAATCCTGATTAATATTCAAGAGCATTTTAGGGAGTATTTCACCTAGTAAACATATTTTGGTATTATTTTATTTATTTATAAAAATATTTATCTAACGTCTTCTACAGTAAATCTCATGTACAGAAATTCATAATCTTATAAAATGTCACAGTAAAATCATGATACAGGTCAATGATGAGCAATGGATCAAGGTCTTAAAATGGCTAACGTGGTTTTTTTTTTTTTACCAAGTCAACTTTCTCTTCACCAGTCCCATCTTCCTCCTCTGCAACCTGCCCACTGCCTCCTTCACCTGATCATTCCTCAGACAATAGATCAAAGGATTCAGAAATGGTGTGATTGCTGTATAGAAGAGCGTTACTACTTTGGTGGCCTGTGATTGGCTTTCTCCACTTGGAGCTACATACATCCCAGCCACTGTGCCATAGAAAAGGGTGACCACCACTAGGTGGAAGGATATGGTGGAGAAGGCTTTCATCCGACTGCCTTGTCTAGAAGACTTCATCAGCGTGAGAATCACAGCACCATACGATAGCACAACAAAGAACAGGTTGCCTAGAATACCCACAGCATCCATGGAAAACTGGTAGATAATGGGTATGTTTCTGATTGGGGGGCAAGCCAATAGGATAATTGTCCCAGCATCACACATAAAGTGGTCTATGATGTTGGGGCCACAGAAGGACAACTTGGAGATCAAAGTAACTGGAACAATGTGCCACAGAAAGCCCAAAACCCAGCAAGTGGCCACCAGGGCATAGCAGGAGTCTCGGGACATCATTTGTGGGTAGCGCAGTGGGTGGCAGATAGCCAAGTACCGATCCAAAGCCATGGCTGACAGGAAGAAGCACTCTGTCTGGCCAAGAGAGAAGAAGATGTAGTATTGAAGGAAGCACTCATGGAAGGAGATGACGCCACATGGGAATGCCAGGTCAAATTGCATACGGGGCACAGTGGTGGAGACGTAGCATATCTCTAGCCAGGAGAAATTGCTCAAAAGGATGTACATGGGTAGCCGGGCCAACTGGAGATCTGCATGGACCAGTGTGATTATGGTGATGTTCTCAGCCAAAGTGAGGATGTAGAGCACAGCAAAAATGGCAAGGAGCAAGTGCCGCTTCTGCTGCCCAGTTTGAAAGCCCAGCAAAATGAATTCCACAACTGTGCTGCCATTGGCCAGCTCCATCTTGAACAAGAGAAGAGAAACACTGTTGCAAACCATTAAGAAGTATTGCCTGCCCCCCCTCTCTTTCCATCGAAAGCAAAGGATGAATAGTCATGGTCTTTAATGAGCGCAGAAGTACAGCCAACCTCCTTCCAGCTTCATTTTAACTTACATATGATTATTATCGAGAGGTACCTGTTTCTTCTAATTAGGTATCAGATATGACATATAACTAGTGATTAGGTTCCATGCATTTTATCTTTATTGATTTATGTATTCATTTGCTTATTGAAAAAACTGATAGACTGCTTGCTCAGAAGACCTTTTGTGTACATAACAGCATAGAGAGAAAACTGAAAAAACAAATAGATAAATTGCAGCCAGATTATACTGTTTATGTCCAAAATATGTTATTATGCAATCATCAGGATTTGATTAATGATGCTGGTCTTGAAGTATTAGGAATATAGGAAGCTGCCGTACAACAAGTCAGACCATTGGTCCATCTTCCTCAGTATTGCCCACACTTATTGGCAGAGGCTCTCAAGACCTTCAAAGAGGGGTCTCTCTCTCTCCCAGGAGATTGAATTTGTGACCTTCTGATTCAAAGCAGCTGCTCTACAATTGAGCCATGGCCTTTCCCAAGTATTCTGAAGCTATCTATGACTGCTAAAATGTATGTAGCAGGAAACTGGAAAAAAAGTTCCCCTATCCTCATTGTTATCTGAGTAATATTTGAGAATACGGAATATGGCAGGTCTTTCTAAATGGGGGTAGATACGTTTTAGACCTCCAAATTTTGTTGGATACCATCTCTGAGTAATTCTTATGACAGCCCTGTAAAGGTAAAGGTAAAGGACCCCTGGATGGTTAAGTCCAGTCAAAGGCGACTATGGGGTTGCGGTGCTCATTTCAGGCCGAGGGAGCCGACGTTTGTCCACAGACAGCTTTCCGGGTCATGTGGCCAGCACGACTAAACTGCTTCTGGTGGAACAGAATACTGTGACAGAAGCCAGATTGCACAGAAATGCCGTTTACCTTCCCACCACAACGGTACCTATTTTGTACTGCTAGGTTGGCAAGAGCTGGGACGGAGCAACGGGAGCTCACCCCGTCATGGGGATTCGAACCGCCGACCTTCCGATCGGCAAGTCCAAGTGGCTTAGTCATTTAGACCACAGCACCACCTTGTTTCTCTCTCTAAGGCAGGTGCTCCTTCTATTGTTGTTGTCATTAATCTGTAAACTTCTCTGGGATTACAAGTTGGGGAGAAAAGCTACAAAGAGATAAGTAAGTAAGTAAGTAAGTAAGTGACGATCCTCTCTCTATCAGGTGATGCTTTATAATGGCGAATCAACATTTCTTTGCCCGTAATCTTATTTCTGGAGAAGGGAGCCCATTCAAATTAATCCCTCTCTGTCTCTCACCCCAGTCTCCTTTGTCTTGGTAAAGGTTTCAGTTTCTGTATCTCAGCATGCAAGCAGTTGATCCATCCAGCAGAAGGCTCACTACCATGGCTGTGTCCAAGTTTGGAGAGGGTGTTGTGTGTGAAAGAAATATATGGTTGTTTCCTGTGTCTTTTAGCTGTGAACTGGGTGTACTCTGTGGAAAGAGATGGTTGGCCTGTCTGTGGACTAATGCTTGAATTCTACTGTTATATTTTCAAGAGCCCTTGGAGATGTGTCTCTAAGGATCGTTCTCATTATTCACCAAAACAAACGCTCTTTGGGGGCAGGCCATTTGCATTTGCTGTGGTGAAACACAGGAAAGTTCCACAGGTAATTGTCCATTATTTTGAGTTGAAAGCACTAAATTGTCCAGGGGACAGTGCCTAGGATCCAGATTTGGGGCAAGTACTTTTTGGTGAGAGAGCCCCAGCAGAGATTTAAAATTACAAATCACATAGCAAAGAGGCTGCTAGACCTTTAAAACAGCCCCTTCCAATTTTCTTCCAGTTTCCCACTTCCCTTAACATAGAAAAAGAACACACATTTGGTAAGTTAAAAATGGTTTCCTTACAAGCTCTTCAAAGCTCAGATTCATGTGCTTTTCCATACAGCAGCAAGAAAAGACAAGCAGTTTGACTTAGGTTACAAAAAGTGGTAAAGGTTTCTAAATTATTTGTATAGAAACACAAAGATTGCTTGCTAAAGCCATGTCGTCTGGGCTTGGAGCAACCAGTCCAGACATCCTTATGGTTGGTTATGTGATGGAAAGATGGGAGAAGAAAGAGTAAACCTTCCTCTTAAGGTGAGGGTGTGTGACCTAGCTAAGCCTGGCAGGACACCCTACTCTATGGTCTTAAGCCTTTCCTGCATTAATTAGAGCTAAGCATATTGGTTATACGAGGCTGGATTTATCCCACACACAACTTGGGCACCTTTAAAACAGGACTAGACACATTAATTGAGGATAGGGCTATTAATGGCTGCTAGCCACAATGGCTACACTCTTTCTCCACTGTCAGAGGTGGTATGCCTTTGACTATCAGGTGCTAGGAAATGCAGTTGGGAAGAGTGCTGTTTCAGGTCTTGCTTGTGAGCTTCCTGGTGGCCACTGTGAGACCAGGTTGTTGGTGCCTGATGCATCGGAGGTCTTTTTAAGTGCCTAATATCATAGTGCCGTGATTCCAATTTATGGCTGGGCCACATTTAGATAGGGTGTAGAGCCACCACACACACAAAAAGAGAATATTGTAGAGTTAGGAAAGCTTTAGAAAAGGGCAACTGAAATGATGGAAGGAACTGGAGAGAGACCCCTAGGAGGAAGGGTCACAAAATGTAGGGATTTTGAGTTTGGAAAAAGTGGTAAGGTGGGACATGATAAAGTATTATAAGATTATGCATGGTGCAGAGAAAGTAGTTGCTGTGAAGGTTTTCTCCCCTTTTCATAGCATTTGTGGCCATCCAAAGAAGCTGAATGTAGGAAGATTCACATGGCATCTAGTTAATCTATAGAGCTTGCAGCCACTACATTGACGGTTGCCAACATGGAAGTCTTTAAAAGAGGGTTAGAAATATTAATGGAGGATAAGGCTACCTATGGTTACTAGCCATGAGGTCTCTGGGGCACCTCCACTGCTGGCAGCAGAATGCCTCTGAATATCAGGTGTGAAGGCCTGGGGGGAAATAGGGGGATGGACGGACACACTTTCTGCCACTTTCCCTACCCCCTCCAATTTTTGGGTCAGTATGAGGAAGCACCTCTCTTTGGGAAAGGGGGCAGCCCAGAGAGCAGCGGCTGCCCGGAGGACTCTCAAGGAGAGGGGAGAGGAGGCTGAGGGAACACTTCACAAGGGAGGGTGTTTAAAAAAGGGTGAGAGGCTGACAGTTCTGCAGGCAAGAAGTGGCATAACTGGGATCCTGAGGCCCACAGGAATGCCACAGAAAGAATGTTGTTGGTCAAGGGAGCTGTGGACTCAGAAACGTTGAAAACCTCTGCCCTATTACATTGTTGAATCAAGATCAAAAAAATGTTTTCCTCTTTTCTGGCATTGCAGCAAAATTTGGTTGTTAGAGACTCATCCATTCTGACTAAACGGGGTTTATCCCCTGCAGACATATTTTCGACCCTATTCAAAGATTGCTTGATGTTATCTTTACATCACCGTCATTTCACCTTACTTTCTTTGGACATTAATAAAGCTTTTGATTGCCTGGAATGGCAGTACAGTGGTACCTCGACTTACCTCGACTTACAGTTGTACGACTCGACAGCCAATTTTTCCGACTTACGAATGGGGCAAATGGCTGCACGCTTACGAATTTCTCAACATCCGAACGGAAACCGCGGCGGTTTTAGATAGGGTTTTTTCCGACTTACGAATTTTTAGATGGGGTTGCTTCGACTTACGAATTTTTCCGTTTCCAATGCATTCCTATGGGAAATCACGTTTCCAATGGCTCTTTTTGACTTACGAATTTTTCGACTTACAAAGGTGCCTTCGGAACGGATTAAATCTGTAAGTCGAGGCAGCACTGTATCATCTTATCTTTACATTTGTATCAATTGGGATGTTACTTTATTTCAGAAAACTCAAAATTGTATGCTAATAATAAGGCCATGACAGTTTTACTTTCCTAATGATCCCTAACATGAAATTCCCTTTTCACAACTGCCACATACTGCAGTTTCATGAATCTGCCTATTACAAGACCAAAATCTCTTTCCTGGTCAGTTCCTGCCAATCCAATCCAAACCTAATTAGTGTGTATGTGAAGTTATGCCTCACTTTACTCTTATTTACACTAAGTCACCTTTTCTCTCTTAATACACATCCCTTTGTTTTTATGAGAGACCCCCTTGGGAGCTCCTCACAATACTTTTTCTAACACCCTGAACAATTTGGCATTTTCAGCTCAAAACAACAGACAATTAACTACCTGTGGAAATTTCATGTGTTTCACCACAGCAAATTAAGACGGCATGTTTGTTTTGGTAGATAATGGTAATATTCCTGAGACGCATGTCCCCAAGGGCTGTTGAATATATAACATCAGCATCCAAGCTTTGGTCCACAGGCAGAACAACCATATCTTTCCACCCATGTTGGTTGTATAAGCAGCAGCAGCAGCAGCCAAGACTGGAAAGAGAGGTAATGTTTTTTGGGGGGGAGGTCACAAAAATGTGACATGTAGATGATGGTGGAAGCCTTCAAAGCTCTTCCTTATCAGTCCAAGTATCCCAGAGTGAGTGAGGGGGGATTGGCTGGCAGGGGTGCAAATCAAGGGGTGGGTGCCAGCTGACAATCAGTGAATGGGTGGGCAACTTCTGGTTGTCCCACTTCTTTCCCTTGGGAAAACCTGCTTTCCCCCCACTGAATCAGAGCAAACGTCAGTTAGGTATTCCACAGATTGACATACACTCTGATTCAGTGGGAAGGAGCTGGTTTCCCTGGGGGGGAAATCAGTGAGGCAAAAGGAAAAATGCTCAGATCCATACCTAGAAAGCAGAGGACAAGCAGAAAACCTCATGGCCCTGAGCTTTCTAGACACGGGACAAGTGAAAGTGTGGGTGAGTCCATTGTCATGTTCATCAATTTCAAAGCATTTTTCTCTCTGACTAGGAATAACATTGGAAATAAAAAATTCCTTCCAGTAGCACCTTAGAGACCAACTAAGTTTGTCATTGGTATGAGCTTTTGTGTGCATGCACACTTCTTCAGATACCAATGACAAACTTAGTTAGTCTCTAAGGTGCTACTGGAAGGAATTTTTTTTTTTAAAAAAAATATTGTTTCGACTACAGCAGACCAACACGGCTACCTATCTGTAATTGGAAACACCCACATCTTCCATATCCAGCTCTCCATTTCCCCCTCCCCCAGTTAACAGTTTTCTTTTTTTCTTTTTCTTTCCTCTCAACATCGTGTAGGGACTGGGCATGTTCAGGAATCATGTGGCTATTTTGGGGGACCCCCCTCCCCAATTAGGGTGTATTAGGAGAAATACTCCTAAAATACCGATGATTACTTTTAATAGGGTTTCTTTGTTTCCCTTTTTCTTTAAAAAGGAAAACCACAAAAAGCTTTGGAAATGTTAACTGAATTTAAGATTGGAAAAATGACAAACCAAACATGACAAATTTGTCCATCCTTACATGTAGTCCTTTCCAAAGGGAGGAGGGAAGAGTAGAAGAATATTAGCTCTCACTCCATCAAATTGCCCTTCCTTTTCAAAACCATTGCCTTATTTATCTCAATCCCCACCTCCACAAAACAATTCTGGCTTACATAAATAATAGACCATCTCTTATGATTTGCTGGTTCTATATAAAGTTCACTTCTCCCCAATATCCACACTAAAGCACAAAGTGTTTTCCCAAACACACATTATGATGATCATGCTATTTTTTTAAATAAAAAAAATAACAAAAGATTCCTGATGCAGTAGGACGGGGGTAACATATTCCTGATGTTGCTAGACTCCAGCTCCCATCAACCCCAGCCAGCATGGCCAAAGACCTGGGATGATGGGAGTCCAGGAACAGCTGGAGGCCCACAGTTTAGCCACCTTGCAGTAAGAGAAGAAAGAACTAAAAGAAAGTCAATAAAGTGCCTCTATCAGCTTGAGACACCATAACACACTATATCCATTTGGTTGCTCTAATGAATCCCTTTTCAGAACCCAAGAAAACACCAGTTGCCGGAGGAAGCTTCCCCAGTGCTTCAGAGGGAGACAATTAGTCTCCAAAGAGCTGTTGTTTTGGTAGATACTAATGACATTGTTCTTGAGGGGCTCATCCTTATGAGCCAACACACACACACACACACACACACACACACACACACACACACACACATATATATGACACATCCAGTCTTTGATCTGTGCACAGCCCATTCATTCTTCTTGCCAAGTCCCACTGTAAAACACGTGGAACAACATACTCCTCTTGGATTGTAACACAACATATATGAGATGACTTCAGGGTGGTGGATCAACATATGGAATGCTACTGAGGTGCCAAATATGGTAAGTCAAATGGGGGAAGAGGTAATTATCTCCCACTTGGACTACTGCAATGTGCTCTACGTGGGACTATCTTTGAAGGTGATCTGGAAACTACAACTAATCAAGAATGCAGCAGGAGTGGGGGAGAAATTTGATCCAGTTTGGAACTTAATGCAAACCTACGCAGCCTGCATTCTCTACAACAATATGTGAACTCAAACACTTGAAATTTGCACTTTTCAAAATTTTGTGATGCAGTTCTCCAATCAAATAATGTGTGTAAGAATGCATTGAAGAGAAGTGTACATATCCATAAAAGTAACATAAAAAGGCATTGCATAATGGAAAATATTTACGGCAGGCATAATTGTATAGGGAGTCTGTATATTAGGAAACACCTACACTAAAATGCTGCTGAATTTTCATGGTGACGTTTTAAAAAAATGCAAACTGATGTAGGAATGTGGAGAACTGCCTGGAAAACAGAGAAACTGAGAGATATCAAAACTAGCAGATTTGTTTGATCCCTTTTTGCAACTGGCATAGGCTCATTAATATGTATTTTTAAAATGTTGCTGCACAAAAACAATTAACAAGTCAAGGGGAAAGCATGGCTATACCCAATTTCCTTGGCATGCCTCTTCCAAGGACTGTTTGCCACGCAGCTAGACTGGTGACTGAGAGTGGCCGCCGAGACCATATAACCCTGGTCCTGAAAGACCTTCATTGACTCCCAGAATGTTTCCAAGCACAATTCAAAGCCCTCACCAGCCTCGGTCCAGTATACTTGAAGGAGCATCTCCACTCCCATCGTTTAGCCTGGGCACTGAAGTCCAGCTCCGAGGGCCTTCTGGTGGTTCCCTCACTGCAAGAAGCCAAGTTACAGGGAACCAGGCAGATGGCCTTCTTGGCAGTGGTGCCCACCCTGTGGAATGCCCTCCCACCAGATGTTAAGGAGATAAAGAACTATGCAACTTTGGAAGATATCTGAAGGCAGCCCTGTTTAGGGAAGCTTTGAATGTTTGATGTTTTATTGTGTTTTTAATATTCTTTTGGGAGCTGCCTAGAGTGGCTGGGGTATAAATAAATTATTATTGTTATTATTATTTGATTGCAGATGGAACTGGCCAATGAGACTGAAGTCACGGAATTCATTTTGCTGGGATTTGGAGGTGGACAGGTGAAGCGTTTGCTGCTCCTCCTTTTTTTGACTGGTCTTTACGTGGTCACTTTGGCCGAGAACCTGACCATTATCACACTGGTGGTTCTAGACTCACACTTGTCACGACTTCCCATGTATCTCCTTCTAAGCACCTTCTCCTGGCTGGAGATGTGCTACATGAGTGCCACTGTACCTCGCATGCTCTTTGATCTGGTGTCCCTTCACGGGAAGATCTCTTTCCCGGCTTGCTTCTTCCAGTTCTACATCTTTTTCTCTCTTGGTGCAACAGAATGTTTATTCCTCTCAGCCATGGCATTGGATAGGTACTTGGCCATATGCCACCCACTGCGTTACCCACAAATTATGTCCCAGGATGCCTGCTGTGCTCTGATGGCGGCTTGTTGGGTCCTTGGCTTCCTGTGGAACATTGTCCCAGTAACTGTGATCTCCAAGATGTCCTTCTGTGGACCCAACACCATGAACCATTTGTTGTGTGATCCTGGGCCACTCCTGTCTCTTGCCTGCCCCCCATTTGGAAATGCTCCTCTCATCCACCAGGTTTTTGTGAATGTTATGGTTTTAGGCAACTTATTTTGTATTCTGCTGTCCTATGGCACTGTGGTTCTCACACTGATGAAAACCTCTAACCAAGGCAGTCGTAGGAAGGCTTTCTCCACCGTATCGTTCCATCTAGCAGTGGTGACTATTTTCTATGGTTCTGTGGCAGGGGTATACTTAGCTGCTCCAGGTGGAGAAATCCACTCAGATGTGACAAAGGCAGCAACGCTCTTCTACACTGCCATCACACCTTTCCTCAATCCTCTGATCTATTCTCTGAGGAATGATCAGATGAAAGAGACTGCGGGGAGGTTGTTGAAGAGATTGGAGAAATGGAGGTGTATTTGAAAACATGGATAGCATGAAAATGTTGCAAAGCAAAAACAGAATTGATTAAGAGCAGGTTAAGAGCTGGTTAAGAGCGGTAGACTCCTAATCTGGGGAACCAGGTTCGCGTCTCCGCTCCTCCACATGCAGCTGCTGGGTGACCTTGGGCTAGTCACACTTCTCTGAAGTCTCTCAGCCCCACTCACCTCACAGAGTGTTTGTTGTGGGGGAGGAAGGGAAAGGAGAATGTTAGCCGCTTTGAGACTCCTTCGGGTAGTGATAAAGCGGGATATCAAATCCAAACTCCTCCTCTTCTTCTTCTTCTTCCTGCTGGTGCAAAACTTGCGTAACAGAGAGAGAGGGCAAGCCTAGAACCACAATGCATTGGGAGGCTTATCACTTGCATTGCTTTGTTTGTTTTACATTGGGGAGCATTCATAAATGGTATCCCCTACCTTCATACTGAAGTGGTATAATCCATCCTGCCACCTGATGATTTTATCACCTCATTTTCCCGCAGGAAGAGACCAGGACTCAAAGTGGGGACAGTGGTAGGGCAGAATCTGATGATTACCTGGTAGATGAGTGGAACTACAAGGACATCCGCTGTCAGCACCTGAATTTCAGACACAAATGTTAACTAGGCAGAAACTCTGAGGGAATGGGACGGGCCATTCTAATTATTCTGTATCCAAATCACACACACACCTCAACAAACAAAAGAGATGAATCTGCATATTTGGGGCATGTAGAAGTACAGTGAGGGGGGGTATTTGATCCCCTGCTAAATTTGCCCGTTTGCCCTCTGACGAAAAAATGACCAGTCCATAATTCTAATGGTAGGTTTATTGTAGCTGTGAGAGACAGAATAACAACAGGAAAACCCCTGGAAACCCAGAAGACAAAAGTTAGAGATTGATGTGCAAGGCAAGGCCCCCAAACCAGCCCCTCGTTGGAATACAATTCACACTGACACAGAATTTTGGTTTAAGGTTATTGGGCAAAATTTTAGGCCACAACTTTACTGATTACAGAAATGTGAGCGGTATTGACTTAGGCATTGGCAAAGGACTATATCGGACTCCTGCCCCCTTTGCAGGAAGTCAGTAAGGGTAAACCACCAAAAGAGGAAGCTGCTTCGGGGGGAACCCGCCTGTAGCTCTCCTTGGTGTTCCCAGAGGCCTGGCATGGCCCTAGCCCCTCAAGCGGACTTCGGACAGGATCCAGGCCCCAGATTCCTTTAACGGAACACCCTTAAACAATGGAGGGGCAGGCGATGGCTGACCTCCCCTCCCCCACAAATCAATGAGCCAATGCCTAACCGCCAATTCTTACAAAGTTGTGACGATTGCTAAGAGGTAGGCGAAAACCAAGTGGCCAGTGCCAATCTGCCAAATGGAAAATTCCTACCTGGCCCCCGTCCCAAGACAGGCAACCAACCAAAGTCCAAAGCAAGGGCAGAGGACATCTAAAATAAAGGGTGTGTGTGTGTGTGTTTGGCAGCGTGAAGCTGGTGCCTGACACACGTCATGCTGCCACTTTTATATCACCCCACACAAAAGTGATTGGCCAAGAAGCCAGGGTGATCGTGATGTCACCCTGGCATGATGGCATTGCTCCGCCCATGCCAGGGGGGGGGGAGAGGAACTGGCTTGGGGGCCTGTCCGCAACCAGGACCATCCTTAAAGATGATCCCACTTAGAAAGATTAAAAAATGGCCTATAACCCTTGACAACTTTTTATTTCTTGCTTTTTATTCTCTTATTTTTACTCTTCTTTCTTTCTTTTTTTAGATTAGATTGGTTTTTTATTGTACTGTATTTTATGTTGAAAACTTTCAATTAAGATACTTTGGGGAAAAGTGCTGTTTGACCTATAAAGCCTTAAATGGCTCAGGATGGCAATAGCTCAAGGATCGCATCTCTCTATATCAGGGGTGTCAAACTCAAATTCATCGGGGGCCGCATCAACAGTTTGGTCACCCTCAAAGGGCCGATTGTATCTGTAGGACTATGTGTCCACTCTTTATTATCATAAATTAATAAAGATGCATGGATATTATTTGCTCCAATTTGTGAATATTTTTTTACAGGCTAGCATTCTCTAGGGCCATGGCTTGCTGCCAGATAATAGCCAAAGGCACAAGTGCAGTTATCAACTCCATATTTTCATTGCTTTATTTATTCAGATATCTGTGGCATTTATATACCTCCTAATTAACCATGTTCCCTGGGCAGTTTGCAAATTAGAAACAATAAAACACAGATGCAATTAACAACTAAATACAATCAATATGAAAGCAGCACCAGTACAAAAGTCTGCGTAAAACCACCATTAAACAATACAAGTTGCAGTACAGTACTAAGATTTGGAGACCATCATCCATGCTTTTGTAACTCCCACATTTGATTGCTGTTGATACATCACATGTGTGGCTTCCCTGGTATTTAAATGAGCATAAAATCATACAGTTGTAAAGCTGGAAGGAACCCCAAGGGTAATCTAGTCAAACCCCCTGCAATGCAAGAATCTCAGCTAAAGCATCAACGACAGATTCCTATCCAACCTCTTGAAGCCGAAGAAACGGGGCCTGACACACGCACGCACACACGCCAGCAGCTTCGGGGAAGGGGGAAGAAAGAAAAGGGGCTTCCCCTTTTTTACCTTGCGGAGGTAGCTAATTGGCATGGGCGGTGAAGGCAGTCTCCATGCCGCTGCCGCTTCCTTCCCGCTCTCGGCCGCTCAGCGGGAAGGGGCGGCGCCTAGAGGCGCCTGCAGCTTCTGATTGGCTGCAGGAGATTTCTGTGGCCAATCAGAAGCCGTGCTGGAATATTTTTTTTTGTCTGCCACATATTTTTTTTGTCTGCTTTAATGTTTTTACTGCTATTTTAAATGTTAGAATTTAAATGTTGTGTTTCATGTGAGTTGCTGTAACTCACCTTGGGTATATGCACCCTAAAGAGGTGGGCTTAGAAAGCAATTTTAAAAATAATTGACAAGCCACGCCCTTGGAGAATCCAGTTATACTAGGAACCCGCCTCCATTCAGAACAGTCGCTCCTACAATCCTAGTCCTGATTGAGGACTAGAATTCAAGCCTTCTCTGCCCCGCCTAACTGAAGGGCAATGATCGCCTTCTCCCGCTAGGCAACCCAGACTCGTCGCAGAGAAAGATCAGAGTTTATTCAAACAGTTAAAAATATTCCGTTAGCCGCAGGGGCCGAGAACTGGGAGGGGTCTCCGGAGTAGTAGCTACTTGCTTTGCATTCTAGCTCGGCGCGCTGCCTGGAAACGGATTCTCGCCGAGAACAGAGAAGACCACCGTAATCGTGAGGAAAAAGGTCTGCGCCGGCTCTGGGCCCCGGGGGTTTGTTGGATCGTGCGCGCACGAGGTTGCTTGTGTGTAACCTGGAGCGGCAACAAAGGCAACCCTCGCGCTCTGGCCTTGAAGCCGGGAGCAAGGAAAGCGGGCTTGCTTTGCAAGGTTGTTTGGGCAGAATTGAATGTTCCTGGAGTTGAGCGAGGTGGAGGGGAGCAAATCTGGGCGCGCGAGGCCCGCAAAGCTAGTGAAAGCGCGAGGGATGGGAAAACTTCTCTTGCTCTTTGCGCAGCTTCTGATTGGCTGCAGGAGATTTCTGTGGCCAATCAGAAGCCGTGCTGGAGGGGGCGGCGCCCAGAGGCGCCCGCAGCTTCTGATTGGCTGCAGGAGCCTCTGGGCGCCACCCCTTCCTTCCCGCTGAGCAGCGCTGGCCAGCCCGCCCGCCGCCGCCCAGTGCCGCCTGCAGGGCCGTCTCTGGGCCCGGGCTGGGGGAGGAGGACGACGCAGGAGGGATCCTCCTCTGAGGCCGCTGCTGCTCAGCGGGAAGGAGGGGGCGGCGCCCAGAGCTTCTGATTGGCCGCAGGAGATTTCTGTAGCCAATCAGAAGCTGTGCTGGAAGGGGCGGCCCCCAGGGGCACCCGCAGCTTCTAATTGGCTGCAGGAATCTCCTGCAGCCAATTAGAAACTGCGGGCGCCTCTGGGCGCCGCCCCTTCCTTCCTGCGGAGCAGCGTCGGCCTCAGAGGAGGATCGCCTCCCGCGTCGTCCTCCTTCCCCAGCCCGGGCCCAGAGACAGCCCTGCCGGCGGCGGCGGGCGGGCTGTCCAGCGCCTCTTCCATTTCATCGCTCTGGGCCTGCGCGGGCCGCATGACAAGGTCTGGCGGGCCGCATTTGGCCCGCGGGCCTTGGGTTTGACAACCGTGCTCTATATGAACCAATCTGGAAACTGCTATCATCACCTGACACCCTTCCCTTGAGAAAGTGAGAGCACAAGAGTGGGCCTTTTCTAAGATGACTCTCCATTTCTGAAATGTTCTCCCCATGGAAGCCTGCCTGGCACTTTCGTTACATATCTTTAGGCACGAGAAAAAGATGTTTCTCCATAACCTGGCTATTGACTGATGTTTATTATATACTTTGTGTTCTCATTTTGTATTTTTCTGTTGTGCACTTTTCTGTAATCTTTGGATGAAGGGCAGTATAAAAATTAAATAAAGAGTTGTAATAATAAAATGAAATACTTTAATGGGATCATCCTAAGTGAGTACGTGCAAATCAAGGCCCATTCTCTAACAGAAGCTTTCTGTGCTCTTGGAGGGTATGTCACTCATTACCAATAAAAGAGATTTGAATCAATGTGCGTCATTTAGGTCAGCTAGGCTGATTCCTTGTTGATTCTAATTAACTGTCCCTTGGTATTCAGCTCAGGCCTCAGTAAAATGATATAGCATTTGGGGGAAAAGATGCACCCCAGTAAGCCCAAACTGGAGGCCAAGATGGAGAAGATCTCCACAGCCACCATGTATTTTCCTTTTGTGCTCAGGTAGGTTGGGACAAAGGACAGCCAAACACTGCAAAAGACCAGCATGCTGAATGTAATGAACTTGGCTTCATTAAAGCTGTCAGGCAACCTCCGAGCGAGAAAAGCCACAACAAAGCTGACAGAAGCCAAGAAGCCCATGTAGCCCAGCACACAATAAAACATAAGGACTGACCCCTCGTTACAGAGCAAAACAGTTTCTTTGATCATTGTAAGCATGTCTAAATCAGGGAACGGGGGAGAAGTTGCCAGCCACACAGTACAAATGGTGGCTTGAATAAGAATGCAGGAAAGGACAATGGAGTTGGACAACGGTTTTCCCACCCATCTTCTCATCGTGGAGCCTGGCTTGGTGGCCATGAAAGCCAGAACCACAATGGTGGTTTTGGCCAATATGCAAGAAACTGCCACAGAGAAGATCATGCCAAAAGCAGTTTGTCGAAGGAGGCATGCCAGTGCTTCAGGCTGGCCAATGAATAGCAAAACACAAAGGAAGGAAAGCAAGAGGGAGATGAGGAGAGTGTAGGTGAGGTTCCGGTTGTTGGCCTTGACTATGGGAGTATCCATGTGCTTCAAGAATATTCCAAGGACTAAAGCAGTGAGGAGAGAAAAGGAGAGAGACAACGTGGTCAAAATTATCCCCAAAGGTTCTCCATAAGACAAGAAAGTTATTTGTTTTGGAAGGCACCCATCCTGAAAATGGTTTGGATATTGGTCCCCAGGACATTCAAAACAATCATCCATGTCTGAAAAAGAAAAGACAGAGTTATAGACATGGAAATCCATTCTGCCATGCTTTGCAGAATTTATGTACTGTAGAGCCTTGAATTATGATGCCTAGAACAGTTGTAAAAGAGATATCTTTATATTTAGAAGTAATATTCAGCTTTGATTGCCAAGGAATCTGCATCTTGGGTCAATGTCAAGAAGGTAGCAGTCTACAGGTCTGAGGTTTTATTCTTAACATCCACTATCTGGCTAGCTGGTTTGCCAGCTACTTCCATTCCTAGGGAGTGTGATAGCCTGGCTCCTGTTAATGGTGGTACAAAACTGACAACATATGAGACCTTTGTTAGAATGGCAATACTGGTTGGTCCTCTATTCAAGGTCCCCAGATTCAAGGAAGAGCTTAAACCTTTCTATTCCAGCTTGATGATTGATGATTGAGGTTATCTATAGGAGGATTGCTTATCCTGAGTTATTGGGACCACGTCTTTATTGTTATTGGACCCAGTCCTTTGGGATATTCTTTTTATAGTGAAGCAGAAGGCATCTGCTATAGTAAACTTTAGACATCTGAAACAATTTTCTTCTGCCAAGCATATGACAACAATTATGAAAATATATTCTGTAGGAATTAGCTGGAGATCTGCTCTTTTGTTGCTTTTTAAACCCTCCCCTGGCACAATGGATTAGTGCATTTGGCTGTTAACTAAAAGATTGGAGGTTTGAGCCATTGTATGTATACTTGTATATTTTATTGTGTCTGTATGTGCCCGGTTCAGATAAATTTCCTACCCAATCCTATCCCTCCCATGCTATTTACATATGTACACCAAACAAAAAATCTCAGTGGTGATATGAAGCAAGATCCGGATATAGCTTTTGAAGAGTTCAGTTTATCTCCTACCTTTCTGGTTTGAGATCTTCCCTTCTGGACATGGAAGACAATCGTAGCAGCAAGCAGGCTTCCCTTCCTTTTTGGTCCGACTGTAACCTAAATGGCAATTCTCATTACACACAGAAGGAGGTGGTGTCTGTACAGAAATAAAAGAAGATAATAGTTTCAGGGATTGCATCTCCCTGGCACAGCAAAGGTGGTGAAATCCACAGTTTAGAAATACGACAGTAATATAGGAAAATGCTTTTTTTTCCTCCCCAGAGAGCACCTTTTATGTAGAGAGAATTAGAGTGAAACCTCCTAGAATGTAATGTTACTGTGTTGTCAAAAATGTCTAAGATGCTATTAGAATGGGAAACAAAAAATGAACAAGTGAAATCTTCATTGATACACTGGGCAATGGATTTTGGTCATAATATTGAGATAGTGGCATGGGAGCGATTGTGAATAATGATATAAAGTTTACAGCTATTTATAATATGAGGGAAGATTATATTAAAATGATGTGTAGATGGTACTTAACACTCAATTGGCTTGCAAAAATGTACAAATCTGAATCTAGTAACTGTTGGAAATGTAAAGAAAAAGAAGATACCTTTTTCCATATGTGGTGGACTTGTAATAAGGCAAAAGCCTACAGGGAAATGATATATAATGAGTTGAAAAAAATGTTTAAGTTAACCTTTATTAAGAAACCAGAGACTTTTCTTTTGGGAATACAGTGGTACCTCGGTTTACAAACTTAATCCGTTTCGGAAGTCCATTCTTAAACCGGAACCGTTCTTAAACCGAGGCACGCTTTCCCTAGTGAGGCCTCCTGCCGCCGGTGCCCTTCCATTGTTCATAGACAGAGGTAAAGTTCGCAAACCGGAACACTACTTCTGGTTTGCGGAGTTCATAAACCGAATACCTTGTTAACAGGACTGTTCGTAAACTGAGGTACCACTGTAATGGAATTTGAGTTAATATATTTATGTATGTGACCACTGCTGCCAGAATGTTATATGCCCAAAGAAGGGAAGAAAAAAAAATGTCCCAACAAAAGAATAAAGGTTACAGAAACTAATGGACTATGTAGAAACGGCAAAACTTATGGGAGGAATAAGAAATCAAGAAGATCAAGTTTTTAAGACAGAATGAAATTCATTTACAGTATATTTACAAAATTATTGTAAACAAATTAAGACAGTAGCAGGCTTAATGTAAACAATGTGGAAGAAGAAGAAGAAGAAGAAGAAGAAGAAGAAGAAGAAGAAGAAGAAGAAGAAGAAGAAGAAGAAGAAGAAGATAACATAGTGGTTAAATAACATTGGTATAATTTCGATATGCAATAAACTAAAATATAAACAAGCTACCACAGAAAAAAGGGAAGTGGAGTTGAAATAAGAGAGTGACTGTGATTTAAATTTATTTTTATTTTGTATATTGTAAAAATTTAGAAATAAAATTATAGATAGATGATAGATAGATGATAGATAGATAGATAGATAGATAGATAGATAGATAGAGAAACATAACCTTAGTCCCTTGCTTCAATGGCCTGTCTGTTTAAAACACTGTCAGGTGTTGATTGTCCTAATTCTCTGTGATTCATACAATCTTTCAATATTTCTTGCTTCCAGTGTTAACTCCCCCCCCCACCATTATATGTTTCAGCATTAATATTTGTTTTCAATGGTGACCTTTGTTTGGTCAGGTTCTAAACATATTAGTTTACATGCCACGTTCCTGTGAGCATTATCTTGGAATATCACTACCTTAGAGACCAAAATCATGAAGCAATATTTCTTGAACTTTTTACAGAACACCTGGAGGTCCTCCAATTATAGGCATGCTCCATGCCTGTTTTTTTTTAAAAAAATACTTTTAAAAATTATATTACTGATATAGTAATGATTCATTCAATTTGGCTTAATTATTTTGATTCAAGTATGCATTTCAGTACATAAATTCATGTTTCCAGAGGTTTTCAGCTGTGTGTTAATCTCCCTATGTTCCCTGCCATGTTTGTAATAACTGCTTTGGAGGGTTATTTAGGTTGGTGAAATGGTTCCAGATAAGTGCAATGGCAATGGATCTTTTAAGCCAGTCTATGTGGATTTCTTCCTGCCAACCTAGCAGTTCGAAAGCATGCCAAGTGCAAGTAGATAAATAGGTACCGCTCCGGTGGGAAGGTAAACGCCGTTTCCGTGCGCTGCTCTGGTTCACCAGAAGTGGCTTAGTCATGCTGCCACATGACCCGGAAACTGTCTGCGGACAAACATCGGCTCCCTTGGCCTATAGAGCGAGATGAGTGCCGCAACCCCAGAGTCGTCCACGACCGGACCTATTGGTCAGGGGTACCTTTACCTTTAGCTTTATGTGGATTTCTACCCAAATCTAGCCAAGTTCTGAGGAGACATCGGATTTAACATAGAGGAAAGGACAGAAGATACTATAAAATGGAATTTACCTGGTTGAAGCTGCTGGGCCATATGATGGCATCATCATGAATTCTGAACCCCTTTTCTTGGGGGATTTGTGGGTCCACTTTTCCAACTTTGACTCTAAGAAAGGACTCATTTGGGAATGTGACCCAGTTGATAATATCAAAGCCAGCTACCAATGCTCCCTTTTGGTCAAAGGAAATCTCTTCTCCGGCACTATTGTTGAAGGAGACACTTCTCAGAAAGTGTTGGAGCTAAATTGCGGGTGGGGAACCATAATGAAGATCTACAAAAGGACTCCTTATTAGATAATAGAGATTACAGTTCACTTCTGAGACCTTTGGTTTATAATTTATTTAAACTATATCAACTGACCAATTATTGGTCTAACCTAAATTAAGGTTACTAGACATCCCCGTTTCCCGGGAACAGTCCCCGGATTTACAAATCAGTCCCCATACAAAATCCATTGAAGTTGAAAAGTGTCCCCGGATTCATTGAAAAAAATCTGGTAACCTTAACCTAAATGGCAATTCTCACTAAACACACAAAGAGATGGTGTCTGTACATAAATAAAAGAAGATACGGTAATAGTTCCAGGCTTTGCATTGTCCCAATTAAGTTTCAGTCTGCCAACTCCCAATCCATTGCATCACCAAACACAGAGATGTCTGTGAACATATGCTCCCTCCACGCCACTCTACCCTAGGCTGCTTCTCCTAAACCATACCTATGTGCTCAAAACTGATGTCCAATGTGATGTGCACTGCTGGTTTGTGATTTGGGATAGTGTTTCAGCTTTAATCTCTTCCTGTCAGGAGTGTGGGCAGGAGCCAGGCCCTGTGACCAGTAGGGCTTCGCAGGACTGGGGCTTTACTAAGTTTGCTCTGGAGAGGCAAGGCACAGGTGAGGATGATTGGTAACTCACAGCACCTGGTGGCAAGAGCTGGGAAGGGATATAAGGTCAGCATTTCCCTTTGGCTCTTTGCCACAGCAACATGCTTCCTGCCTTGCTGGATTTGTCTTCTTGACTCCTTGCTTCCTGATCGTCGGACCCTTGGCTCCTGGTTCCTTAGCCTCGGACCCTTGGCTTCCTGACTCCTGGCTCTCGGACCCTTGGCTTCCTGACCATAGCTGCCAAGTTTTTCCTTTTCTTGTGAGGAAGCCTATTCAGCATAAGGGAATTTCCCTTAAAAAAAGGGATAGCTTGGCAGCTATGTTCCTGACTCCTGGCTTCCTGACTCGTGTTCCTGCTCCCATCCTGCCGTCTTGCCCCCGGTCCCGACGTCCTCAGCCGGGACTTTGACCGCCCGTAAACCGGACCCTGACACTTCCTTAAGGAATCTGTCTCAGGAAAGCTGGCGGGTGGATACAGGGTTGGGGTCTGGAAGACATTTGTAGATGCACAGAACTCACATGAAGAGTTACATGAAGTAAAGTCTGAGAATTTTGCTTGAAGAGGGAGACCGAGGAAAGAGTGGGGGGAAATGAAGGAACCAGTGACATATATAGGAGGAACTGGAAACAACCGGTAGAGACCCCTTTAAGGTGAATTGGACATGACCCCCAGTGTCAAACCGGAATGTACAAAAATTAAGAGTCGTTCTGGAACACTCATAGTGAGAGAAAACTTTAGTTCCTTGCATATATGACGACTGACCTCACTAGTAATGAATGTGCTCAGCCTCTGAGGATACAATTTAGGGAATTGCTATTTTTAATATTGGGACGCCAAATTCTGGAATCAGCTAGGGTCAGTAGCAAAACTTCCTAAAAGGGGTGTAAGTGCAGCATGTGAAGAATTACTTGCAAAATTCACAACAACGTAATCAGACATAGTGGCACTGAGGATAGGAATCGCACAGTAGAATAAAAACAAAATTCCATGCATTAAGTTGGATCGAATTAAATTTTCTCAGCAACAAAAGATCTGCAAAACTAGAGGCTACCTTTAGCTGAGTGCAAGAAAGCGATATACTATATTTCCCCCTGTATAAGACGAGGTCTTTTACTTTAAAAATTGGGGGTCATCTTGCACACCATATCTTTAACCATATGTCCAGGATTTTGGCTTGGGCGGGCTGAGGCGGCCCCTCCTGCTGCTGTCCCCCCTTTTTTCTCCCCCTCCGGGTTGCATGCTGGCGACTGGCTCACCTCCTGAAGCCCCCCGCTGGCTTGACCACTGGAGCAAGAGCAACTACCACTGCTGCTGCTGAGCTGCCTCAGCTACCTCTCCTTGCCCTTCTTTCCTTCCCCCCTCTTCCTCTTTCAAACATGCACCCTGCCCCCAGCCCGTTGAACACCTTGCTCAGCTCAGTTTGGTCAATGGCATGGCCTGGCACATAGGGGGCGCTGCTTTCCTCCGGCTCTTCCTTGGTATCTAGCTTGGGAGCCTCCTTCTCCTTGCTTCCCAGCAGCAGCAGATGCCACTGAGGGGGGAGCAGGCGGTGCCCCACCTGCTGCCTTTGCTTCTGCACCACGGAGCGCTGCATGCACCTCATGCTGGAAACTTTGAAGGTGATTGCCCCCCAAAAGACAAACCTGCCACCGCAGATCATCCAGACTTTCACTTCTATTTTAGGGCTTGGTTTTCTTAATTTGGGGTTCAATAAAATAAGGTTAGTCTTATACGTGGGGGTGTCTTATACATGGGAAAATAAGGTCTAACATTTCCATTGATGGGATCAGAATTTTACCTGCCATGGTCGTTGTTTCAGATAGTCCAATGTCATTCTATTTGCCATTGCTCTGATTTTGAATCTGGAGTATTGCATGGCATGCAAAGCATGTGCCACAGTAAATAGAGCATTGTAGACACTGTAGCTTTGAGCAGTCATGCTCATTTCAAAAACAGAACCAGGAAGGCTGTCAACCTTCTCCTCCCCAGTGCATGATTCCTCGTGTTCCTTATCTAAAGAAGTATTGGAGAAAGAACAGATGAATGCCTGTTCCCAGAAAATCCGGAGAAAGCCGTCTTCTCTTTCTGAGGCAGGGTTTCTCATCTGAACAAATTTCTGGAATCCTGCAAGTTCCTTTGAGGAAACTGCCAAGGAGAGAGCACCATGGAGGAAATCGATTTCCCAGCCCCTTTGAAAGGGGATTGATGTGAATTCCATCTGCGCAGTCATTATCCAGACTTTTGATGTGGCGTGCATTGCTATATCATGTATTTCTGCAACCTTTGGCATCATTCTCAATACCATAATGGTATCAATTTCACCATTAACAACCACAGCATTGGCAGTGCTTTCTGTAATAACACGGATTGTTTCAGAACCATCAGCCACCATTTCATGGAACTCTCCAGAAAACTTAAGTTTCGGGAATCTTCCTATAAAATCAAAGCAGATACCCTTCTGGGCAAACATGGGAAGAACATTTTGTACAAATCGTTCTCCAGCATCATCATTCTGAGAAACCACCCCAATCCACATCCAGCCGAATTGCAGCAGAAGCTGGAGTATCCCATTGTACTGATGAGTCCCATCTGGGAAAATCCAGTGGGAGAAGAGAGTTTGTACACTGTGTTCCATCATAGGAGAAGAGCCATAGATGAGCTAAAAGTAAGGGCAGGAAATGGTGAGATAAAATGGAAAAGAAAAGTGGCAACAAATTGTGTTACGACCTATCACCACTTCTTAAAAAACTGCTTCAGCCATTATCAAAAATTTCTATTTCATTGAGGCCATAATTGTTTTGTCCTTGAGTTCTATGATGCACCTCCAATTTTTTAAGATGGCGAAGTACACAACTGTTCAAGTAACAAGCTGAAAGGATATTATCAAATCCAAGTGTACATGTTTTCATCTCTCCCCATGCTCCATGCGCACATCTTACCTGGGGCATCTTGTACATATGAAGGATGGTGGCCATCTGGAGACATGAATCTGAGTTCGATCCTCCAATGACAGCTATGGGAGTGTCCTCAACATCACACTTGTAATTAGGAACAAATCTGCCTTTCCTGGAGAGAACTGCTAGTGAGGCTTGATAGATCCATCTGGCAATGAAATGGCTATTATAGATGTGGAAGCCCAGTGAATCATTGGGTAAGATATGTGGGCTTTCATTGATCTCCCTCACAGCAAATGCCAAGGCCAGAATATGCTGGTAGAGTTGTGTCATTGGCCTGTAAGGAGAGTTACATATTGTATAACACTGTATGTTTAGAGAAACTGATTGCATACCCACAGACCAAGGAAATTTGTCCAGATAGGTTGGCATGTAGGTAGGGATGTGATTCCCTGTAGTGTCAACTCTTGGCATGGCTTTCAATGCTGTTAAGTAACATCTCTTTGTACATTTGCTTGCGAAACACTCACCTTTCCACTTGCTATTGTTTTCTGAAAAGCTCAGAAAGTAAAAATGTTTATACAGGTGAAACTCAGAAAATTAGAATATTGTCGAAAAGTGCATTTATTTCAGTAATGCAACTTATTATTTTTTATTTTTCTTTTAATTTTTACAAATGCTTTCTTTTGGAAATTCCACAGTAATAAAACAAATAGTTACAATAATACAAAATAAACAAAAATAAACATTGCTATTACTTTTCATTAATTACATTCCATTTATAATTGATCCGCCTAACAACAAATAATTACAATTACAACAAATAAAGGCTTGACATATCTTGCTTTGCATGTCATGCATCTATTTCATATATTGATTTCACCTTTTAAGTTGCATTACTGAAATAAATGCACTTTTCGACGATATTCTAATTTTCTGAGTTTCACCTGTATTTATGTGCATAACAACATTCACACAAAACTTGAATGAATGAATGAATGAATGTGGATTCAAACTCCATTGAATGAATATGGATTTAATCCATTGAAATATGAAGCATGCATGCGAGAAATCTCAAACACCTAAGGTTTTTTGTTACTGTTTTATGACTCTATTATGACTCTGATACTCTAATCGTTTGGAAAACAAATCTACCAGTGCAATGTCATATTGGTATGTGGACCTTTGGTGGATATACCACAACAGAATGTGACCATATTTCAAGTAGGAATGTACTTTTTGTTTGCAGAATGTAAGCAGCTTTTCCTGGCAACCATACTGCAACTGATGGTGGTGGTGGTGATAATAATAGTCTGCTTAAATGAGTTGACAGTGCCTGATCACCAAGTCATACAGGCACCGTCAAATGCTGATAAGAAGATCACTTCCAAATATGAGTGATTAACCATTTGTGGCAGGTTTGAAAAAAAAGCCAAAAATGGATTTTCTATATCCAAAGTATTCCATGGGAAATAGCCTGAAAACATAAATGAAATGAAAGTGAACAGTCATGTTTATACTCTCTTGTAATCTTATAATGGATAAATGCTAGTTTTAGACCTGCCTTATATATTTTAATTATGAACCTAAGGTTGCCAGACCTTGCACAAAGCATTTTGAGAACTTCCCCAGCCCATCATAAACATCTGAAGGACAGAGAAGGAGAAGTCGGAATCATCACCATCTTCTTAAATCACCGCAGACATATACTCATAAAGGATTTTAAAAAACATTTAAAATATATATGTTTATATAATTTTTTAAAAAACCCACAATTCCTTACAACATGTCATCAAATAATTCAGGAGAGGGAGGTTTGCGGAAGGTTAATATACTTGAAGCTATATAGATTTGAGACATAATGCCACCAATGATGAAGTCCCCAGACTGATAATATTGGTGAAGAATTGGAAGTGGATCTCTAAAAGAACATGGAGCAATAGGGACCCTGCACATTATCATTCAGGTGTTCTTGCTTCAGAAAGTCTCACTGGAATGCCCACAAAAATTGATCTTCTCAGGGTAAGGAAATCAGTTACCAGTTTGAGACAGCCTTGGATCTAGCATGAGTTCTGAAGGGCACAGGGGCTATTCACTGTGTCCTCCAGGCTTAGTTCATAGTGTTTATGTGGCTTCTGAAACTCCCCTGGCATGACAAGAAGCAGAAGTGATCATGATTAATTTGATAAGCAGATGGGAGATAATTATCAGTTCTGAATTGTAGGTTTTCTATCAGATTGCAAAAGAAAATCATGTTTACCTTATCATAGCCAAAGTCTCAGCTGGTCCTATTCAGTAGGGAGAGTTATAAGGGGGCTTAGCAAAGGCGGGGGGAAGTAGAAAAACAAAGTCAGTCTGAAATCTAATATATCACTAAAAGTAAAATATATCACTATAAGTAACTATTTTGTAGGCAATTGTTCTTATATGTGGAATAATCTTTGCACAACTTAAATTTGGCTATAGCTTTATTTAAGATAGGAATCCATTTTGGGGATTAATCAAAGTTTTCCAATATTCATTTTCAGGTACTGATGTCTACAGTAAGGCCCTCAAAAAAGGAAATCCAATATGAACAGAAGTGTCTTTGTGGACCTCTGGAAAGTGACACCCACTTGGATGTTTGGAGATTGTATGACACATTTTGTCTATTTGGCTGACAAACATGGCAAATGGCCTGGGGTGGGGGAATCAAACAAATTCCTTGATGACTTTTCTTTCTTTCATTGACCCTAAACCAGGGGAATATCTGCTGGAGATATTTGTTTTGGGATTGAATTTCTCCGTAGTAATTACTTCTGAGTGTGATAGGCTTGTTCTTTCAAATGGTAATTGATTGGGACTTAAGTCATGTGTTCCTTTATTCTCAATCAATCAATATAAATTTATCATTCTAGCCAAAGGCCATGATGAACAGGCAGCAACAATACCAATAAAACAATACAGATCAAACATCCATAATATGAGCCAACATCCATTATATAAGGCAGAGGTTGCCAAAGACCAGGGCCGGCTCTAAGGCAAGGCTGGGTGGTGCAGGGCGCCAGGCCGCCGGGCCACCAGGGGGGCACCGTGCGGCTGCGGCTGCTGAAGCGGCGCCGCACGCTGCGCCCGCCAGACAGCCGCGGTGGGAAACGGGGGGGGGGGGCGCCTGATATGCTTAAGACGGTCCTGCCAAAGACACCAACAAATTGAAATCCAACTTAATTTCAAAGTAAACCTCCAGTTCACCACCATAATTTATAGAGCTTTTATCTAATTTATCTCTCTCTCTCCTTTCTTTCTTTCTTTCTTTCTTTCTTTCTTTCTTTCTTTCTTTCTTTCTTTCTTTCTTTCTTCTTTCTTTCCAGCCATCTTCTGTGTTACAAAGCTATTGTTGTCACTCTAAATAAAGAAACCAGACCACTTCTGCTGGGGTATACCTGCTTGCTTGAGTCTGAAACAAAGGTTTCAGAAAGTGCAAACTTTGTTCTCTATATAAGAGACAGGCTAAAGGTTAACCGCAAATACAAAGTCTGTCTGCAAATGATGGCCTCCCAAGATTGCAGTGGGCATCACATGAAAAGCAGCTCAATAAAGGCTTTTCTTTAAGGAAGCTCAGAAGAGTTTGGTCAGAGAACTAGCTCTAACATGCTCTGTTCTAGGAAGTGGATACCAAGACGAAATTTGGGTGTTTCTAATTAGTTGTGGTTCCCTTCTGGATTCTATCCAGAAGAGCCAATCCCTTAGTTGACACTTAATGTCAAAGCAGAGCTCGATTCTAGAAAATAATCAAATTTCCATTTGATTAAATAAAAATTGCTATGGTTTTTTTTTGTTTTTTTTACATGACATTTCATGGAATCTGAGGTTTGGAACTAGTTTGGCTATCAGAGGAGGGGGAGTGACATTCTTTCAAGCCTGATCTATGTTTTCAGCTGTTGGAAATATTTCACAGTTTATATTAATTTAAAATACATTATCTGATAAGACTAGTTTGTCCTTTCTACAAGAGAAAGACCAAAACATGCCAACTTTCCTTGGTTGAAAAATGCCCAAAGGACACCATTTTCTGTCTTGAAAGACAACTGAGTGCATTTCTGGGGGTGAAGTCAAACTGCTGAAGAATCACACCCCCCCTGCATTTCTTGCCTTTCAAACTCTGAGAAATACCAATAATGCAGGTGGTTTCTCTACAGTCCCACAACTATTCTCCTCCAGAAGTAGCTTGCTGGGTGAGGTGAAGCTTCTACACCAGCTTCCTGGAAGATGGGTTGCTGATGCTTCCTAAGGGGGATAAGGAGATGGGGAGTTCAGTGTAGCTGAAATCTTCCATTGTGTGCACCAGATTGTCTATGCTGGTGCATTTACACTGCCGCTTCTGGTTTCCTCCGTGCTTTACTGTGATGAATGTGGATGTGAAAAAGAAGGACTGGAAGGCTTTACTAGTTCAATGACATCATGTTTAAAGACTGATCACTCACGTATTCACACACTCCCCAACGTGAAATGGACACTTTAGCTGAGGCTCAGAATGATTCAAAAGTGACTAGTGCAATATTTTTTTGCTAATAATAACTCTACACACATACACAGAGAGCGGACTGGGTTCACAACTAAGTACTCTTCTTAATTAACAAATACACTATGAAAAACTAGGAAAGAAACAGAACAGTAAATTTAATGTAACCTTGATACTAAGTGAAACATAACTGCTGGTTCACATAAGGACAAATTTAAATATATAACCAGGTCTTAATGATGACTACACTAATAAAGTCTTCCATACCATATTCAATCACATTCTTCCTTTGTCAGAGTAGTTTAGTTTAGGGCTCATCAGTTTAGGGTGCATCAACAAGGAGGTCTATATTAGGTGTGTAGGTTGAGATATTACAAGCTGGGAACAAACTTTAGAAAACTTGGGGCTCAGCCATAGGTGCCAACTTCCAGATTGATAAATTCGGGATCGGCAGCTGCGTGGAACCGGAAGTCGTGCTGCGGCCATTTTGGAACTGGGCAGAGCGACACCGGAAGTTGCTTCTACACATGCTCTGCCCATTTCCAAAATGGCCACAGCACCAGAAATCGCTTCTGTGCATGTCCAGAGACTCCAGACATGCCCAGAAGGAGCCTCCCCGGGCCGGTAAGAATCCGGGGGATTTACATTTTTTTTTAAAAAAAACACAGGGCTGCCAGCGGGAAATGGCTGGAAAAACGGGGGTTTCCCAGGGAATACGGGAGACTTGGCAGCTATGGGCTCAGCTTGTAATGACTTGCTGTTTTCAGAGATGGGAGAATTTATGATTCTAGACAGGTTCCACATTACCCCACCATCTCTACTAATTCAGTCCACCTTGATGATGATCTGGAAGGGATCCTATCTAATTGCTAACTGCATACATTGGAAAATGAAGAGGTTTAATCAGTGGAAAATTTAACTAGACTAGGTGGACACCAGTTCTTTAGTTCTTTCTTCTTATTAACTGCACCCTGCTGTTCAACTCAGGTCTCAGCAAAATAGCATAACATTTTGGCAAAAAGATGCAGCCAAGTAACCCCAAACTGGAGGACAAGATAGAGAAAATCTCCACAGCCACCATGTATTTCCCCTTGGTGCTCAGGTAGGTTGGAACAAAGGACAACCACACACTGCAAAAGACCAACATGCTGAAGGTGATGAACTTGGCTTCATTGAAACTGTCTGGCAATTTCCTAGCTAGGAAAGCCACAGTGAAGCTAACAAAGGCTAGGAAACCCATAAAGCCTAGAACACAGTAAAACATGACAAGTGAACCTTCATTACATTCCAATACAATTTCTTCAGCCATTGAATGGATGTCAAAGTGCAGGAATGGAGGGGAAGTTGCCACCCACACAGTACAAATGGTGGCTTGGATAAGGGAGCAGGAAAGTACAATAGAATTTGACAACCTCTTCCCTACCCATTTCCTTATCCTTGACCCTGGCTTGGTGGCCATGAAAGCTAGAACCACAGTGGCGGTTTTGGCTAATATGCAAGAAACTGCCACTGAGAAGATCATGCCAAAAGTGGTTTGTCGAAGGAGGCATGTCACTTTATGTGGTTTGCCAATGAATAGCAGAGCACAGAGGAAAGAGAGAATGAGGGAGATGAGGAGAGCATAGGTTAGGCTCCTGTTGTTGGCTTTAACTATGGGAGTCTCCTTGTTCTTCACAAAGATGCAAAACACAAAAACTGTGATAAAAGCAAATAATAGAGCAAATGTGGCCAAAATGACCCCCAAATAGTCTCCATAAGACAAGAAAGTTATTTGCTTTGGAAGGCATCCATCCTGTTCATTGTTTGGATACTGATCTTCTGGGCATTCAAAACAGTCATCCATGTCTGAAAAATAAAAGGTAGCATGAACACTCTGTGTACTATGTAATCAAACAGGACTATATTTATAAAAGGAACTTTAAATATGTATCTCGTGCCAATGTCAGAAAGACTGATCAGTAATTACTTGCACAAGAAACCATATATGGCCAGCCAAGTAATGCAGGTATTGGACCCAATATGAAGAAACCTAAGTCTAGCAAGGAAGACATTTTCTGTCCCTGGATTCCACCGACCAGGAGTTCTCACTTCCTCCATGGTGTCTGTATTTGCTGGAATTCCTTCTCATAGCCCTGTTCTGCTACAGCTTGAAATTAGGTGCTATGCTCAAGAACACATACATCTCAGTAGTGTTGAGGTGCCAGTAAACGTCTGCTGATTTGATTAACTAGCAAACCCAAGTGCTTTTAATGAGGTTCGTTGTGTGTAAGCTTGTGATTGGGTTGGCTGGTCACCAGACTTTTACAGTTTGTTAAAAGACCCTATTAGTTCAATGTGCCTGGGTGTGATGCCACACCTCCCAATAGAATGTTGTTATGCTCTTCTGGTGAGCGCTGCAACTCTAGAGTCGTCTGCGACTGGACCTAATGGTCAGGGGTACCTTTACCTTTACGTTTACCTTTACCTAAAGGTAAAGGACCCCTGACAGTTAAGTCCAGTTGCGAACAACTCTGGGGTTGAGGGGCTCATCTCGCTTTACTGGCCAAAGGAGCCGACGTTTGTCTGCAGACAGTTTTTCTGGGTCATGTGTCCAGCATGACTAAACTGCTTCTGGTGAACCAGAGCAGTGCACGGAAATGCTGTTTAACTTCCCGCCAGAGCGGTACCTATTTATCTACTTGCACTTTGACATGCTTTCGAACTGCTAGGTTAGCAGGAGCTGGGACCAAGCAACGGGAGCTCACCCCATCATGGGGATTCGAACCACCAACCTTCTGAGCAGCAAGCTCTAGGTTCAGTGGTTTAGACTGCCTCTACCAAAAGCGTCATGGGCTTTGAAGAAGTACGAACTCAGGGCAAAAGGGAGAAATTAGTTAAGAAGAAGGCACGTTTGGCAAATCCTCACCATAATCAACTCATGCCTGGAAAACTATGTCCCCATTGTGGAAGGATGTGTGCAAATCCAGAATTGGCCTCCACAGTCACTTATGGACACACTGCTAAGACAATCATGTAAGACAATCTTACTTGGCTATGAGTGATTGCCAAAGAGAGAAGAAAGAGTGGTGCTTTGGAGTGGTACTGATCCATCCAGGGATGAAGCAAGGCCATCCTGAGCTGCAGCCAGGTCCGGAACCAAATCAATAGCCTTGCACTATGCTTAATCAGGGTTTTAAATCCTGATTAAGCATGTATTGGGGAGATAGGAATTAGGGTTTAAAACCTTGATTAAATAAGCAGTTGGGGGGCTCCCCCACTCTCCTTGTGATCTGACTAAAGTCTTTTGACAACACTGCCCTAATATACACTGCATGTTGCCTAATATAGTTTGTGAATAATGTATGGAACACTTCTTACCCTTCTTGTTTGATATCTTCCCTTCTGGGCATGGGAGGCAATCATAGCAGCAAAATGGCTTTCCTTCCTTTTTAGCCCTTCTATAGCCTACATGGCAATTCTCATTACACACAGAAAGGGGTTGTGCCTGTCCATTAATAAGAGAAGAGAACCATTTGGGAGTTTTATATCACTGGGCCATCTAAAAAACGACATTCAAGAAATTGTTGTTGTTTAGTCGTTTAGTCGTGTCCGACTCTTCGTGACCCCATGGACCATAGCACGCCAGGCACTCCTGTCTTGCACTGCCTCCCGCAGTTTGGTCAAACTCATGTTCGTAGCTTCGAGAACACTGTCCAACCATCTTGTCCTCTGACGTCCCCTTCTCCTAGTGCCCTCAATCTTTCCCAACATCAGGGTCTTTTCCAAGGATTCTTCTCTTCTCATGAGGTGGCCAAAGTATTGGAGCCTCAGCTTCACGATCTGTCCTTCCAGGGAGCACTCAGGGCTGATTTCCTTAAGAATGGATAGGTTTGATCTTCTTGCAGTCCAGCACCATAATTCAAAAGCATCAATTCTTCGGCGATCAGCCTTCTTTATGGTCCAGCTCTCACTTCCATACATCACTACTGGGAAAACCATAGCTTTAACTATACGGACCTTTGTCGGCAAGGTGATGTCTCTGCTTTTTAAGATGCTGTCTAGGTTTGTCATTGCTTTTCTCCCAAGAAGCAGGCGTCTTTTAATTTCGTGACTGCTGTCACCATCTGCAGTGATCAAGGAGCCCAAGAAAGTAAAATCTCTCACTGCCTCCATTTCTTCCCCTTCTATTTGCCAGGAGGTGATGGGACCAGTGGCCATGATCTTGGTTTTTTTTGATGTTGAGCTTCAGACCATATTTTGCGCTCTCCTCTTTCACCCTCATTAAAAGGTTCTTTAATTCCTCCTCGCTTTCTGCCATCAAGGTTGTGTCATCTGCATATCTGAGGTTGTTGATATTTCTTCCGGCAATCTTAATTCCGGCTTGGGATTCATCTAGTCCAGCCTTTCGCATGATGAATTCTGCATATAAGTTAAATAAGCAGGGAGACAATATACAACCTTGTCGTACTCCTTTCCCAATTTTGAACCAATCAGTTGTTCCATATCCAGTTCTAACTGTAGCTTCTTGTCCCACATAGAGATTTCTCAGGAGACAGATGAGGTGATCAGGCACTCCCATTTCTTTAAGAACTTGCCAAAGTTTGCTGTGGTCGACACAGTCAAAGGCTTTTGCATAGTCAATGAAGCAGAAGTAGACGTTTTTCTGGAACTCTCTAGCTTTCTCCATAATCCAGCGCATGTTTGCTATTTGGTCTCTGGTTCCTCTGCCCTTTCAAAATCCAGCTTGCACTTCTGGGAGTTCTCGGTCCACATACTGCCTAAGCCTGCCTTGTAGAATTTTAAGCATAACCTTGCTAGCGTGTGAAATGAGCGCAATTGTGCAGTAGTTGGAGCATTCTTTGGCACTGCCCTTCTTTGGGATTGGGATGTAGACTGATCTTCTCCAATCCTCTGGCCATTGCTGAGTTTTCCAAACTTGCTGGCATATTGGGTGTAGCACCTTAACAGCATCATCTTTTAAAATTTTAAATAGTTCAGCTGGAATATCATCACTTCCACTGGCCTTGTTATTAGCAGTGCTTTCTAAGGCCCATTTGACTTCACTCTCCAAGATGTCTGGCTCAAGGTCAGCAACCACACTACCTGGGGTGTACGAGACCTCCATATCTTTCTGGTATAATTCCTCTGTTTATTCCTGCCACCTCTTCTTGATGTCTTCTGCTTCTGTTAGGTCCTTACCACTTTTGTCCTTGATTATGGTAATCTTTGTATGAAATGTTCCTTTCATATCTCCAATTTTCTTGAACAGATCTCTGGTTTTCCCCATTCTATTGTTTTCCTCTATTTCTTTGCATTGCTCATTTAAGAAGACCCTCTTGTCTCTCCTTGCTGTTTTTTGGAAATCTGCATTCAGTTTCCTGTATCTTTCCCTATCTCCCTTGCATTTTGCTTGCCTCCTCTCCTCCGCTATTTGTAAGGCCTCGTTGGACAGCCATTTTGCTTTCTTGCATTTCCTTTTCCTTGGGATGGTTTTCGTTGCTGCCTCCTGTATAATGTTACGAGCCTCCATCCATAGTTCTTCAGGCACTCTGTCCACCAAATCTAAATCCTAAAACCTGTTCCTCACTTCCACTGTGTATTCATAAGGGATTTGATTCAGATTGTATCTTACTGGCCCAGTGGTTTTTCCTACTTTCTTCAGTTTAAGCTGGAATTTTGCTATAAGAAGCTGATGATCTGAGTTACAGTCAGCTCCAGGTCTTGTTTTTGCTGACTGTATAGAGCTTCTCCATCTTTGGCTGCAGAGAATATAATCAATCTGATTTCGATGCTGCCCATTTGGTGATATCCATGTGTAGAGTCGTCTCTTGTGTTGTTGGAAGAGAGTGTTTGTGATGACCAGCTTGTTCTCTTGACAGAACTCTTTTAGCCTTTGCCCTGCTTCATTTTGAACTCCAAGGCCAAACTTGCCAGTTGTTCCTTTTATCTCTTGATTCCCTACTTTAGCATTCCAATCCCCTGAGAACATCCTTCTTTGGTGTCATTTCTAGAAGGTGTTGTAGGTCTTCATAGAATTGGTCAATTTCACTTTCTTCAGCACCGGTAGTTGGTGCATAAACTTGGATTACCGTGATGTTAAAAGGTCTGCCTTGGATTCGTATCGAGATCATTCTGTCATTTTTGAGATTGCATCCCATTACAGCTTTTGCCACTCTTTTGTTGACTATGAGGGCCACTCCATTTCTACTACAGGATTCTTGCCCACAGTAGTAGATATGATAGTCACCCGAACTGAATTCGCCCATTCCCTTCCATTTTAGTTCACTGATGCCCAGGATGTCGATATTTATTCTTGTCATCTCATAGAAATAATTTAATGCTAATGTGACTCAATGGGATTTTTACTGAGAATGCATTGGGTTGTGTACAATGCTTGTCATCCTCAGAGTAGACACATCATGTTAATGGATGTGACTAACTTAATTTAGTTAATTTTAATGGGTCTACTTTGAGTAGAGCTTAACTGGCTACAACCTCCTCCCCCATTTTGCAACTACTACTCTTGTTGCATTCTTGGAACCAGTCGAAGCAATGATTCTTCAACATCAGTTTCATTGGACTGGTCATTTGCAGGTGCCTGATTATCATCTTCCAAAGCGACTACTCTATTCCGAACTTAAAAATGGAAAGCGTAATGCTGGTGGTCAACAAAAGAGGTTTAAAGACTCTCTCTAAAAAAAATCTATTAAAAAATGTAGTATAAACACCGACAACTGGGAAACACTGGCCTGTGAGCGCTCCAACTTTAGCAAAGGTGTCATGGGTTTTGAAGATGCTTGAATTCTGGACGAAAGGGGGAAATGTGCTAAGAGGAAGGCACGCTTGGCAAACCCTCACCATGATCAACTCCCGCCCAGAAACCTATTTCCCCACTATGGAAGGACATATGGATCCAGAATTGGCCTCCACAGTCACTTCTGGACTCACTGTTAAAATTGTGTTTATGGAAGACAATCTTACTCGGCTACGAGTGATCACCAAAGAAGAAGACATCTAGATCTGTATTGTCTGCACTTATGGCAGCAACTTTGCAAAATTTCAGGTAGAGTTCCATCTGTACCTTACCTGGATATGCTGCGGATCGAACCTGGGTCCTTCTGCATGTGTAGCAAATGTTCTACTGCTGAACTACAGTTCACCCCAGACAAGACTGTGGAGTTACGGGTGCAGTACAAATGCAGCAGTGGAGCCAATCCAGTGCTTCTGATAATGCAGCTGACCCTGCCTCTCTCCATCCAGATAAGGAACAGCAAACCACCTCCTGAGAAGCTAAGATAGCAGCTTGGTCCCACATGGTGAGCTGCTTCTGGTTATAGCTCCTTAAATATATTATTTCCCTGTTACATCTAGTTTTACCTAGAAGAATGTATTTCCACGTATCACAGTGAATCAATTTTTTTAGCATTGAGGAAAAGTCTGGAGACACCCAGAAATTGACCTTACCTCGTTGAACGTGCTGGGCCATACAATGATATAATCATGAATGTTGAACCTGTTGTCTGGGGTAATCCGCGGGTGCATTGTACCAACTTTGACTCTAAGAAATGATTGATTTGGGAATGTAACCCAGTTGATAATATCAAAGCCACCTGCTAGTTCACCATTTTGGTCAAAGGAGAACTCTTCCCCAGCACCATTGTTAAATGAGGCACCTCTCAGTAAGTGGTGGAGCTAAATTGAGAGAGGGAATTCATGAGGATGAATGAACATACATAAATAAACAGTAGGGTGATATGTATCACACTGAGTAATTGTTCCTTTAAATTTATTCATGGAGAAGAATCTTAGTAACTGTAAAAATAGTCATGTTTATTTATTTATTGCATATTATTTTTCACTCAAACCTAGCCAATCAGTGCAGGAAACTCAACGAAGTTTACATAATACAAAGTCATAAAATGAACCAACATAAAATAAATGTATAACAACAACAACAACAACAACAACAACAACAACAACCAGAGATGAAAGAATTTTACCCCAAAATAGGAAACCCTGTATGGAACTTTTTTTTTTTTAAGCACATAAACATAAGGCATAAATGAATATTCTAGATGGAATATTCCCTGTGGAACGCCCTCCCACCAGATGTCAAAAAGAAAAACAACTACCAGACTTTTAGAGGACATCTGAAGGCAGCCCTGTTTAGGGAAGCTTTTGATCTTTAAGAAATTAGTGTAGTTTAATGTTTCTGTTGGAAGCCGCCCAGAGTGTCTGGGGAAACCCAGCCAGATGGGTGGGGTATAAATAATAAATTATTATTATTATAAATAATAAATTATTATTATAAATCATTATTATTATTATTATTATTATTATTATTATTATTAAAATGAAAGGTTTTTTTCATGTCCTTGCTCTCAAAATAAACCAGGGTAGGGAAAAACCCAAAGAGGTAAGAAAAAATACAATTAAAAAGAGTCATATTTAAAGCATTTTAAAACCATTCAGATTTAAAATAATAATAATAACATCTATTTAAAAAAACAAAAAACCAGCCACATATCCTCACAGCTAATAATATCAAGGCTGCTGTGAACAGTAAATTTCAGCCACCAAATGCCTGGGTGAGCAGGATTTTTCTTTTAATTTGCCCTGAATATTAATAATGGGGGAGAGATTACCTGCCATGGCTCTTGATATAGAATCTCCCATTTCTCGCCATCAATCATTGCTCTGTGTTTGGATGAATGGATGGAATGCAAAGCATGTGCGACTGCATATAGAGCATTGTAGATGCTGTAACTATGGGCAGTCATGCTCATTTCAAAAACAGATCCAGGAAGAGTCTCCAGCTTCTCTTTGCCAGTGCAGGATTCCCCATGTCTGTCATCTAAATGTCTCTGGGGAAAAGAACAGATAAATGCCTCTTCCCAGAAGACCCTGATAAAGCCATCTTCTTTTTCTGTAATGGGGTTTCTCCTCTGAAGAAATTTTTGGAATGCTAGAAGATCCCTTGAGTGAATTGCAAAGGACAGAGCACCATGTAGTAAATTTATGTCCCGATCCCTTTGGAAGGAGAACGAAGTGAAATCCATCTGGGCTGTCATAATCCAGACTTTTGCCTTGAATTGCACTTGTATGCCCTCGATTTCTGCAAGCGCAGGCATCATTCTCATTGCCATAATGGCATGAACCTCACCATCTATGACCACAACATTTGCGGTGCTCCCCAGAACAACACTGATAACTTCAGAACCCTCATCCACCATCTCAGAGAACTGAGCAGAAAACGTAAGTTTGGGGAATCTTTCTATAAAATCAAAGCAGATACCTCTTTCGGCAAACATGGGGAGAACGTTTTGGACAAATCTCTCTGTGCTGTTGTCGTCTTGTGAAATCAGCCCAATCCACACCCAGCTGAAATGCAGCAGTAACTGGAGAATACCCTGATACTGAAGAGCCACAACAGGAAACATTCGATGGAAGAAGACGTTTTGAGCTTTGTTATTCATCACAGGAGAAGAGCCATAGAGGAGCTTAAGGTGCATTTTTTTAAAAAAGGAAGGAAAGAAGGAAGGAAAGGGAGGGAGGGAGGGAGGGAGGAAGGAAGGAAGGAAGGAAGGAAGGAAGGAAGAGTTGGTGTGAAGCAAACACTAAATAAAATTGAATTCAGATTTCAATTAGCTTCGATTCTTGTTAACCAAGGGGATTAAACAATTATTTATAAATGTGCATTTTTTTTTTAAAAAAAATATCACACATATGAAAGGCATACAGCTATATCCTCAAGTCCTAATGGTACATTTCTCCTGATTTTAACTTGCCCCCTATAGTTGCCTCCTGAAGCCCTTATCTAGGTGTCCTGCAGGTTTAGAGGGTGGTGACAAGAAAAAAAGGTTGTTTTGGTTGTTGTCCCTTTTCCATAGAGATGCCTACCTGGCCCCAGCATTAGGATCCTTTTGGCCTCAGTTTAATGTGTTTGTCTTCTCCAAGACATTTAAGGGAATATAGTTCTCTTGCTTACTGTTGTTTCTGTATTACATATAGTCAGGGGAGCTTTCTTTCTTTCTTTCTTTCTTTCTTTCTTTCTTTCTTTCTTTCTGTTAAACTTAATAGTTTCTTACTTGAACTGTGCTTGTAAGTAGCTTAAATACATTTTGTATTAGACAACAAGTCAATTTAATTAATAATGCCAACAACAACAATTTGCAACTTGCGTGACAAAGGATTCCACTGTCTCAATAGCTAGCTACATGATAGATAGATAGATCGTTCATCATTAGTATCTGTCTATATCTATCTATCTCCATTTAAAATTGGCACCAGGTTCAACATTTTCCCATGTGGCATTGAGTGGGTGAATTTAAATTAGGAAGGGTTGAGAAGGAAAAGTTGCAACTTCATTTCAAGACTGGCATATTTTAGCTTATGGAATCTTTGCGTAATCTACTGTATATTAATTAAAAGTGTAAAGCCCATTGAGAGATTTCTCCTTTTTTAAAAATGCCAAAATACAGACTAGGAGACCTTTTAAGGATATTTGGAGCTAGGAATGTCCATCGGCTTTGTTGATATCCCAACATGTGGGATGAAATAGGGTGATTCAGGGAAGGTTGCCACATTGCACCTATTACTATGAAACCGGGCAGGCTCCATCTCCTCTGAATGGCCACTCTGACATTGCATCAAATTCTGGCAGAAAATTTAAAAGCCACACACTTTTCATTTGTTCTTAAAAAAAACATGATTTAAAGGTGTCCTGCATCACCCTGCCCCCATCTCAGATTTCCCTGCCTATAATGTGACAGGCTTAATCCACTCTAAAAGGGCTCCTGTACCTGCAAATTCCATCCACTTTCACCAAAAGTGGAAAACAATATTTTTCCCCCAGTCATTTTTAGATTCCCTATTATAATTAATAGAATTACTAGAGCTTTCCTTTACAGAGAGCAACTCAGAAACGAGAGCACAGAGTGACTCAGAAATACACCAGTTTTAAAAAATAAAATAAAATGTGCAGAGACAAAGCAAATTTTTGGTCCGTGCGAAGACCTATATGGGACTGCGGCCACAAAGAAAACGTGTCAGGCTGGATACAGAAATGAACTGACATTCTAGTGTATTATGTTCAGGGAGATTTATTTATTTTAATTTTATGAAATGAATTTGGGATCACTCATGTGTTCAAACACCACCTTGAAGCCAAAAGAGACAAAGTCCAGGAGAACAATAATCCATGTTCCATGCATGCATCTTACTTGTGGCAACTTGTACATGCACAGTATGTTTGCCATGTGGAAAGAGAATTCATAGTTAGGTCCCCCAATGACTGCTACTGGAATGTTCTCAACATCACACTTGTAATTAGGGATGAATCTGCCCCTTCTAGAGAGTAGTTCCAATGAGGCTTGATAGGTCCGGCATGCTCTGAAATGGCTATTATAGATGTGGAATCCCAATGTTGCATTAGGTAAGATCTGGGGATTTTCGTTTATCTCCTTTATAGCAAATACCAAGGCCAGGATGTGTTGATAGAGCTGCGTCATTAGCCTGCAATGAGAGCTATAAACTGCATCAAAGGAAATCTTCTACAGAGCAGGAGATCTATCTTTCTATATCTATGTATGAAATTGTGCAAAAATAGATTATATGGCCGCTGCCGAGGGAAGTTGTGGAAACGAAAGGATACAAACCTGGACTACCTTGCAAAAGCAGTGTTGAGATATCAGATCTGCCAGGGCTTTTTTCCCCAGCTGGAACTCACCAGAACTCACTTCTGGCACTTCTCAGGTGGGTGCCACTGTCATTATAAGAGAACAAGGGAGTATTCATGGTGAGTTCCAACACTCATTTTTTTCTAGAAAAAAGCACCCTTTCATAAACACCAAAACTTATGAGAGAGGAGGATGGGGGGGGGGAGGTCAAAGGGGAAAATATTCCTTACACCTGTATGATATGGTTAAAGAAACACAAAACTGCTTACATACATAAGGTCAGCATCAGAGACGTCTTGGGATGGATGCATATCGAAGTTTATGGTGTTTGGAAATATATAGATCTGTGACATAATGGCAGCGATTATATAGTCTCCAGACTGATAATATTGGTGAAGAATTGGAAGGGGGTTCCTGAGCGAACACTGAACAATAGAAACCTTGCATGACACCTGGGGAAGCAACACTAACACCAACACCATAGATAATACCATCTTGCAAGCAAATCACAGCACACAACAGTTCATCTTTCAAGCACCATCGTTCAAGCTTTGCTCAGCTGATGCATTGCAAAGGATCAGGGTGACAGAGTTCTCTGTTCCTATAGCATCAGTTCTGAATGGCTCAAGGGTTATGAATAACATGGTTCATAGTTTTGCATATGGCCACGGGGGCTCCTTAGGAGTGGGGAAAAGAAAAAAAAATGACTAATTTGATAATTATACGAGAGGTAATCTCCTGTTGTGGCTTGAATGCAGGAAAAGAAAACAAGTTTATTACATCTCTTCTTGTCCTACTCAGATTAAGAACAAGAATGTGAAATCTCTTAGAGGAAAGATCAAACTATACGTAATATCATAAAAATTTATTTCTACATAGCATTGTTCATATAATAATCTGGAATCGGAAGAAGATGTGGCCGAAAGGAACTCAGAAAGCCACATTAATGTCTCACAACAAATGAAGCTGATCTGTAGAAAACACAACTTGAAAAAAGAGACAATGCACATATTTTTGTAAATAAATTTATTAATAAATAATAAAAAAGAAAGCTCAGAAGGAACTCAGATGTAAAACTTCAGTGGCCACTGATTTTACATAAATGGAAGTATTGAAAAGGGGGGTGGGGGAGAGATTATTCACGATTGCTTTCCTGGTAAAGTACAAGCCTTCCCTCTTTCCAAATTTTCAAAAAACTATCTCCCTGTTTCACTTTTCACTTCTCCCCTCTGATAATGGTTGGAAGCTGCCCAGTTGCTGTTCCAGTCCTAGTGGATGAGGTGGTATCAGGGAAGGTTATAGAACTTCAGCAGTTAAAGAGGCATTGTCTTCAAAGAGCCTCAAAGAAAAAAATGGACAGTTCTAACTGTGTTCATAACAATCAAACAGTGGTAAGGCCTTATGAATGAAACCTATGAAGCTGTTGGTGGGATTTTTCACAACAGTGCTCCATCCTGGATCCTTCATTTGATAGGGGAATGGAGATAGGAATAGAGCCTGCAAGATCTGTAAGTGCTAGTGAATTAAGTGGGGGGTGACTCCCAGGTATGTGTGGTTAGTATTGTATCATATTTTTAGTAGTAGTAGTAATAGTTGGCACTTTGCTGATTAAATCGGGTCTCAATGAAATAATACAGCATTTGGGGGCAACACATCTGACTCAAGGAAATTTGTGGAAGTATCAAAAGCACCATTGGGTAGATTAGTTCCAGGTGTGGAGGCATAATGTTGACAAGGCATAATGACTTGAACAAGAATGACCTTCCACATATGCATTTGAACCTTGTCCTTTTGAAGGTCAAAACCAGCACCTTCATTTCAGGCAGGAAATAAATTAAGTACGGGGGGCGAATGTATACAGTCTACTTTTTGCATGAGGTTTGGGGGCACTTTGCCCCCTGTCAGCTGCCCACCCAGCCTCTATGTTAGAGCTTCACTGAGATACTTGATTTCTGATTAACAGGGCCACAAAGGATCCCCCCCTTCAAACCTGTCAAGCTTCAAGGAATCCGATCCCTCCCATGGTGGCAGCCAAGAAGCAGATAAACAAGAAGAGCTCTTACCAAGTCTTTTATTCAATATTCACAGCGGAAGGCTTAGAAAAGGTGCCTCTATTTCAGTAATGGTTCTCCTCTGAGTAAAGTACCACCCGCTCCATCTCTCCCATTATACGCCATCCCTGCGTCGGCTGATCTGTGCTTTCTGCCTCTGAGCTTTCTGTTCTCCTACTCTCAATCCCCACTGGGTCCTGGGAGGGAGGGGTCAGGAATGCTTTCTAAAGACACTGAGTCTGTCGGCTGTCTCTCCTCTGGTGCTTCCTCCTCCTCCTGCTGCTCTCCCAATATTTCCCAGCTTCTCCCCTCTGCAGCCCCTGAACTATGACCTTCTGCAAACTACTGTTGTAAATCTATACTGTCCTCCTCTTCTCAGGAAGGTTCAGGAAGAGGGGGGATGGTCTCTACCATTCCTCTTCAGTCTAGCCTCTGACAAAGCCTCAATTAGTTACTGAATTGGTTTCCCCGGAAGTACCATTGGGCAAGATAAGCATAGAAGTGGAACTGTAAGGGTATTGGGATGGAGGGTTAACTATAGCACAGCAAAACTCAGGTTGGGCTTAGCCTAACTGAAAGCTTGTTACCCTGAAAATTCTATCCAATAATGAATTTTATTTTTTTAAAGATTCCCCATTATACTCAATGCGGCCAAAGAAATGAGTTTTGGACCAAATTAATGAATCAGATGAAATTGCCCCGGCAGGCAAATTATCCGGTGCAGCGACAGTGGTGAAAATAACTCAGACAGATACTGGGGTTGGGTGAAATCAGTTCACATCTTTATTGACTACTGTGAAAGGTGGGGTTGGCATGGTACTAGGCCGAGGATCCAGCTCCTCATTCCACCAGTCAGTGCTGATGGAATGACACTCTTTTGGGATTGGGAAATACCCCCCTCCCTAGCAGTCACTGGTGTGGTGTAAGCCACACATCCAGGAACTTGCCAGGCAACTGGAGTGAGAGATTCCCCTCTATACCTGCCCCTTCTTGAGCTACAGGCTTTTCTCCAGCCAGCTTGATTCTGTTCCTCACAGAAGAAAACTGGGCAGGGAGAACAGATATACATTAAATTTGCATTAAGTTTCATGTTACTTACATTTTCCCCAATTTTATACCCATTTTACTGAAATTTCACTAAACATTTCAATTAATATTCCAAGAAGTGGGAAAGGTTCACGCCACCTAGTTTTACCTTTTATTTAGGTCTCTCTCTCACACACCCCAGGCATTATTGGGGAATCCCTGCAAATACTTTCTGAGATTTTATTATTTAAAACGTCCTGGAAATTTTTCATTTCCCCAGGCATTATTGGGGAATCCCTGCAAATACTTTCTGAGATTTTATTATTTAAAACGTCCTGGAAATTTTTCAAGCACAGGTGACCTTCTGATTGACCATTCATTGCTCAATGTTTTGTGTGGTAGATGGGGTGGAGGATTCCAGCAGCAACAGGGACATCATCTATGAACTAAGGGATTAATAGGCTCCCAAATATGAAATTGACCCCTTTGGTCATTCTCAGAATAATCAGCAAAAGGGACATCATCTACTGTATGAACTAATGTATATAGCTGGGATGCCAGCTCTATTCCATCGAGGGACCTCTATTTAAGCCCATGCATGTGTCCCTGAACTTCCTCTTTGGGGCCAGTGCATTGGAACACCAGCATCGTGTCTGCTGCCACCCGAAAGAGAGAGCAATCTGAAAGGAGAGCGATCTACCTATGACGTTACAGTGATCTGTTTTCATTTTTCCCTTTTCTCTCCCTAATTACCCCATTAGTTTTAAGTTAGTGTTAAATTTCCCCTCCTTTCCTTGCCTCCCTGCTCCTTTTTCCTAGGGGCTCCTGACCATAGCTCCCAAGTACCCTGTTTTCCCCGGGAAACCCCCGTATTTTCTTACCGTTTCCCACAGGTGTCCCGAATGGCAAAATACCCTGCATTCCCCCAGATTAAGGAGCTCCTGCTGACGGCCATGTTCTTCTGGTGCTGCGCCGGCACTGGAAGTCACTTCTACGCACTTCCGGACATGTCCGGAAGTGCATAGAAGCAACTTCTGGCGCTGCGGACATTTTGGAAATGGGCGCAGCGGCATCGGAAGTAGCTTCTACGCATGTCCGGAAGTGCGTAGAAGTGACTTCCGGTGCCGCGGTGCTGCTGATCCCGGATTTTTCAATCCGGAACTTGGCACCTATGCTCCTGACCCTGAGGGGCTTCAGCCCCTTTGGCCCTTTGGGCTTACTGCCGCTTTCGTGGCTGGCTTTGGGCTCCTTTTCACTGCGGCTGCTGCATAGGGGCTCCAAAGCAGCGAACAAGCTGACTTCTAGCCGCCACCTTAGCTGGCCGGTCGGCTTTCTGCATGTGCCTGTTTGCTCTGGCTACAAAAACTGGGCTCAAGAAAAAAATAGTTCGCAGCCTGGTTAATCTTTGCAAGAGATTAACCAAAACTGTAAATTTTGCTGTGACGTTCCTCGTCAGGACCAGACAGTTTCAACAAAGCCAAGTTCATTACTTTTAGCATGTTGGTCTTCTGCAGTGTTTGGCTGTCCTTTATTCCTTCCTACCTGAGCACCAGGGGAAAATATATGGTAGCTGTGGAGATCTTCTGCATCTTAGCCTCCGGTGCTGGGTTACTGGTTTGCATCTTTCCCCCAAATGTTATATGATCATTCTGTGGTCTGTGCTGAACAATTGTTGTTGTTGTTTAGTCGTTTAGTCATGTCCGACTCTTCGTGACCCCATGGACCATAGCACGGCAGGCACTCCTTGTGGGTAAATGCCAGGATCTGTCCAGGTCTTCTTAGGCCCCTATGCCTGGGCAGGACGTCTGGAACACCTTCAGCATACACCCGGGAATCATGGACTCATAACTGGGCTTTATGAGCACCAAATCAGCAGTAAACAGCAGAAGCATTTGTAGAGGTTTCAAAACATTCCTCTTTTATTTCTATTAACTACTGCATATTTACAGATCTGGCTTTGTGAGTGTTACAGGCTCTCACTTAGCCATCTTATCTACAGAAGATATTAAACTGCACACAGCACACGGCAGAGAGCAGAGTCAGGACTGAAAAACAACAAAGTAACAATTCCTAACTGTTCCCTCCCAACAGCAGATATCACCAGATTTTCAGAATGGGAGGGGTGAAAATGCTCACAACCTCCCCCTTTTCATTCTGACCATTATGAAAATCTAGCACAAAAGCAATTTCTTTACATATATACCAAGTTGTTCCTTATTAACAGCTTTAGTCAAAGCATCAGCAGGTATTTCTTTCCCTGGCATATATGTGACTTTTACAACTCCTTTCTGAATGCATTCTCTGGCACGGTGCAATTTGATTAGCAAATGTTTTGTTCTTTGCTTGCACCCTTCTGAATGGATTAGTTCTATGCAGGCTTTGTTGTCCTGATAAACTTGAATTGGACAACAAATTTTAACTCTCATATCCTCACATAGTTGCAATAACCATTCTACATTCATGAGGGAAAAATTTAAAGCGTTGAGTTCTGCTTCACATGAACTCATGCTTATTGTTGCCTGTTTCTTACAAGACCAATCAAATAGGCACTGATTGTACAAATAACATACACCTGAGGTGCTCTTGCCATCAGTTGTATCACTACCAAAACTGGCATCGGCATAGATCTCAAGACCTCCAGATTTTTGGCTAGTAAGCTTCAACCTGTAATGCATAGTGCCTTTTAAATACCTAACTATGCGTTTCAGCGCCTTCCAGTCTTGCACTGTAGGTTTATTTACATATCTGCTGAGCAAATTTACGCTAACAGCAATGTCTGGTCTTGTGCACCTTGCTATAAAACTAAGTTTACCCAACACACTTCTGAACAATGTAGTGTCAGGAAAAACATTAGCATTAGTATCATGTTGGTACCCTGTGACCATGGGGGTGTCTACAGAATTGGCATCTGTCAGATTTAATTTTTCAATCACATCATTGATCTTACGTGATTGATGCAGCAAAACATCACCTTGCTTATTTCTCTCTACTTCCAGTGAGAGATAATTGCTGACTTCCCCTAGGTCTTTCATATCAAAATGCTTTTGCAGTTTCGCAAGAGTGGTTTTGTAAATATTTGCATCCTTCCAGAAAAACAAAATATCATCCACAAAACAAATGCAGTACAATTTGTGCTGGTTAGATTCTTTAACAAAAACACAAGAATCAGCCTTTCCTTGCTGGAAACCTAAGGAAAACAGCACTTCTGTCAGCTTAGTGTGCCAGCATCGAGCACTTTGTTTTAGACCATACAGGGATTTTTTTAATTTACACACCATTCCTTTTTTTATCTGCACTCCATCTGGTGGTGACATGTAAATACTCTCATTGAGAATTCCGTACAAAAACGCAGTATTAACGTCGTGATGAGATATGGTCATGCCCTCTTCTGCAGCAATTTTCATCAACAGCCTAACTGTCTCAAATTTGACTGTCGGTGAATATGTCTCACGATAGTCCTGATCAGGAACTTGAGAAAAACCACGTGCAACTAATCTGGCTTTATATCTGACCACTTTACCAGTCTGATCAGTCTTGGTTTTGTAAATCCACCTGCTGTCTACAAGTTTCATGCCTGGTTCTGCTGGAACCAATTCCCATGTGTCATTTTGCTTTAGGGAATTCAATTCAGCTTTCATGGCATTAAGCCAAGGTTCGGCATCTTTTTCAGGTAAATTTTGAACCTCTTTGTAGTTAGTTGGTTCAAAAACTGAGTTTGGGTTGCTAGTGGGAGCCATATCTGAAATAGCAGCTTTAGCAAATTCTTTAGAAAATCGTTTAGGTGCTTGTCCCTTGGTAGTTCTCTCAGATCTACGCAATACTCTGGGATCCTCTGGGTCTGGTTCCTCCTCCTTGGGAGAATGGTGACCTGTATCTGGCAAAGATTCTACCTCTAGATCAGTGTCAGACCCATCTGATTTCTTAAAAGAGGTCTTTTCATTCTGATCATCTGTATCAGTGTCAGAATCTGTGCTACCATCAGCATCAATTACAGGTTTTGCCTCTTTGTTAATTGGTTTAACCACCTCATCATCTGAAATGGGATGACATTGAAAAATGCCAACTTTGTCCCATTTTGGATTACAATCCATGCTTCTGGTCAGCCTAATTGTGTTTGTGTCTGTCATCAGCACACGATAGGAACCTTTTTCATAACCTAGAAAAATGCCATGTTGACCAGATTTGCTCAATTTGTCACCTTGCAGAGTATGCACCCAAACTTCAGAACCGAAAATTTTTAAATGTTTTACAAACGGTTTCCTTTTGAACAGCATTTCGTATGGGGTGCAATCAATGGCTGATTGATACCTGCGGTTGTAAATATAGGTGAAACACGATAGAGCTTCAGCCCAGAAGGGGTTGGGTAGGCCTGAATCATGCAACAGAGTTTTAATTCCTTGTTGCAAGGTCTGGTTTACTCTTTCACATAAACCATTCTGCCATGGAGATCTGGGCGTGGCAGTCATGTGCTCTATGCCCTGTTCAGCAGTAAAGTTTTCAAACTGTTCTGAACAAAATTCTCCACCCGTCAGTAAAAAGACAACGTACATGCTCATCGTGAACATTCCTGAGCCATGCACAAAATTTTTGAAACTTAGAGAAGGCTTCAGACTTCTTTTGTAACATATAGACCCAAACATATCTAGAATAGGCATCTATCAGAACCAAAAAATAACATGAGTTTCCTCTAGAGAGCGCTAGAGGTCCAACCAAGTCTGCATGCACAATTTCATAAGGTTTCTTAACCTTCCTCCCAGATTTTGTACCTTTGGGAGCTTGCTTAATTTTGTTCTCTGCACATGAGACACATTTCATATGATAAGGACACTTTTGAACTTTCATGCCCTCAACCATATTTTGCATTTTACCTACTGCCTGGAAATGCAAATGACCAAACAAACGATGATAATCATGAATACAATGGTTATGCAATTTCTCATTCTTATCTACTGATATATTACAGCATGCCTTTTCAGTTTCTTTAGTTGCTCCAGAAGCTGTACCTGTAACAAAAGGCAATACGTATAAACCATCAACACACTTAGCATAAAGAATGAGTTTGTTGTCTCGAAGAATTTCACACCGAGAGTTTGCAAACACCACTTTAAATCCTTGAGCGTCTAGCTGAGAAACACTCAAGAGATTATCCTGCAAATGAGGAGCATACATAACATTTTTAACTGTTGCATTAAGGCTCTGCAAAGAAACCGTTCCCTGAGCCAAACTTTTAATAGTCGTTCCATCCGCTTGATGAATTGCTCCTCCCTGTTTCTCAAGATGAAGAAAGAGATTTTTATCATTGGCCACGTGCCTTGTGGCTCCTGAGTCGACAACAAAAACAGAACGTGTGAGTTGATTAGAACTGCGTGAGATCAAAGCCTTTGATGCAGCTGGCCCTTGGGGTTTTCGGCCTCCTCCCCCTTTGCCTTTGAAGTTGCCCTTCTTCTTTGAAGAGTTTTTACACTGATTTTTAAAATGGCCGACCTCTCCGCAAGAAAAACAGCGGCGCATTTTAAGAGCTTTTGCAACACTTTCACTTTCCCCTGTTGAAGGCTTGTAAGCATTTCCAACAGCCTTGTCCCTGCTTTCTCTAGCAGTCTGTCTGCGATCCCACTCATTCAAGAGCACGCTAGACACATAATCTTCTGTTAGACGGTCATTGGGCAAAGACGACAATTGAGCAGCTACAGCATCATAAGATTCATCCAAACTGTTTATGATAAGCATTGCAAAAACAGCTTCTGAAATATTTAAGTCTCGCTGGACAAGATCCTGTCTGAGACGTTTTAACTGGGCTAGATGGCTGGGCAAATCACCATCTTTCTGTAATTCCAGCCTACACAGCTTTTTAAAGAAAAGCACACTGGATCCTGCATTTTGTCTTAGATGCATATCTCGAAGTTTATTCCAAACAGCCCGTGCAGTCTGCTGGTTCTCCAAGTTGACCAACAACTGGTCCTGGACACTCAGAATAATTGTCCCCCTGGCTCTCATGTCTGCCTCATGCCACGCTGGCCATCCATCATCATCCTCATTAGGGGGGTCATCTTCTATAGTATGGTAAAGCTTTTCCCTTTGTAAAAGTGCTTTCATTTTGACCTGCCACGTAGGATAGGTCTCTGGTGTAAGGAGAGGAAAAGATAGAGACATCTGGCCAGAATGTGCAGAAGCCATGCCTGTGTTTAGTTAACAGCAAGACACTTCCCTTCATGCACCCCAAATACTCTTGACTCTCTCAGCAACTTCTCTCCCCACTCAGCACAATTAACAGGCAAACTGGAAAAGCGTCTCTGCTGTCTTCCTGGCAGCCAGCGACATACCTTTCTGTAAATCAAACAGCAGCTTGAAAAACAGCTTCAGCTCACAGCTCAACTCCGATGTGCAGCATCAGATGGAAATGGATCAGAAACATCCAATTATCCAACCATCAATAGCCATCTGCAACCATCCGCCTGCTACCAGCAACCATCCGCCTGCTACCATATGTGGGTAAATGCCAGGATCTGTCCAGGTCCTCTTAGGCCCCTATGCCTGGGCAGGACGTCTGGAACACCTTCAGCATACACCCGGGAATCATGGACTCATAACTGGGCTTTATGAGCACCAAATCAGCAGTAAACAGCAGAAGCATTTGTAGAGGTTTCAAAACATTCCTCTTTTATTTCTATTAACTATTGCATATTTACAGATCTGGCTTTGTGAGTGTTACAGGCTCTCACTTAGCCATCTTATCTACAGAAGATATTAAACTGCACACAGCACACGGCAGAGAGCAGAGTCAGGACTGAAAAACAACAAAGTAACAATTCCTAACTGTTCCCTCCCAACAGCAGATATCACCAGATTTTCAGAATGGGAGGGGTGAAAATGCTCACACTCCTTTCTTGCACTGCCTCCCGCAGTTTGGTCAAACTCATGTTCGTAGCTTCGAGAACACTGTCCAACCATCTTGTCCTCTGTCGTCCCCTTCTCCTAGTGCCCTCAATCTTTCGCAACATCAGGGTCTTTCCCAAGGATTCTTCTCTTCTCATGAGGTGGCCAAAGTATTGGAGAACAGCTAATAAGGAAGAAAAATTAGGAATAAGAAAATAAGAAACCTGTCCTTTAATGTATTTTGTGCTTTTCTCTTTGTGTACAGTAGAATATTTGCAAACACGTGTTCAGCAGCTGCCTTATATAATTTTTCTCTCGACATGGTAATTGATGATAGTTAGTCATAAATATTCACTATTGAATTCACTCTGGAGAAAAGTGTGAACAGGTGATTAACCTCTGATGCTCTGAAAAAGCCATTTTTGTGTTGGAGGACCAAGAAGCTCTCAGGTCCTAGGAATCCTGTCCAAGTTAAGTTACGTATGAGTGGAAGAATCCGCACCTTCGTTTTATCAGTGAAAGGGCTGCCAAGAAATTGAAAGTAACTTCACCAATTAATGCTTCCTCTGTGGGAAAGAAATGTGTTTAATTTATTAAGAATTAACCCTGTGACAATCTTAAAGTGTAAATGGGAGATTTAATCCATTTTTATTCACCATTTTATGTATCTCAGCTCCGAGCTCATTCAGTTTCCAAAACGTTCGGAAGCCATAGCATGGCTTCTGATTGGCTGCAGGAAGATCCTGCAGCCAATGAGAAGCAGCAGAAGCCATGCTGAATGTTCAGCTTCCAAAAATCATTTCAAATTCAGAACACTCACTTCTGGGTTTTGGTCATTCTGGAGCCGATTTGTTCAAGAGCCAAGGTGCTCGGGATCCAAGGTATGATTGTATTTCCAAATATTCTACTGTACACACAGTAAAAATATACAGCAAAGGACAGGTTTCTCATTTCTTTAATTTTTCTTCCTTATTAACTGTTCCCTGTTGTTCAGCTCAGGCCTCAGAATGATTATGTAACATTTAGGGGCAAAGATGCAGCCCAGCAACCCACCACTGGAGGCTAAGATGGAGAAGATCTCGACAGCTACCATATATTTTCCCTTGGTGCTCAGATAGGAAGGAATAAAGGACAGCCAGACACTGCAGAAGACCAACATGCTGAAAGTGATGAACTTGGCTTCATTGAAACTGTCCGGTAGCTTCCTGGCGAGAAAAGCCACAGCAAAACTTACAGTTGCCAGGCAGCTCATGTAGACGAGGACACAATAAAACATGGCCACAGACCCCTCATTACATTCTAGTATAATTTCTTCTGTCACTGAGTGCATATCCACATCTGGGTATGGGGGAGAGGTTGCCAGCCACACAGTACATATCCCTGCTTGAACCATGGAGCAGGAAAGGAGAATGGAGTGGCCTAGTCCTTTCCCCACCCATTTCCTCATCCTGGACTCTGGTTTTGTAGCCATGAAGGCCAAAACCACCGTGAAGGTTTTTGCCAGGACACAAGAAACAGCGGTTGAGAAGATGATGCCAAAAGCTGTTTGTCGGAGGAGGCAGGTCACCTTCTCTGGTCGGCCGATGAAGAGCAATGCACAAAGGAAGCAGAGCAGGAGAGAGATGAGGAGAGTGTAGGTGAGGTTTCGGTTGTTTGCAATGACAATGGGTGTGTCGTGGTGTTTCATAAATATACCAAGTACCAGAGCTGTGATCAAGGAAAGGGAAAGAGAGAAGCAGGCTAAACTGATGCCCAATGGTTCTTCATAAGACAAGAAGCTGATATCCTTGGGTAAACATGCATCCCGGTTCTTGCTTGGATAGTCTTTGTCTGGACATTTCTTACAGTCATTCATATCTGGGGAAAAATAAGGATATGACCCTTTGCTCCTTTCACAACAGCATGCTGAAATGTTTACTATCTGTCTGAGAAGAAAAGAGCTCAGCTCAAATTAAAACACTTGTCCTATACACTATCATCTGGTTCAGTGATGTGGTCCTGTAATCGAAACAGCCAGGACTGTTCCTCTTCATGATATTTGAATGTATCATCACACTAGCTTGGGTGCAGCTTGTTTAAGTTGGAAGGAGTGACAAGAGCCCCTCTGGATATTATTTGAACCACACACCACCTGGCTATTCTCAATGGATTGTTATTCTCATTTGATTATCATATTCCAACAATCTGTCTAAATATTTACCCTGTATTCCCCCATTGTTCAGCCTGTACACTGAGACCAAGCTCCGAGAGCCTTTTGGCAGTTCTCCCATTGCGGGAATGTGGTTACAGGCAACCAGGGACAGAGCCTTCTTGGTAGTTGTGCTCACCCTGTAGAATACCCGCCCGTCAGGTGTCAAGGAAATAAACACCAATCTGGCTTTTAGAAGACACCTGAAGGCAGCCCTATTTGGGAACTTTTTAATGTTTTATATTTTACTGTGGTTGAGGTTTTATTTTTAGGAAGCTCCTCAGAATTGTTGGGACAACCCAGTAAGATAGGCAGCATATAAATCATGGTTACTACTACTACTAGTACTACGACTACTACTACTACCAATATCTGGACAATGACCACCAAGAGGCAGGGACACACACACAATAGCTTATGTCTTCTTTTGAAACTTAACCTCAGCCATCCTTACTCCTTTCAGTCAAATGGATCAATTTAATCAAATCCTGTTCCTTACCATCCTGGTTTGCAATCTTTCCTTCTGCACATGGGATGCAATCGTAGCAGCAAGGGGGCTGTCCCTCCTTCACTTTCTTGCTTGATCCTGGAAGACATCTCTCAGTACAGACAGAATGCGGCTGAGTCTAATCCATAAATGAAAGAGCAGAAGGTTTACCAAGAGAATAATGAATTCAGAATGTTTTGTTGGGATTTTGTGCCTACGTGCAGAATTGGAGCTACTCGACTGAGCAATTAAGAGTTGGCTGTTAGCCAAGAAGGCCAAGAAGAATGAGGTCAAGATGAACTCTCTCTCTGTAATCTGCCTAGTGATATGGGTCCCTGGTAACAAGCTGGTAATTGGCTGAGGCTCCCATAAAGCAAGAACACTCATGACCTTCCGTGTGGTGTGGCGTTTTTGGAGTTTGTGAGTTGTGAGAGAAGGTTGATGTGTAGAGAGAGCAGTGAGAGGAAAAGTCAGTGGTTTATTGTTTTAAACTAAGATCCAACTCTGTACCAATTCTGTATATTGTGAGACTCCTGTATATAATAAAGCTGTACATAGTTATCCAGTTACTAGTGGCAGTGAGTTCCTGTGTCATCCTGTCTCACTGACACCTGGCGACCAAAGCTTCCTGGAGGCCTGCATGTACTCTGCTGTGTCCAAGTGGTTCTAGTTGGCAGTCTTCACTAGGTTCAATCCTGGTGGTTCCAACATGTTTCAGGTTCTAAGGGTCTTCTCTATGTTTCCAAACTTACACGGCACTTCAGTAATATGTGGAATGCCTCTACCAAGAGCAATTGCTCCTTTTCTTTTTAGTAGTAGTAATGTTTGAAGTGATGTGATATTCCCTCTATTGTTCTGGGATGTGCAGGTGTTGTGCTTACATAGCAGTGCCCTATCTGTTCTGCGTAGATTGCCTTGCCCATTAATGTACCCTCTGAATTTCTCTAGTGTCCCTGTTAAGTTCGTTATAATTGTTACTTCTGAGTATGTTGTCTGCTGGGTAGACATCCCTAGGATTGATTTTGGTGCTGGTGGCTACACCTATTCTTTGACCCATCAGATGCTGTCTGGGAGGAATGTGTTCTTTATGAGTTCCCATACAAAAGAATTCTGGACAAATACATGAATTGGAATGAAGTTATCGAAGAGATTTGACACTCAGCATGTTAAGGGGGAAATATACTTTGGAATACATATTTTGAGATAACTCTTTTTTGAAGACTGATGCATCTATTCCTAATGCTCTGTCTCTTGCTCTTCACGCCTTTCCTCTCAGCCTCCTTTCCTTCACTTTCTCTATCTTGACCACTTCTCCTGCTTCCACCTTTTCCACTGGCCCACTTAGAAGACTAGTGTTCTCCTGCATCTGCTGCTGTTTGTTCTCAGTTTCTTCTCTGGTATTATTATGCCTCTTTTCCCCAACCACTTCATTTCCTCACCTTTCTTGCAAGAAAGACAAAATCCTGGGGGTTATCAATTCATACATCATATTTCACTCAGTCAAAAACTAGTATTTAACATTCATAAAGAAATCCCAATTTCAGGTCAATCCCAATTTCTTTGGCTTATTTTAGAATAGTTCTCTTTTTATACTTGTGACTCTGGTTGCAGTCTTCCAGAGGGAAAAAAACCAACCCATTTAATTAGTCCAGCTGACCTGCTTTGTGCACTGTTTGATGTAAGGTTATTTCAAAGTCAACATGATCCTGCAGAAATCCACTGGGTATCTGCATGGTCTTTCAGATGTACACCCTCTAGTGCAGGGGAAATGTATGCAGAGGCCATGCCTGGCTGAAAGAAAACCTGCTCTTCTGTACCCAGGCCTTTTCATAGAAAAAACTGGTATTTGACTTGGGCGTAATGACCCACATTCAGATGACGATTATGTGATGCAAAAACCACATTTTCATGGATACAGCTTGTGGTGGGGTTTGTGAAGGGTTGAGATTAGGGCGAGACAACCTAGATTTCACTATTTTGGTTTACAATCAGATTCCCCAAGGTGAGTTTGCACTGTCAGCATTGCTTAACTGTATTTTATTAACTGTATTTTATAGTAAAAGGGTTCTTCGGTTTTGTAAACTTCTTGTTCCGATAGAAGGCTGCCTTCAGATGTCTTCTAAAAGTTGTGAAGGTCTTTATCTCATTGGAATCTGGAGGGAGGGTGTTCCACAGGGAACACTGTTCTAGGGATATGCCTCCATTTTACGCCAGGTTTTCAATCAGATCTCCTGCCCCCCCCTTTAGGTCATTCTAGGTTCTCGACATTGCTACAGACTTCGGTTGGTCGCCTTGGTTGCCCAAGGGGTCTGGTAGGAGTTTTTTGTCCATTTGGCAAATTGGCTCACACCTCTTGGTTTTTTCACCTACCTTGTAGCAAATCATCACAACTTTATTGGCGGTTAGGCATTGGTATAGCTGTGATGTTTCAGCGGGGAAAAGGTTCCGGCCATCGCCTACCCTTCCATCTTTAGGGTATTCCGTTAAAGGAATTCGGCGGTTGTGGATCCCGTCCGATGCCCTGCTGGTGGCAAGGGCCATTGCATGACCCCCAGTGGCATCAGGGGAGCTTCCAGTTGTATTTGCATCAACAGGCTCCAACTTCTGGTTGCTAACCTTTGATGACTCCACGCTGAGCGGGGGGAGTCATCTAGTCTGTTCAATCCAATGCCTAAGTCAATACCACTCACATGCTGTAACCAATAAAGTTGTGGCCTTTTTTCACCCATTAACTAAAATACATTGTGTCCTTGTGCCTTTATTTCCTCAAGCGGCTGGCGGGTTCTTGACTCACAATCTGTAACTTGCAGTTCAAAAGACAGTGATTAGACAGGCAGGTGGATAAGTATTGCTTGAGCTATATTGAATCTCTTCGGAATCAGATAACAATGTGGCCCTACCTGGTTAAACCAACTGTGCCATGTTATGGCATCTTCATCAAGGGTTAATTTTTGGTCTGGAGGAGCTTGTGGATCTACCCTCCCAACTCTCACTCTGTGCAAACTTTGGTTGGTGAATATGATCCAATTGACAATATCCAAGCTAGATGCTGCCTCTCCGTTCTGGTTGATGAACACCACATCTCCTGCAGTATTGTTAAATGAGATACTTCTCAGAAAGTTATGGAGCTAGATTGAAAGCAGAAAAGACAGGGGTTTGGAAAAGGCTGCAGTCTAATACATGGTTTCAAATTTCAACACCTTTATTGGCATATATATATATATATATATATATAGTACTATATATATATATATATAATATAAAAACAAAGACAAAACATACAGCACATATAGGTCATTAGTATATATAGTGACTCTACATCATACAGAAATAATGGAGAGCAGGAGGAGGAGGGAAAAGGCACACATGGGTCCTCAGGTTGAGCAACCTTTTTTCCTGTGTGCAGAGAATGCAGCAAAAGGTGGGTGGAGAGAGCCAAACCCATTCTCTTTCACAAACATGCCTCTCTCTCAGTCTTTCTTACAGCTCTTCTTCCCCACACTCCCTTTTCCATCGTTCCCTTTCTCCCTCTCCATGAGACGCAGTGTTGTGCAGCCACCTGCTCTGAGGAAGGATTTGGTGGATATGGGCTAGAGAGAATGCTGAACCTCTCTATTGACTATGACCACTGCTTCCTATCTGTGAATGCAGTGGCATCTCATTGGGCTGCAAAGCTTCTTTCCTCCAAATGCGTTCTCCTGAAATACAGGGCAGAATTCACTCAAAATAGGACACAACCATCATTTACGTAGTCCAGATCTGCAAGCAGCACAATATGTGGGGAATCATCTAGAATACCATCATATCAGTGCCTTCTCATCTGTCAGCAGAATTATACATTCATTTCTGAACTCTGCCCAAGTGTTTGAACTCTGAGAGGAAAGACCAAAGTGACAGCATTTTGTGAACCCCTACATATTCAACAGAGGTGCCGTCTGGGGGGTGGGTGCCGAGGGCCATCCAATATTTCAAGAATAAAACCGTGGTCCTCAAAAGGATGTGCCAGAGCGAAGACACCCTATCTTCACCTTGGCAGGGCCTTATGATGATTGCCAGGGAGCACAGGGACATGGCAGGGCGAAGTTTCTTCGCCTTAGTGTGTTCCTTTCACAAAGGTAAGATGGAGGGGGATAGGTCAACTGTGATGTCATGTGATGTGCCCTAATGTTGGGCACAACTCTGATTATGAAGAAGTAATAGAGGTCTCGCTGTTGAGGATGTACAACCTTTACCTGCCAAAACTGTTGATTTGGATTCTTCCCTCTCCCTCTGTACACCATTCCTCTGTGTCTGAGTCTGGATCTCAACATGGCATGTAAAGCATGGGCCATGGCATACACAGCACTATGGATGCTGTAACTGTGGCCTGTCATGCTCAGTTCAAAAAGTGATCCAGGAAGGCTCTCCAGCTTCTCTTCTCCGGTGCAAATATTCCCCTCTGCATTGTCTGCATTGATATCTGGGAGTACACATTCAAAGGCCTGTTGCCAGAAGTCCCTGATAAAACCGTCCCTGGAAGGGTTTCTGTGCACAACATACTGATGAAATCCTGGTGGGTTTCTGAAGTGAATTTCTAAGGCTATAGCACCATTGAATATTCCTGAATCCCAATTCCTTTGAAAGACAAATGAAGTAAATTCAGTCTGGGCTGATATAATCCATACTTTACTTTCTACATTCTTGGTCATGTCATCATGTTCTGATAGGTATGAAAGCCATCTAAAAGTTGCCATGGAATAAGATTCTCCAGAGGCAACCACTACGTTAGCTTTGCTGCTAAAAATTTGATCTTGTATATTGGCTGCTTGTTGTAGCAAGCCATACATTTCAGAAATAAAACTGAATTCTGGGATTTTTTCTATGAATGCAAAGCAGACACCACTCTTGGTAAACATTGGGGAAATAGTTTGCACAAATCTTTCTCCATTATCATTGTCTGTTGCAATGACTCCAATCCACATCCACCTGAAATGTAGAAGCAAAGAGAGAATTCCCTCATACTGAAGGGCTTCTGGGGCTGCCATCTGGTAGAAGGGAAGCCCTGGGATTTTATCATTCATCACTGGAGCAGAGCCATAAATGAGCTAAAGAGGAAATGGAGGAAGAGAAGAGACAAAGTAATATTTGCAGAGTTCATTCAAGATTTTCATATACTTTATGTAGTGAATCCTCTTTGCAAAATTTGGCAATCTGACTTTAAACAGAGGGTGAGATACACATTTCTTCTCTGGAGCTTCTTTCATCTTCTTGATGCACACAGCAGAACTGCCATTTCTGCCTCTTCTTTTTCAACATTTCCCAGATTTCATTTATGATCATTTATTTCACTTTGGAACCAGCTGCTCTGTCCAATTACTGTTCTCTGGCAGCACTGGACTGTACAGTATCTGCAATTTGCCATACCTCCAGAGTGTGTTTAATTTGAAAGCCATTTCCCCCTAAACATTTACACATTGGGTGTGGTGTTGTAAAGAGGAATAATTATTGTACTTGGACTTCCTTGTGAATTTTTATCCTGGAAGCAATTCCCCCGCTTCTCCTGCAACTCAATTTAGATACCCTTCTCATTAAGCAGGAAATGCTTCATATCCAAAAATGGCTGGTGAGGGTGGAGTGCATGGTTCTGCCCCCAATTTCATCCTCGCCCTGAACTGGTGATACACTCTGAACTGGTGCTGTGAATTCAGCCTCATTCTCTATGCGAGCTAGGAGAGATATTGTACAAGGGTGCCCTACCTGCGGAATCTTATAGATATCCAAAACAGTGGCCACATAAAAGGAGATTTCAGAATCAAGTCCCCCAATGACCCCAGCCAGATTATTTTCAACATCACATATATAGTTAGGAACTAATTTCTCCACCCTGGATAAAAGCAGCAGTGTGGCAAGATATGTGCTCCTTGCATAGTTATAGCTGTCATATAAGTGGAAGCCCAAGGTGATGTTGGGAAGGATGTGAGGGTCTTCATTGATCTCCTTGACTGCAAAGGCCAAGGCCAAGATGTGCTGGTAAATCTTAGGCACCACCCTAGAATGAGAGTTGCAAACCCTGTCAGTAGGCACTTCAACAGATAGATGGTTTACATCAAGCCAGAGGTTAATCATATTGTGTTCAGTGGAGTTATCTCCCTGTCGATTCCATTGCTAAACAGTTCTTATGATGTTTAGACAGAATCTCTTTTCTTGCAACTTGAAGCCATTGGTTCAGGTACTACCCTCTGGAGCAAGAGAAAACAAGCTTGTTCCATCTTCCTCGTGACAGCCCTTGAGATACTTGAAAATGGCTACCCTACACCCCCCAGTCTTCCATTTTCAGAGCTAAACATACCCAACCCCCTCTCCTTTTCCTCATAAGGTTTGGTTTCCAGACACTTGATCATATGTGTCACTCCCCTCCGCATACGTTGCAGCTTGTCAATATCCTTCTTAAGTTCTGCTGAACATAACTGAACACAGTACTCCAGGTGTGGTCTGAGCATAGCAGAATAGAGCTGCTCTATTACTTCTTTTAGGAATGCGGGTGGCACTCATGTCTAAACCCCTGAGCCTAGGACTCCCTGTGACGGGGTGAGCTCCCGTTGTTCGGTTCCAGTTCCTGCCAACCTAGCAGTTCAAAAGCATGTCAAAGTGCAAGTAGTAAATAGGCACTGCTCTAGTGGGAAGATTAACAGTGTTTCTGTGCACTGATCTGGTTCGCCAGAAGGGGTTTAGTCTTGCTGACCACATGACCTGGAAAAACTGTCTGCGTACAAACATCGGCTGCCTCAGCCAGTAAAGCGAGATAAGCGCCGCAACCCCAGAGTCGTTCGCGACTGGACTTAACTGTCAGGGGTCCTTTACCTTCATTACTTCTTTTGATTGGGGTACTATACTTCAGTGATCCTTTTTACATATGCTACTGGCATGCCCGGTGTTCCCTATCTTATATTTGTGCAGCTGATATTACCTGCCTAAGTGCAGAACCTGACATTTGTCCCAACTGAAATCCATTTTGTTAGTTATGGCCCAGTTCTCCAATCTGTTAAAGTCAATGGTATCTAGACCTTTCCCTGACATTTACAAAGTTTCTGAGCTCCCTCCTGCATTCATGAGGCAGTGATGGTGGTTGTAATTCACAGAATTATATACTTCATAATATATACCATCATTGTGAAAGAAACTTTAGCTTGAGATCAGAAAATGAAATGAGCATTCAGCTTCAGAACAGGTTTTTTTTGTTTGATTCATTCTCACTAACAGTTCTGTTCAGATAAAGTCTATCAAAATTGGATATATATACATTTACAGACACACACACACACACACACACACACACACACACACACACACATTTGTATTCATTTCCCAATTGAAAAACCGGAGCTTCTACACTATTCTCTTAATTGACAATACATTCCTATGGATTTCTACATCAGCATATGTCCCACTGAAATCAAAAGTGGTTATTGCAAGGTAAATGGGTATAAGTTTGTAGCCTCGGCCATTATTCTGAGGCTGCATCTCTAGGTTTGATCATTCCTATGCTGTAATAAATGAGTGACTTAGTTCTTACACAAGCTCTTCAGGCAGCGCTGGTGGGGGTTCCTCAGTGAATGTTGCCGGAGAGGAGATGAAGCCACCGTGGGAAACAATACCACCAATGAGAAACTCTCCTGGCTGATAATACATGTGAAGTGGACGGTGTGGACCTTGGAGCCTGCATTTTGCTAAGTGAGCCCTACATGCTTTGTAAGAAAACAGTTCCAGCAGCAAGACCACTAAAACCACCATTCCCAATACAAAGGCAACTGTTTGTTCTACGAAGAAACCATGATTTCACTGGCAAAATTAGAATTAGTTTCTCCAAGATAAAAATTGTCTCATTTAAATGGTAGTTTATTTCCCTGAAAGGACACAATCTGGGAGTATTCAAGATCAGACTTGCTGCTCCCAGACACTATTTAATAATTCTGGTTAAGTTGTAGTATTCTTTGTGTTATGTTGCCAGTGGCCAGTGAAAATCCAGAGGGATTTTTGAGGAGCAGCAGATTTAATTGTAGCCCTGTTCATAATCAAGGAAGAATGTAGTTATTTATTCAGTGCTAGGGGTTCCCTATTGAATTGCTGTGTTTGTCACATATTCAGAACTCTGATTTTTAATTCTCTTTCATTAGATAATAAGGGAACAGTGGTTTATTGGTGAAATTAGAAGTTAGAAGCTCATAATAGAAAACCTTATAAACAATGGAGACTCCGAAATGTAGTATGGTGTAGTCAGGATCTTGGCATTTGGCTGAGTGGACCTGGTTTCACCCCAGCCATGTGGCATGACTGCAACGCTACAAATAAGAATTACTTGAGACTAAGTTCCATTGAATTCCACGATCTTTTATTGGAAAATTTCATTGAATTCCATGGTTTTTTATTGCAAAGTTTTACATGACTTGTAAAATATGGTGAACTTAAAACAATATCTTTCATAGGCTGAAATGCAACCTTTAGCTTTTAATTAAAAATTCAAAATATTTGTACAGAAGTGTTCCTATTTAAACATTAGTATGAATGGGGAAAGAACATCAAATTCAGAGAAGAATGAACTTGGAAGGGTGGCTCTGCTATGGTTCATGCCCACATAGCTTTCTGTCTCCTTGTTGGTATATTTCTCTCTAGCTTAGGTTAGGGCTTCTACCAAGCTGTCAGCTTGTTTCCTTGCAAATTCCCTGCAAATTCCATCCAATTATATAGAAACGAAAACTATTATAGCCATTTTTAGATTCCACATTACAGTCAAGGCAGCCAAAGAAAGGAAATTTGTACCCAAATAACCAATCAAATTGAATCATCCAGGTAGGCACATTCTCTGGCCCTGTGACAATAGTGAAAATAACTCAGACAGAAACTAGAGTTGGGTGAAATCAGTCCAAAAATTTACTGACTACTGTGGAAGGTGGGGTTGGCATGGCACTTGGGCAAGGATCCAGTTCCTCATTCCACCAGCCCATGCTGATGGAATGACACTCGTTTGGGGTTGGGAAATTCCCAACCCCCCCCCTCCCCAGAAGTCACCCAGTGATCAGCCCTGGTGTGGTGTAAGCCACACATCCAGGAACTTGCCAGGCAACTGGAGTGAAATATTCTTCATCTTGAGCTCCAGACATTTTTTCCAGCCAGCTTAGTTTCTTGTTTCTCAAAGAAAAAAACTGGGCAGGGAGAATAGATACACATTAAATTTGCATTTAATATTTAGTTTCATGTTACTTACATTTCCCCCAATTTGTACCAATTTCACTTACATATATAAGTGCTATAAGGGGATTGGGATGGAGGGGTAGCTATAGCACACCAAAGCTCAGGTTAGGGCTTAGCCTGACTGACAGCTTGTTTCCCTGCAAATTCAATCCAATTATGCAGAAATGATTTTTTTTTTTTAAAGATTCCCCATTACACTCAATGCAGCCAAAGAAATGAGATTTGGACCCGATTAATGAATCAAATAAAATTGCTTAGGCAGACACATTGTCTGGTGCAGTGACAGTAGTGAAAATACCGGTAACTCAGACAGATCCTGGGGTTGGGTGAAATCAGTCCACATCTTTATTGACTACTGTGAAAGGTTGGGTTAGCATGTGTCGCGGTCACCCTGACCCGCGCAGCACCCCCGGACATTTAACTGTCTATTGATGACTGTGCCAATGACAAGTGGAATACCTGCTGCCACCAACCAGTATTCTAACTGGCACTTGTTAATCACTTCAGACCAGGATGTTGTTTGAAATAAAAATATGTTGCTTTATTGTAAGTACATAAGCGTAATGGTTTCAGTAATATTCTTAATAACGTTCCAAATAACAGATGTTTCGTATACCGACCTATTACCGCTAATTATAAATATTACCGGCCCAATACCGCTAAAGTCAACTAAATGTTTCTGCAAATAAAATCACTCAAACTCTCTATCCTGACTTTTCAATATCTCACCACCTATGCCTCCCTCGTTAGTTGAGAGATAGTATTTAAAGCAGCTCTATCTCTATCTCTCACCTAACGATCAACTGACTTACCTGACCAAGCGACTACCCGACCAACCGACGACCAACTGCCTCCAGGGGTGGGGTTTTTATGCCCAGCCAGAGCCCACCCCCTTGGGTTCTAACTGTTCTATCTTGTTAACCCTTACTAACCTGGCCTAACTCGATGCTGATCACTACAGCATGGTACTGGGCCTAGGATCCAGCTCCTCATTCTACCAGTCAATGCTGATGGAATGACACTCTTTTGGGGTTGGGAAATACCCAACCCCCCTCCCTAGCAGTCACTGGTGTGGCGTAAGCCACACATCCAGGAACTTGCCAGGCAACTGGAGTGAGAGATTCCCCTCTATACCTGCCCCTTCTTGAGCTACAGGCTTTTCTCCAGCCAGCTTGGTTCTGTTCCTCACAGAAGAAAACTCGGCAGGGAGAACGGATATACATTAAATTTGCATTAAGTTTCATGTTACTTACATTTTCCCCAATTTTGTACCCATTTCACTGAAATCTCATTAACTTGTCAATTGCTATTCCAAGAAGTGGGAAAGCTTCAGTCCACCTAGTTTTACCTTTTTTAAGGTCTCTCTCTCACACACCCCAGGCATTATTGGGGAATCCCTGCAAATATTTTCAGAGATTTTATTATTTAAAACGTCCTGGAAATTTTTCAAGCACAGGTGACCTTCTGATTGACCATTCATTGCTCAATGTTTTGTGTGGTAGATGGGGTGGAGGATTCCAGCAGCAAAAGGCACACCATCTACTTTATGAACTAATGTATATAGCTGGGATGCCAGCTCTCTTCCATTGAGGGACCTCTATTTAAGCCCATGCATGTGTCCCTGAACTTCCTCTTTGGGGCCAGTGCATTGGAACACCAGCATTGTGTCTGCTGCCACCCGAAAGAGAGAGCAATCTGAAAGGAGAGCGATCTACCTATGATGTTACAGTGATCTGTTTTCATTTTTCCCTTCCCTCTCCCTAATTACCCCATTAGTTTTAAGTTAGTGTTAAATTTTCCCTCCTTTCCTTGCCTCCCCGCTCCTTTTTCCTAGGGGCTCCTGACTATAGCTCCCAAGTACCCTGTTTTCCCTGGGAAAGCCCCGTATTTTCTTACCGTTTCTCGCAGGTGTCCCGAACGGCAAAATACCCCGGATTCCCCCCGATTAGGGTGCTCCTGCTGGCGGCCATGTTCTTCTGGTGCTGCACCAGCACCAGAAATAATAATAAGAAATAATAAACCTGTCCTTTATTGTATTTTGTGCTTTTCTCTTTGTGTACAGTAGAATATTTGCAAACACATGTTCAGCAGCTGCCTTATATAATTTTTTTTCTAGACATGGTATTTGATTATAGTTAGTCATAAATATTCACTATTGAATTCACTCTGGAGAAAAGTGTGAACAGGGGATTAACCTCTGATGGTCTGAAAAAGCCATTTTTCTGTTGGAGGACCAAGAAGCTGTCAGTTCCAAGGAATCCTGTCCAAGTTAAGCGACGTATGAGTGAAAGAATCCACACCTTCGTTTTATCAGTGAAAGTGCTGCCAAGAAATTGAAAGTATCTTTACCACTTAATGGTTCCTCTGTGGGAAAGAAATGTGTTTAATTTATTAGTAATTAACCCTGTGACAATCTTAAAGTGTAAATGGGAGATTTAATCCATTTTTTATTCACCATTTTATGTATCTCAGCTCTGAGCTCATTCAGTTTCCAAAACATTCGGAAGCCATAGCATGGCTTCTGATTGGCTGCAGGAAGGTCCTGCAGCCAATGAGAAGCAGCAGAAGCCATGCTGAATGTTCAGCTTCCAAAAATCATTTCAAATCCAGAACACTCACTTCTGGGTTTTGGTCATTGCGGAGCCTATTTGTTCAAGAGCCAAGGCGTTCGGGATCCCAAGTATGATTGTATTTCCAAATATTCTACTGTACAGACAGAGAAAATATACAGCAAAGGACAGGTTTCTTATTTCTTTAATTTTTCTTCTTTATTAACTGTTCTTTGTTGTTCAGCTCAGGCCTCAGAATGATTATGTAACATTTGGGGGCAAAGATGCAGCCCAGCAACCCACCACCGGAGGCTAAGATGGAGAAGATCTCCACAGCTACCATATATTTTCCCTTGGTGCTTAGATAGGAAGAAATAAAGGACAGCCAAACACTGCAGAAGACCAACATGCTGAAAGTGATGAACTTGGCTTCGTTGAAACTGTCTGGTAGCTTCCTGGCAAGGAAAGCCACAGCAAAACTTACAGTTGCCAGGAAGCTCATGTAGACGAGGACACAATAAAACATTGCCACAGATCCCTCATTACATACTAGTATGATTTCTTCAATCACAGCGTGCATGTCCACATCTGGGTATGGGGGAGAGGTTGCCAGCCACACAGTACATATCCCTGCTTGAACCATGGAGCAGGAAAGGAGAATGGAGAGGCCAAGTCTTTTCCCCACCCATTTCCTCATCATGGACTCTGGTTTTGTAGCCATGAAGGCCAAAACCACCGTGAAGGTTTTTGCCAGGACACAAGAAACAGCGGTTGAGAAGATGATGCCAAAAGCTGTTTGTCGGAGGAGGCAGGTCACTTTCTCTGGTCGGCCAATGAAGAGCAATGCACAAAGGAAGCAGAGCAGGAGAGAGATGAGGAGAGCGTAGGTGAGGTTTCGGTTGTTTGCAATGACAATGGGTGTATCGTGGTGTTTTATAAATGTACCAAGTACCAGAGCTGTGATCAAGGAAAGGGAAAGAGAGAAGCAGGCTAAACTGATGCCCAATGGTTCTTCATAAGACAAGAAGCTGATATCCTTGGGTAAACATGCATCCCGGTTCTTGCTTGGATAGTCTTTGTTTGGACATTTCTTACAGTCATTCATATCTGGGGGAAAATAAGGATATGACCCTTTGCTCCTTTCACACCAGCTTGCTGAAATGTTTACTTTCTGTCTGAGAAGAAAAGAGCTCAGCTCAAATTAAAACACTTGTCCTGTACACTATCATGTGGTTCAGTGATGTGGTCCTGTAATCGAAACAGCCAGGACTGTTCCTCTTCATGATATTTGAATGTATCATCACACCAGCTTGGGTGCAGCTTGTTTAATTCGGATGGAGTGACAAGGCCCCCTCTGGATATTATTTGAACCACATACTACCTGGCTATTCTCAATGCATTGTTGTTCTCATTTGATTAACATATTCCAACAATCTGTCTAAATATTTACCCTGTATTCCCCCATTGTTCAGCCTGTACACTGAGACCAAGCTCCGAGAGCCTTTTGGCAGTTCTCCCATTGTGGGAATGAGGTTACAGGCAACCAGGGACAGAGCCTTCTTGGTAGTTGTGCTCACCCTGTAGAATACCCACCCGTCAGGTGTCAAGGAAATAAACAACAACCTGACTTTTAGAAGACACCTGAAGGCAGCCCTATATAGGGAACTTTTTAGTGTTTGATGTTTTACTGTGGTTGGTGTTTTATTTTTTTGGAAGCTGCTCAGAATTGTTGGGACAACCCAGTCAGATAGGCAGCATATAAATTATTTTTACTACTAATACTACCACTACTACTACCACCACCAATATCTGAAGGAAAATGACCACCAAGAGGCAGGGACACACACATGTCTTCTTTTGTCTTCTTTTGAAACTTAACCTCAGCCATCCTTACACCTTTCAATCAAATGGATCAATTTAATCTCATTATTTCCCTTACCATCCTGGTTTGCAATCTTCCCCTCTGCACATGGGATGCAATCATAGCAGCAAGGTGGCTGTCCCTCCTTCACTTTCTTGCTGGATCCTGGAAGACATCTCTCAGTACAGACAGAAAGAGGCTGAGTCTAATCCATAAATGAAAGAGCATAAGAATCATCAAGAGAATAATGAGTTCAGAATGTCTCAGGTTCTAAGGCTCTTCTCTATGTTTCTAAACTGACACAGAATGCCTATACCAAGAGCAATTGCTACTTTTCTTTTTAGTAGTAGCAATGTTTGACGTGATGTGATATCTCCTCTATTGTTCTGGTATGTGCAGGCACACTTCAAAGTTACTCTAGTGTCCCTGCTAATCTTGTTATAATTGTTACTTCTTCTTTTTTCTATGTTTAAAATCAAATGTTTTTTATCATGTATAATTTTTCTATTAATTTTTTTTCTGTTTTACATTTTAGAATATTTATTTAAGCAACCTTAAAATATAAATTACTTCCACGGGTGTAATAATGGTATGCAGAATTGTTACTTCGTAGTATGTAGTCCTCTAGGTAGACATCTCTAGAATTGATTTGGTGTTGGTGGCTACACCTATTCTTGGGCCCATCAGATGCTGTCTGGGGAAGAGTTCCTTAAAGTTCCAAATAAGGGATTTTTGAGGAATGTGTTCTTCATGAGAACTTATACAAAAATAAAATAAAAATTCTGGATAAATACATGAATTGGAATGAAGCTATCCAAGAGATTTGAGACACTGATCATGTTAAGGGGAAAATATACTTTGGAATACATATTTTGAGATAGCTCTTTTTTGAAGACTGATGCATCTATTCCTAATACACTCTCTCTTGCTCTTCACACCTTTCTTCTCAGCCTCCTTTTCTTCACTTTCTCTGTCTTTACCACTCTTCCTGCTTCCACCTCTTCCGTTTTCTTTATATACTGAGGATTCTGGTTGCAGTCTTTCAGAAGGGAAAAAGAACCTATTTAATTAGTCCAACTGACCTCCTGTATGCACTGTCTGATCATAGCTGCCAAGTTTTCCCTTTTCTCGTGAGGAAGCCTATTCAGCATAAGGGAAAATCCCTTAAAAAAAGGGATAACTTGGCAGCTATGTGTCTGATGTAAGATTGTTTCAAGGTGAACATGATCATGCAAAAATCCACTGGACAGCTAATTGGTCTTTCAGATGTACACCCTCTAGTGCAGGGGAAATTTATGCCAAGGCCGTGATTGGCTTAAAGAAAACATGCCATCCTGAATCCAGGCCTTTTCATAAAAAACCCCCAAAACCGGTATTTGACTTGGGCCTAATAACCCACATTCAGATGAAGATTGTGTGATGCAAAAGGCACATTTGTATGGATGAAGCTTGTGCTGCAGTCTGTGAAAGGTTGTGATTAGGGTGAGACAACCTAGCTTTCACTATTTTGGTTTGCAATCAGATTACCCAGGGTGAGTTTACACTATCAGCCCTGCTTAAGTGTTTTTTTAATAGTAAAAGGGTTCTTCTGTTTTGTAACCTCCTTAATGAAATATTTTGCCTTTATTCCTTGTTCCAACAGAGGGCTCCCTTCAGATGTCTTCTAAAAGTTGAGTAGGTCTTTTATCTCCTTGACATCTGGAGGGAGTGTGTTCCACAGTGAACACTGTTCTAGGGATATGCATGGTGAATTGGGCTGTATATTCATAAAGTGCTTTATCCAAACCTTTAAGCCTGGGATTCCCAGTGTGGTACCCCATACAGCTCATTAGTCCATGCCCAGGCCCTCTCCACTACCACTTTCAATGATTTTTGTTAATGTAATTAATTTTGCATTTTAATGGAAGATGGTGCTGAAGTGACTAGAAAGTGGCATCTAGTGGCATCCTTAAATTTCTCCAGAATGTTTCTGGATCCCACATGGGGTCCATAGAGAAGATAGAGGGAGCAGACAAGCTAGAGGAATAAGGTACATAGAAGCAGTGGTGGGGCGTACCTGCCAGCCCCCCTCAATATTTAATTCAAGTTGGTGATCCAGCTTTGGACATCCACTAATCAGGAACTTGCAGTTCAAAAGCCAGTGATTAGACAGGCAGGTGGATAATTGTTGATTAAGCTATATTGAATCTCTTCTGAATTAGATAACAATGTGGCCCTACCTGGTTAAACCAACTGTGCCATGTTATGGCATCTTCATCAAGGGTTAATTTTTGGTCTGGAGGAGCTTGTGGTTCTATCCTCCCAAGTCTCACTCTATGCAAACTTTGGTTTGTGAATATGATCCAATTGACAATATCCAAGCTAGAGGCTGCCTCTCCATTCCGGTTGATGAAGACCACATCTCCTGCCGTATTGTTAAATGAGATACTTCTCAGAAAGTGATGGATCTAGATTGAATACAGAAAAGGCACTTGTTTGGAAATGGCTGCAGTTCTAATACATGGCTAAAACAGAAAAGACAGGTGTTTAGAAAAGGCTACAGTATAATACAGGGCTGAGCAACCTTTTTTTTCTATGTACAGAGTATGCAGCAAAAGGTGGGTGGCAATTTAGGCAACCGTGAATGGAGTCAGGTCCAAGCATGGAGAAAGCCAACCTATTTTCTTTCACAAACATGCCCCTCTCTCAGTCTTTCTTACAGCTCTTCTTCCCCACACTCCCTTTTCCATCTTTTCCTTTCTCCCTCTCCATGAAACACAGTGTTGTGCAGCCACCTGCTCTGAGGAGGGATTTGGTGGATATGGGCTTAGAGAGAATGCTGAACCTCTCTATTGACTATGACCACTGCTTCCTATCTGTACATGCAGTGGCATCTCATTGGGCTGCAAAGATTCTCTGCTCCAAATGCTTTCTCCTCAAATACAGGGCAGAATCCACTCAAAATAGGACACAACCATCATTTCCCTTTCTTTATTTGGTATACTGCCATTACATCCTCTAGATTTGCAAGCAGGACTGATATGTGGGGAATAATCTAGCATACAACCATAGCTGTGTGTTCTCCTCTGTCAGCAGAACGATAGATTCATTTCTGGATTCTGCCCAAATGTTTGAACTCTGAGAGGAAAGATTAAGATGACAGAATTTTGTGAACGCATGTGTATTCAACAGAGTGGGTGGGTGGGTGGGGTGCCCAGTGCCATATAAAATTTCCAAAATAAAATTGTGATCCTCAAAAGGATGTGCCAGAGCAAAGACTGTAGGGAGAGTTTTCTGGGCTATCAGCAGCCCCCCCCTCCTGTTTCTACAAGCGTCCTCTGATGAGCATAGCTCTGGAAAAGGCATTCCCTACTTCTCCAGGGCGCTCCCATGACATATTTATTTACACTATATTACACAAAGGAATCATAGTGCTCTCTCTCATCCAGCTCCGAGAGAGGAGAGGCAAAAGTGAAAGTACATCACATAATACATAGAGATAGGGCTATATCCGGTTTTCATGCTTGCTCTCAGACAGACCGTGTGATTTCCATTAATCACAAAATGCAGCTTCAGAGGAGTGAAATTGCTGGAAGTGTGGGAAAGAAGGCCACCTGCAGAAGAATTGCAGGAAGGGCCAGACGCCTAAGGGCTCTAGGGCAGGAGGGGCCAGTGGCAAGAATCGTGCCAAGCCTAGCTCTACCCAGGCATGCGCTTTGATCACACCAAGTATCTTCCCAACTACCCAGAATGAAGCATCTTCACCCTAGTGCATCCCTTCCATGAAGGTAAGACATTGGGGGCGAGGGTGATAGGTCAACTGTGATGTCATGCACTCCCGCTCCCCCAATATTGGGTACAACTCTGGTTATGAGGAAGCAACAGAGCTCTCTCTGTTGAGGATGTACAACCTTTACCTGCCAAAACTGTTGATTTTGATTCTTCCCTCTCCCTCTGTACACCATTCTCCTGTGTCTGAGTCTGGATCTCGACATGGCATGTAAAGCATGGGCCATGGCATACACAGCACTGTGGATGCTGTAACTGTGGCCTGTCATGCTCAGTTCAAAAAGTGATCCAGGAAGGCTCTCCAGCTTCTCTTCTCCAGTGCAAATATTCCCCTCTGCATTGTCTGCAGTGATATCTGGGAATACACATTCAAAGGCCTGTTGCCAGAAGTCCCTAATAAAACCATCCCCATCTGTGCTGGAAGGGTTTCTGTGTACAACATACTGATGAAATCCTGGTGGGTTTCTGAAGTGAATTTCTAAGGCTATAGCACCATTGAATATTGCTGAATCCCAATTCCTTTGAATGACAAATGAAGCAAACTCAACCTGGGCTGTTGTTATCCATACTTTACTTTCTACATTCTTGGTCATGTCATCATGTTCTGATAGGTATGAAAGCCATCTAAAAGTTGCCATGGAATAAGATTCTCCAGAGGTCACCACTACATTAGCTTTGCTGCTAAAAATTTGATCTTGTATATTGGCTGCTTGTTGTAGCAAGCCATACATTTCAGAAATGAAACTGAATTCTGGGATTCTTTCTATGAATGCAAAGCAGACACCACTCTTGGTAAACATTGGGGAAATAGTTTGCACAAATCTTTCTCCATTGTCATTGTCCATTGCAATAACTCCAATCCATGTCCACCTGAAATGCAAAAGCAAAGAGAGAATTCCCTCATACTGAAGGGCTTCTGGGGCTGCCATCTGGTAGAAGGGAAGACCTGGGATTTTATTATTCATCACAGGAGCAGAGCCATAAATGAGCTAAAGAGGTAATGGAGGAAGAGAAGAGACAAAGTAAAATTTGCAGAGTTCTTTCAAGCTTTTCATATACTTTATGTTGTGAATCCTCTTTTCAAAATTGGGCTATCTGACTTTAAACAGAGGGTGAGATACACATTTCTTCTCTGGAGCTTCTTTCATCTTCATGATGCACACAGCTGAACTGCCATTTCTGCCTCTTCTTTTTCAACACTTCTCAGATTTCATTTATGATCATTTATTTCACTTTGGAACCAGCTGCTCTGTACTGTTGCTGTTCTCCGGCAGCACTGGACTGTATCTGCAATTTTTCATACCTCCAGAGTGTGTTTAATTTGAAAGCCCTTTCCCCCTAAACATTCACATATTGGGTGTGGTGTTGTGAAGAGGAATAATTATTGTACTTGGACTTCCTTGTGAATTTTTATCCTGGAAGCAATTCCCCCGCTTCTTTTTTATTAAAGACTTTATTGCACAAAGATAAAACAAAGAATAGTACGTACACATACATTCATACAAAGAATATACAAAGATCAATACCTACACATACATACCTTACCTATACACACTACACTCATACCTAAACAGCTAGTACTTATAATATTCGATTTTCTTATCTGGATTTAAAAGTCCAAAAAGACACATATATGGAAAATTCGGTGAAAAAAAAGAAAAGCGATAAACGGAAGTTAAAGCATAGCAATGAGATGTACCTTTAGGTTTAGAAAAAGAAAATGCAGAAAAGAAAAGAAACAAAAGGAAAATAAAGTCAAAAAGAAAAAAGGTGGAAAAAGGACAAAGAACAGAAAAGAAAGGCAACACAGACTGATTCAACAGTCATCTCTAGTAGACGCGGAAAAGGTTTTTGATTGTGTTTCATGGGACTTCATGATAAGAACTTGTGAAAAGTTAAAACTGGGACATAAATTTCTAAATGGAATTAAAGCAGTTTACAGAGAACAAAGGGTGAAATTGATTATAAACAACGAAATTATGGAAGAATTTAGTATAGGGAGAGGAACAAGACAGGGCTGCCCTCTGTCCCCCCTATTATTTATTACAATTCTGGAGACCCTTCTGGTGGCAATTAGGAAAAATAGAGTAATTAAAGGAATAAAGTCGGGAGCCTATTGTTTTAAAGCCAAAGCCTTTGCCGGCGATTTAATTATAATGACTGAAAACCCGGAGGAAGGAATTGTGGAAGGGCTAAACGAGATGGGGAAGTATGGTGAGGTGTTTGGGATTTAGATTAAACAAGGATAAATCGAAAATGCTAACAAAAAACATGAGAGTAAAAGATATAGAGAAATTGGCAAAAGCAACTGGGATAAAAACAGAAAATAAAGTGAAATACTGTATTTAGGTATCCAAATAACAAACAAAACCACAAATTTATTAAAAGATAATTACATTGAGAGGTGGAAGGAGATGAAGAAAAAATTGACAAAATGGAAACATATGAATTTATCTATTTGGGGCAGGGTATCCATGATCAAGATGGTAATTTTACTGAAAATTTTATTTTTATTCCAAAACATCCCCATTATAATTGGAACTAAACATCTAAAAGAGTGGCAAAAAGATCTGACAGATTTCATCTGGCAGGGGAGAAAGGCAAGGATGAAAATGGAGATATTAACGAATCCAAGAGAAATCGGGGGATTCGCTCTACCGGATTTGAGGAAATATTATGAGGCAGCCTGCTGGTCTTGGATAAAAGACTGGCTGACGTTAACCCCCCCCCCCCCCCGATATTTTGGAGTTAGAGGGTGTAAATAATTTTTTTGGGTGGCATGGGTATTTGCTATACGGTAAAGGATAGAAAAATAAAGAATTTCAAAACCACACCATAAGAAGGGCCCTATGGGAGATATGGAATAGAACAAAAGAATTATTTTTTTATGGAACCCCCTGGTGGGCCTCACCAGTGGAAGCAAATGCCACATTAAGATGCTACAGGAAAAAAGTTTGGCCCACATACAGAGAAATCACAGAAAATGTAAATGGAGACATTAAACTCAAAGGATATGAAGAACTCAAAATAAAAGAAATATCCTGGCTCGAATACTTCCAGTTAAAGGCAACGTTTGATAAAGACATTAAGACAAGGGGATTTGGAGAAATAAAAACGAGATTTGAGAAATAAGTTCTTAATAGCAAAGAAAAAATTCTCTCGAAAATGTACAGATTGTTAAATGAACAGGAAAGGGAACAGGAAATAAAAAACAAATACATTGTAAAATGGGAACAAGATCTAGGATACCCGATAGAAAATAAAAGGTGGAAAGAATTCTGGGAAAAGCAAATTAACTTTACAGCTTGCTATACATTGAAGGAGAACTTTATGAAAATACACCACAGGTGGTATATGACCCCCGTTAAGGTAGGAAGAATAAATAAAAACAACAACAACAAATGTTGGAAATGCCAAACAGGCCATCGGGACGATGTTCCACATGTGGTGGTCATGCCCCAAAATTAAATCATTCTGGGAGATGATCCACCAGGAAATCCAAAAATTAATTAAAACTTTGTATGGTAAAAAAGCTGAAGCATATCTATTAGGAATTCTAAACAGTGATATACCCTGAGATAAGTAAGACATATATTTATACGCAACAACAGCGGCAAGGACGCTAATTGCGAAAACTTGGAAGGAGCCAAGAATACCAACGAGAAGTGAATGGGTCGATAAACTTTGCGAATACTTAGAACTAGCCAAACTAACAGACTTGATACGCAATAAACCTAGAGACAAAATTAGAATACAGTGGGAGTGCCTTAATGATTATCCAAGGAAAATGGGAGTGGGGAATAGAACCTGCATAGAATAACTATGCAGGAATGTGTACAAGAAACTTAGAGTGTTTATTCTTTTCTTTTACAGTACTTGTGATAATGTGATTATGACTTAGATTATGGGATTAGGATCAAGTTTGAGTGTTAAGGAGATTATGATCAGTAAATAGAGGACAATATAAGAAATATTGAAGGGTAAATCCCTGTGTATAGTCAGATACCCTTCTCATTAAGCAGGAAATGCTTCATATCAAAAAATGGCTGGTGAGGGTAGAGTGCATGGTTCTGCCCCCAATTTCATCCTCACCCTGAACTGGTGATACACTCTGAACTGGTGCTGTCAATTCAGCCTCATTCTCTATGCAAGCTAATAGCAAGAGGTATTGTACATGGGTGCCCTACCTGCGGAATCTTATAGATATCCAATACAGTTGCCACATAAAAGGAGATTTCAGAATCAAGTCCCCCAATGACCCCAGCCAGATTATTTTCAACATCACATATAAAGTTAGGAACTAATTTCTCCACCCTGGATAAAAGCAGCAGTGTGGCAAGATATGTGCTCCTTGCATAGTAATAGCTGTCATATAAGTGGAAGCCCAAGGTGATGTTGGGAAGGATGTGAGGGTCTTCATTGATCTCCTTGACTGCAAAGGCCAAGGCCAAGATGTGCTGGTAAATCTTAGGCACCACCCTAGAATGAGAGTTGCAAACTGTTTCAGTAGGAACTTCAACAAATAGATGGTTTACATCAAGCCAGAGGTTAATAATATTGTGTTCAGTGGAGTTATCTCCCTGTGGATTCCATTGCTAAACAGTTCTTACGATGTTTAGACATAATCTCTTTTCTTGCAACTTGAAGCCATTGGTTCAGGTACTACCCTCTGGAGCAAGAGAAAACAAGCTTGTTCCATCTTCCTTGTGACAGCCCTTGAGATACTTGAAAATGGCTACCCTACACCCCCCAGTCTTCCATTTTCAGAGCTAAACATACCCAACCCCCTCTCCTTTTCCTCATAAGGTTTGGTTTCCAGACACTTGATCATATGTGTCACTCCCCTCCGCATACGTTGCAGCTTGTCAATATCCTTCTGAAATTCTGCTGAACATAACTGAACACAGTACTCCAGGTGTGGTCTGAGCATAGCAGAATAGAGCTGCTCTATTACTTCTTTTAGGGATGCGGGTGGCACTCATGTCTAAACCCCTGAGCCTAGGACTTGCCGATCAGAAGGTTGATGGTTTGAATCCCCGTGATGGGGTGAGCTCCCGTTGTTCGGTTCCAGTTCCTGCCAACCTAGCAGTTCAAAAGGATGTCAAACTGCAAGTAGATAAATAGGTACCGCTCCAGTGGGAAGGTAAATGAGATGAGCGCCGCAACCCCAGAGTCGTTCACGGCTGGACTTAACTGTCAGGGGTCCTTTACCTTTATTACTTCTTTTGATTGGGGCACTATACTTCAGTTGATGCGACTCATTGATCCTTTTTACATATGCTACTGGCATGCCGGGTGTTCCCTATCTTATATTTGTGTAGCTGATATTACCTGCCTAAGTGCAGAGCCTGACATTTGTCCCAACTGAAATCCATTTTGTTAGTTATGGCCCAGTTCTCCAATCTGTTAAAGTCAATGGTATCTAGACCTTTCCCTGACATTTACAAAGTTTCTGAGCTCCCTCCTGCATTCATGAGGCAGTGATGGTGGTTGTAATTCACAGAATTATATACTTCATAATATATACCATCATTGTGAAAGAAACTTTAGCTTGAGATCAGAAAATGAAATGATATGAGGATTCAGCTTCATAACAGGTGTTTTTTTGTTTGATTCATTCTCACTAACAGTTCTGTTCAGATAAAGTCTATCAAAATTGGATATATATACATTTACACACACACACACACACACACACACACACACACACACACACACATTTGTATTCATTTCCCAATTGAAAAACCGGAGCTTCTACACTATTCTCTTAATTGACAATACATTCCTATGGATTTCTACATCAGCATATGTCCCACTGAAATCAAAAGTGGTTATTGCAAGGTAAATGGGTATAAGTTTGTAGCCTCGGCCATTATTCTGAGGCTGCATCTCTAGGTTTGATCATTCCTATGCTGTAATAAAGGAGTGTCGTAATTCTTACACAAGCTCTTCAGGCAGCGCTGGTGGGGGTTCCTCAGTGAATGTTGCCGGAGAGGAGATGAAGCCACCGTGGGAAACAATACCACCAATGAGAAACTCTCCTGGCTGATAATACGTGTGAAGTGGACGGTGTGGACCTTGGAGCCTGCATTTTGCTATGTGAGCCCTACATGCTTTGTAAGAAAACAGTTCCAGCAGCAAGACCACTAAAACCACCATTCCCAATACAAAGGCAACTGTTTGTTCTATGAAGAAACCATGATTTCACTGGCAAAACTAGAATTAGTTTCTCCAAGATAAAAATTGTCTCATTTAAATGGTAGTTTATTTTCCTGAAAGGACACAATCTGAGAGTATCCAAGATCAGACTTGCTGCTCCCAGACACTATTTAATAATTCTGGTTAAGTTGTAGTATCCTTTGTGTTATGTTGCCAGTGGCCAGTGAAAATCCAGAGGGATTTTTGAGGAGCAGCAGATTTAATTGTAGCCCTGTTCATAATCGAGGAAGAATGTAGTTATTTATTCAGTGCTAGGGGTTCCCTATTGAATTGCTGTCTTTGTCACATATTCAGAACTCTGATTTTTAATTCCCTTTCATTAGATAATAAGGGAACAGTGGTTTATTGGTGAAATTAGAAGTTAGAAGCTCATATTAGAAAACCTTCCATAGTTCTAGTTACAGGTAGGACGCCGTGTTGGTCTGAGTCGAAGCAAAATAAAAAAATTCCTTCAGTAGCACCTTAAAGACCAACTAAGTTTTTATTTTGGTATGAGCTTTCGTGTGCATGCAGAAGTGTGTATGCACACGAAATCTCATACCAAAATAAAAATTTTGTTGGTCTTTAAGGTGCTACTGAAGGATTTTTTTTATTAGAAAACCTTGTAAACAATGGAGACTCCCAAATGTAGTATGGTGTAGTCTGGATCTTGGAATTTGGCTGAGTGGACCTGGTTTCACCCCAGCCATGTGGCATGACTGCAACCCTACAAATAAGAATTACTTGTGATTAAGTTCCATTGAATTCCACGATCTTTTATTGGAAAATTTCATTGAATTCCATGGTCTTTTATTGCAAAGTTTTACATGCCTTGTAAAATATGGTGAAATTTAAAACAATATCTTTCATAGGCTGAAATGCAACCTTTAGCTTTTAATTAAAAATTCAAAATATTTGTACAGAAGTGTTCCTATTTAAACATTAGTATGAATGGGGAAAGAACCTAAAATTCAGAGAAGAATGAACTTGGAAGGGTGGCTCTGCTATGGTTCATGCCCACATAGCTGTCTGTCTCCTTGTTGGTATATTTCTCTCTAGCTTAGGTTAGGGCTTCTACCAAGCTGTCAGCTTGTTTCCTTGCAAATTCTCTGCAAATTCCATCCAATTATATAGAAACGAAAACTATTATAGCCATTTTTAGATTCCACATTACAGTCAAGGCAGCCAAAGAAAGGAAATTTGGACCCAAATAACAAATCAAATAAAATCATCCAGGAAGGCACATTCTCTGGCCTAGCTCAGACAGAAACTAGAGTTGGGTGAAATCAGTCCAAAAATTTACTGATTACTGTAGAAGGTGGGGTTGGCATGGCACTTGGGCAAGGATCCAGTTCCTCATTCCTCCAGCCCATGCTGATGGAATGACACTCATTTGGGGTTGGGAAATTCCCACCCCCCCCTCCCCAGAAGTCACCCAGTGATCAGCCCTGGTGTGGTGTAAGCCACACATCCAGGAACTTGCCGGGCAACTGGAGTGATAAATTCTTCATCTAGAGCTCCAGGCATTTTTTCCAGCCAGCTTAGTTTTGTTTCTCAAAGAAAAAAACTGGGCAGGGAGAATAGATACACATTAGATTTGCATTTAAGATTTAGTTTCATGTTACTTACATTTTCCCCAATTTTGTACCAATTTCACTTACATATATAAGTGCTATAAGGGGATTGGGATGGAGGGTTAGCTGTAGCACACCAAAGCTCAGGTTAGGGCTTAGCCTGACTGACAGCTTGTTTCCCTGCAAATTCAATCCAATTATGCAGAAATGATTTTTTTTATTTTAAGATTCCCCATTACACTCAATGCAGCCAAAGACATGAGATTTGGACCCGATTAATGAAATAAAATTGCCTAGGCAGACACATTGTCTGGTGCAGTGACAGTAGTGAAAATACCGGTAGCTCAGACAGATCCTGTGGTTGGGTGAAATCAGTCCACATCTTTATTGACTACTGTGAAAGGTTGGGTTGGCATGTGTCGCGGTCACCCTGACCCGCGCAGCACCCCCGGACATTTAATTGTCTATTGATGACTGCGCCAACGACAAGTGGAATACCTGCTGCCACCAACCAGTATTCTAATTGGCACTTGTTAATCACTTCAGACCAGGATGTTGTTTGAAATAAAAATATGTTGCTTTATTGTAAGTACATAAGCGTAATGGTTTCAGTAATATTCTTATTAACGTTCCAAATAACAGATGTTTCCTATACCGGCCTATTACCGCTAGTTATAAATATTACCGGCCTAATACCGCTAAAGTCAACTAAATGTTTCTGCAAATAAAAGCACTCAAACTCTCTATCCTGACTTCTCAATATCTCACCAACTATGCCTCCCTCAATATTTAAACCAGCTCTATCTCTATCTCTCACCTAACGATCAACTGACTTACCTGACCAACTGACTACCCGACCAACCGATGACCAACTGCCTCCAGGGGTGGGGTTTTTATACCCAGCCAGAGCCCACCCCCTTGGGTTCTAACTGTTCTATTTTGTTAACCCTTACTAACCCGGCCTAACTCGATGCTCATCTCTACATAAAAGGTAAAGGTAAAGGTACCCCTGACCATTAGGTCCAGTCGTGACCGACTCTGGGGTTGTGCGCTCATCTCACATTATTGGCCGAGGGAGCCGGCATACCTTCCCCCATTTCCGGTTTGATTGGGAGGGTACTTTTCCAAGTTACCTCCTGATCAAACAACACAATTTAAAATTAAACCTTTGATTATACATCAAAATATTCCTTACCTTTTCCTATAAACACATCAACTTATAAAACAGCAAACTTTGTCATCACAACATACAAAGGTGTATTTTTTTTTACATGCAATAGAATACAGTTCAATTGACATGCAATATCGATTTGAAGATGCAATTGTCTTTAGTCATTCATTAGTCTCTGGCTTTCGCGATAAAGCATCAGCCACAATGTTCATGGATTCTTTTACCGGCTTGACAATCCTGCAGGAGTAACGCCCATCTCATCAATTTGCTGTTGGTCTTCATGGATCTTAACCACTGGAGTGGTGAGTGGTCTGTACAAAGCACGAACGGTCAACCCCAAAGGTAGGGCTTCAGCCGTTGTAGAGTCCATAGGATCGCCAAACACTCCTTCTCTATGGTGGAAAGATGCCCTTCTCGAGGCAACAACTTCTTGCTAAGAAATGCAATAGGGTGGAGTTCGCCCTCCGCTCCAGGTTGACATAAAACTGCGCCAATTCCCGTGTTTGAAGCATCAGTGTAAACCATGAACTCCTTGCTATAATCAGGTGTTGCCAACACAGGTTGTGATGTTAGTGCTGCTTTTAAAGTGTCAAAAGCTTTTTGACAACTTTCTGACCAAACAACCGGATCGGGTAACTTTTTCCCAGTTAAACTGGACAAAGGTGCAGCTATATTGCTGAAATTAGGAATGAACTTTTGGTAGTAGCCCACCAGTCCTAAAAATCTCTTACTTTTTTTGTTGTTGGTGTAGGCCAATTAGAGATTGCTTCAATTTTTGCTGTTAAAGGTTTAATATGCCCATTACCAATCATGTGCCCTAGGTATTTGATGGAGCTTTCCCCAATATGGCATTTGTTAGCTTTAAGTGATAGTCCCGCCTTTTGAAGCCTTTGAAAAACCAATTTTAAATGGGCTTTATGAGCATTCCAATTCATACTGTATGTCACAATATCATCCAGGTAGGCAATCGTTATATCTTGTAAGCCATTTAATGTTTTATCCATCAACATTTGGAAAGTGGCAGGTGCGTTTTTTTAATCCAAATGGCATTACATTAAACTCATAAAGGCCTATGGGGCTTCTAAAGGCTGTTTTCTCTCTATCCTTGGGGTCCATCCTGATTTGATAGTATCCTTTGGTAAGATCTAAGCTGGAAATATATTTACATCTGCCTATTGTCTCTATTAAATTGTCTAAACATGGCATCGGGTAAGCATCAGACTTGGTTACATGGTTTAACATCCGGAAGTCCAGACAGATGCGTATACTCCCATCCAGTTTATTTAACAAAAGTACTGGCGAGGCCCATGCACTTTCACAAGGACGTATTATTCCAGCTTTCAACATCCCTTTAACTTCTTTTGTCACATTCTCCACATAACTGCCTGTAATGCGATATGGGTTCATTGCTATTGGTTTAGCATCTCCCGTATCAATTCTATGCAACACTCCTTTGGCTACTCCTGGTTTATTACTGAATAATTGCTCAAACTCAAATAAAATCTGCTGTATTTCTTTTTGTTGTGACTGTGTTAGTTGTGCATCTAATTTCACTTCAGCTATTGTATTTGCGTGCATTTCCATTTCCCAGCATGGTATTTTTATGTCTTGGGGATCCTCTTTTATGGCATATAGTGTCCATCCCTCAGCTTTAAAATTAGGTTTTATCATATTCACATGAACTACTCTCCTTCCATCTCCATATTGTATTAGATAATTGATGTCATTCACTTTTGCGATAATTTTATAGGGACCTTCCCAAGTTAATTGTAATTTGTTGCCTTTTACGGGTCGAAGTAAAAGCACATCAATTCCTGGTTCAAATGTTCGCACACGCTTTTTTTTTTATCACACCACACCTTTTGTTTAGTCTGGGCTAGCTTGAAATTTCCCCCTGCCAATTGCAATGATCTTTGGAGTGTGTTCTGTAATTTAAATAAATAATTTACTACTGTCTCAGGGTCATGCTCATGTTGTTCTTCCCAACTAAGTCGCAATAGATCCTAGGGTCCCTTTACTCTTCTTCCCAATAATAATTCAAAGGGACTAAAGCCTGTGCTTTCTTGTGGGAGAGCTCGGTAGGCATATAATAGAGGTTGAATGTTATCGTCCCAATCGTAAGGATGTTCCGCTACATATGCTAACTCGATGCTGATCGCTACAGCATGGTACTGGGCCTAGGATCCAGCTCCTCATTCCACCAGTCAATGCTGATGGAATGACACTCTTTTGGGGTTGGGAAATACCCAACCCCCCTCCCTAGCAGTCACTGGTGTGGTGTAAGCCACACATCCAGGAACTTGCCAGGCAACTGGAGTGAGAGATTCCTCTCTATACCTGCAACTTCTTGAGCTACAGGCTTTTCTCCAGCCAGCTTGGTTCTGTTCCTCACAGAAGAAAACTTGGCAGGGAGAACGGATATACATTAAATTTGCATTAAGTTTCATGTTACTTACATTTTCCCCAATTTTGTACCCATTTCACTGAAATCTCATTAACTTGTCAATTGCTATTCCAAGAAGTGGGAAAGCTTCAGGCCACCTAGTTTTACCTTTTTTAGGGTTTCTCTCTCACACACCCCAGGCATTACTGGGGAATCCCTGCAAATACTTTCAGAGATTTTATTATTTAAAACGTCCTGGAAATTTTTCAAGCACAGGTGACCTTCTGATTGACCATTCATTGCTCAATGTTTTGTGTGGTAGATGGGGTGGAGGATTCCAGCAGCAAAAGGGACTCCATCTACTTTATGAACTAATGTATATAGCTGGGATGCCAGCTCTCTTCCATCGAGGGACCTCTATTTAAGCCCATGCATGTGTCCCTGAACTTCCTCTTTGGGGCCAGTGCATTGGAACACCAGCATCGTGTCTGCTGCCACCCAAAAGAGAGAGCAAACTGAAAGGAGAGTGATCTACCTATGGCGTTACGGTGATCTGTTTTCATTTTTCCCTTCTCTCTCCTTAATTACCCCTTTAGTTTTAAGTTAGTGTTGAATTTCCCCTCATTTCCTTGCCTCCCCACTCCTTTTTCCTAGGGGCTCCTGACCATAGCTCCCAAGTACCCTGTTTTCCCCGGGAAACCCCTGTATTTTCTTACCGTTTCCCGCAGGTGTCCCGAATGGCAAAATACCCCGGATTCCCCCAGATTACGGAGGTCCTGCCGGCGGCCATGTTCTTCTGGTGCTGCACCGGCACCAGAAATAATAATAAGAAATAATAAACCTGTCCTTTACTGAATTTTGTGCTTTTGTCTTTGTGTACAGTAGAATATTTGCAAACACGTGTTCAGCAGCTGCCTTATATAATTTTTTTTCTAGACATGGTATTTGATGATAGTTAGTCATAAATATTCACTATTGAATTCACTCCGGAGAAAAGCGTGAACAGGGGATTAACCTCTGATGGTCTGAAAAAGCCATTTTTTTGTTGGAGGACGAAGAAGCTGTCAGTTCCAAGGAATCCTGTCCAAGTTAAGCGACGTATGAGTGGAAGAATCCACACCTTTGTTTTATCAGTGAAAGTGCTGCCAAGAAATTGAAAGTAACTTTACCACTTAATGGTTCCTCTGTGGGAAAGAAATGTGTTTAATTTACTAAGAATTAACCCTGTGACAATCTTAAAGTGTAAATGGGAGATTTAATCCATTTTTTATTCACCATTTTATGTATCTCAGCTCTGAGCTCATTCAGTTTCCAAAACGTTCGGAAGCCATAGCATGGCTTCTGATTGGCTACAGGAAGATCCTGCAGCCAATGAGAAGCAGCGGAAGCCATGCTGAATGTTCAGCTTCCAAAAATCATTTCAAATCCAGAACACTCACTTCTGGGTTTTGGTCATTCCGGAGCCAATTTGTTCAAGAGCCAAGGCGTTCGGGATCCAAGGTCTGATTGTATTTCCAAATATTCTACTGTACAGACAGAGAAAATATACAGCAAAGGACAGGTTTCTTATTTCTTTAATTTTTCTTCCTTATTAACTGTTCCTTGTTGTTCAGCTCAGGCCTCAGAATGATTATGTAACATTTGGGGGCAAAGATGCAGCCCAGCAACCCACCACCGGAGGCTAAGATGGAGAAGATCTCCACAGCTACCGTATATTTTCCCTTGGTGCTTAGATAGGAAGAAATAAAGGACAGCCAAACACTGCAGAAGACCAACATGCTGAAAGTGATGAACTTAGCTTCGTTGAAACTGTCTGGTAGCTTCCTGGCGAGAAAAGCCACAGCAAAACTTACAGTTGCCAGGAAGCTCATGTAGACGAGGACACAATAAAACATTGCCACAGACCCCTCATTACATACTAGTATGATTTCTTCAATCACAGCGTGCATGTCCACATCTGGGTATGGGGGAGAGGTTGCCAGCCACACAGTACATATCCCTGCTTGAACTATGGAGCAGGAAAGGAGAATGGAGTGGCCTAGTCCTTTCCCCACCCATTTCCTCATCCTGGACTCTGGTTTTGTAGCCATGAAGGCCAAAACCACCGTGAAGGTTTTTGCCAGGACACAAGAAACAGCGGTTGAGAAGATGATGCCAAAAGCTGTTTGTCGGAGGAGGCAGGTCACCTTCTCTGGTCGGCCAATGAAGAGCAATGCACAAAGGAAGCAGAGCAGGAGAGAGATGAGGAGAGCGTAGGTGAGGTTTCGGTTGTTTGCAATGACAATGGGTGTATCGTGGTGTTTTATAAATATACCAAGTACCAGAGCTGTGATCAGGGAAAGGGAAAGAGAGAAGCAGGCTAAACTGATGCCCAATGGTTCTTCATAAGACAAGAAGCTGATATCCTTGGGTAGACATGCATCCCGGTTCTTGCTTGGATAGTCTTTGTCTGGACATTTCTTACAGTCATTCATATCTGGGGGAAAATAAGGATATGACCCTTTGCTCCTTTCACACCAGCTTGCTCAAATGTTTACTTTCTGTCTGAGAAGAAAAGAGCTCAGCTCAAATTAAAACACTTGTCCTGTACGCTATCATCTGGTTCAGTGATGTGGTCCTGTAATCGAAACAGCCAGCACTGTTCCTCTTCATGATATTTGAATGTATCATCACACTAGCTTGGGTGCAGCTTGTTTAGGTTGGAAGGAGTGACAAGGGCCCCTCTGGATATTATTTGAACCACATACCACCTGGCTATTCTCAATGCATTGTTGTTCTCATTTGATTAACATATTCCAACAATCTGTCTAAATATTTACCCTGTATTCCCCCATTGTTCAGCCGGTACACTGAGATCAAGCTCCGAGAGCCTTTTGGCAGTTCTCCCATTGTGGGAATGAGGTTACAGGCAACCAGGGACAGAGACCTCTTGGTAGTTGTGCTCACCCTGTAGAATACCCACCCGTCAGGTGTCAAGGAAATAAACAACAATCTGGCTTTTAGAAGACACCTGAAGGCAGCCCTATATAGGGAACTTTTTAATGTTTGATGTTTTACTGTGGTTGATGTTTTATTTATTTTTTGGAAGCTGCTCAGAATTGTTGGGACAACCCAGTCAGATAGGCAGCATATAAATTATTGTTACTACTACTACTACTACTACTACTACTACTACCACTACTACTACCACCACCAATATCTGAAGGACAATGACCACCATGAGGCAGGGACACACACACAATAGCTTATGTCTTCTTTTGAAACTTAACCTCAGCCATCCTTACACCTTTCAATCAAATGGATCAATTGAATCCCATTATTTCCCTTACCATCCTGGTTTGCAATCTTCCCCTCTGCACATGGGATGCAATCGTAGCAGCAAGGGGGCTGTCCCTCCTTCACTTTCTTGCTGGATCCTGGAAGACATCTCGCAGTACAGACAGAAAGCGGCTGAGTCTAATCCATAAATGAAAGAGCAGAAGGTTTACCAAGAGAATAATGAGTTCAGAATGTTTTGTTGGGTTTTTGTGCCTACGTGCAGAATTGCAGCTACTCGACTGAGCAGTGAGAGGAAAAGTCAGTGGTTTATTGTTTTCCTAAGATCCAACTCTGTAACAGGTCTGTATGTTGTGAGACTCCTGTATATAATAAAGCTGTACATAGTTATCTAGTTACTAGTGGCAGTGAGTTCCTGTGTCATCCTGTCTCACCAACACCTGGTGAGCAAAGCTTCTTCGAGGCCTGAGCGTACTCTGCTGTGTCCAACTGGTCCTAGTTGGCAGTCTTCACTAGGTTCAATCCTGGTGGTTCCAACATGTTTCAGGTTCTAAGGGTCTTCTCTATGTTTCCAAACTGACACAACACTTCAGTAATATGTGGAATGCCTCTACCAAGAGCAATTGCTACTTTTCTTTTTAGTAGTAGTAATGTTTGAAGTGATGTGATATTCCCTCTATTGTTCTGGGATGAGCAGGTGTTGTGCTTACATAGCAGTGCCCTATGTGTTCTGCATAGATTGCCCTGCCCTTAATGTACACTCTGAAGTTACTCTAGTGTCCCTGTTAAGGTTGGGATTAGGGCGAGACAACCTAGATTCCCCAAGGTGAGTTTGCACTGCCAGCCTTGCTTAACTGTATTTTATAGTAAAAGGGTTCTTCTGTTTTGTAACTTCCTTGTTCTGACAGAGGGCTGCTTTCAGATGTCTTCTAAAAGTTGTGTAGGTCTTTATCTCCTTGGCATCTGGAGGGAGGGTGTTCCACAGGGAACACTGTTCTAGGGATATGCCTCCATTTTGCGCCAGGTTTTCCATCAGATCTCCTGCCCCCCCCCTTTTTAGGTCATTCTAGGTTCTCGACATTGCTACGGACTTCGGTTGGTCGCCTTGGTTGCCCAAGGGGTCTGGTAGGAGTTTTTTTGTCCATTTGGCAAATTGGCTCACGCCTCTTGGTTTTTTCGCCTACCTCGTAGCAAATCGTAACAACTTTATTGGCGGTTAGGCATTGGTATATCTGTGATGTTTCGGCGGGGAAAAGGTTCCGGCCATCACCTACCCTTCCATCTTTAGGGTATTCTCTTAAAGGAATCTGGCGGTCGTGGATCCCGTCCGATGCCCTGCTGGTGGCAAGGGCCATGGCATGACCCCCGGTGGCATCAGGGGAGCTTCCAGTTGTATTTGCATCAACAGGCTCCACCTTCTGGTTGCTAACCTTTGATGACTCCACGCTGAGCGGGGGGAGTCATCTAGTCTGTTCAATCCAACGTCTAAGTCAATACCACTCACATGCTGTAACCAATAAAGTTGTGGCCTTTTTTCACCCATTAACTAAAATACATTCTGTCCTTGTGCCTTTATTTCCTCAAGCGGCTGGCGGGTTCTTGACTCACAATCAGTAACTTGCAGTTCAAAAGACAGTGATTAGACAGGCAGGTGGATAAGTATTGCTTAAGCTATATTGAATCTCTTCGGAATCAGATAACAATGTGGCCCTACCTGGTTAAACCAACTGTGCCATGTTATGGCATCTTCATCAAGGGTTAATTTTTGGTCTGGAGGAGCTTGTGGATCTATCCTCCCAACTCTCACTCTTTGTAAACTTTGGTTTGTGAATACGATCCAATTGACAATATCCAAGCTAGATGCTGCCTCTCCATTCTGGTTGATGAAGACCACATCTCCTGCCGTATTGTTAAATGAGATACTTCTCATAAAGTGATGGAGCTAGATTGAAAACAAAAAAGACAGGGGTTTGGAGAAGGCTGCAGTTCTAATACATAGCTAAAACAGAAAAGACAGGTGTTTAGAAAAGGCTACAGTCTAATACAGGGCTGAGCAACCTTTTTTCCTGTGTGCAGAGGATGCAGCAAATGGTGGGTGGTGATTTAGTCAACTGTGAGTGGCGTCAGGTCCAAGCATGGAGAAAGCCAACCCATTTTCTTTCACAAACATGCCTCTCTCACACTCTTTCTTACAGCTCTTCTTCCCCACACTCCCCTTTCCATCTTTTCCTTTCTCCCTCTCCATGAGACGCAGTGTTGTGCAGCCACCTGCTCTGAGGAAGGATTTGGTGGATATGGGCTAGAGGGAATGCTGAACCTCTCTATTGACTGTGACCACTGCTTCCTATCTGTGAATGCAGTGGCATCTCATTGGGCTGCAAAGATTCTCTCCTACAAATGCTTTCTCCTCAAATACAGGGCAGTATCCACCCTTTCCTCTGGAGTATACTGCCATTACATTGTCCAGATTTGCAAGCAGCACAATATGTGGCTAATCATCTGGCATAACACCAAATTAGTGCCTTCTCATCTGTCAGCAGAATTATAGATTCATTTCTGGACTCTGCCCAAATGTTTGAACTCTGGAGGAAAGACTAAGGTGACAGTCTTTTGTGAACCCATGCATATTCAACAGAGTTGGGTGTGTGTGTGCCCAGTGCCATATCATATTTCCAAAATCAAACCATGATCCTCAAAAGGATGTGCTAGAGCAAAGACTGTAGGGAGGGTTTTCTGGGCTATTAGCAGCCCCCTCCTCCATTTCTCCAAGCGTCCTCCGGTGAACATAGCTCTGGAAAAGGCATGCCCTTCTTTCTAGGGCGCTCCAGTGAAATGTACTTATTTCACTATATTACACAGACAAGGAATCATGGTGCTCTCTCTCATCCAGCTCTGAGAAAGAACAGGCAAAAGTGAAAGTACATCACATAATACATAGAGATAGGGCTATATCCGGTTTTCACGCTTGCTCTCAGACAGACTGTGTGATTTCCACTAATCACAAAATGCAGCTTCAGAGGAGTGAAATTGCTGGAAGTGTGGGAAAGAAGGCCACCTGCAGAAGAATTGCAGGAAGGGCCAGACTCTTAGGGGCTCTGGGGCAGGAGGGGCCAGTGGCAAGAATCGTGCCAAGCCTAGCTCTACCCAGGCATGCGCTTTGATCACACCAAGCACCTCCCCAACTACCCAGAATGAAGCATCTTCACCCTAGTGCATCCCTTCTATGAAGGTAAGACGTCGGGGGGAGGGTGATAGGACAACTGTGATGTCATGCATCCCCCTCCCCCAATATTGGGTACAACTCTGATTATGAGGAAGCAACAGAGCTCTCTCTGTTGAGGATGTACAACCTTTACCTGCCAAAACTGTTGATTTTGATTCTTCCCTCTCCCTCTGTACACCATTCTCCTGTGTCTGAGTCTGGATGTGGACATGGCATGTAAAGCATGGGCCATGGCGTACACAGCACTGTGGATGCTGTAACTGTGGCCTGTCATGCTCACTTCAAAAAGTGATCCAGGAAGGCTCTCCAGCTTCTCTTCTCCGGTGCAAATATTCCCCTCCACCTTGTCTGAACTGATATCCGGGAATACACATTCAAAGGCCTGTTGCCAGAAGTCCCTAATAAAACCGTCCCCATCTGTGCTGGAAGGGTTTCTGTGTACAACATACTGATGAAATCCTGGTGGGTTTCTGAAGTAAATTTCAAAGGATATAGCACCATTGAAGATTCCTGAATCCCAATTCCTTTGATAGACAAATGAAGCAAACTCAACCTGGGCTGTTATTATCCATACTTTACTTTCTACATTCTTGGTCATGTCATCATGTTCTGATAGGTATGAAAGCCATCTAAAAGTTGCCATGGAATAAGATTCTCCAGAGGCAACCACTACATTAGCTTTGCTGCTAAAAATTTGACCTTGTATATTGGCTGCTTGTTGTAGCAAGCCATACATTTCAGAAATAAAACTGAATTCTGGGATTTTTTCTACGAATGCAAAGCAGACACCACTCTTGGTAAACATTGGGAAAATGGTTTGCACAAATCTTTCTCCATTGTCATTGTCCATTGCAACGACCCCAATCCACGTCCACCTGAAATGCAAAAGCAAAGAGAGAATTCCCTCATACTGAAGGGCTTCCGGGGGTGCCATCTGGTAGAAGGGAAGACCTGGGATTTTATGATTCATCACAGGAGCAGAGCCATAAATGAGCTAAAGCGGGAATGGAGGAAGAGAATAGAAGTAATATTTGCAGAGTTCTTTCAAACTATTCATATACTTTATGTGGTGAATCCTCTTTGTCAGATATGCCATTTGCCACCCACCAGGAGTTGCATGCCCTCTCTCATTTATATAAAAGAAACACATGCAAATGGCCTGAAAATTGGTCTTCATGATTTTTAAACATTTCTTCTGTTGACCGGAGAGGGGTAGGCTTCCTATGTTATCTTTTTTATTTTTTAAAAAAACTTTTGCATACTTGCAAAATTTTGCAATCTGACTCTAAACAGAGGGTCAGATACACATTTCTTCTCTGGAGCTTCTTTCATCTTCATGATGCACACAGCGGAAGTGCCATTTCTGCCTCTTCTTTTTCAACTCCAGAGTCTGTTTAATTTGAAAGCCCTTTCCCCCTAAACATTCATACATTGGGTGTGGTGTTGTGAAGAGGAATAATTATTGTTCTTGGACTTCCTTGTGAATTTTTATCCTGTAAGGAATTCCCCCGTTTCCCCTGCAACTCAATTCAGGTACCCGTCTCATTAAGCAGGAAATGCTTCATATCCAAAACTGGCTGGTGAGGGTGGAGTGCATGGTTCTGCCCCCAATTTCATCCTCGCCCTGAACTGGTGATACACTCTGAACTGGTGCTGTGAATTCAGCCTCATTCTCTATGCGAGCTAGGAGAGGTATTGTACATGGGTGCCCTACCTGCGGGATCTTATAGATATCCAAAACAGTGGCCACATAAAAGGAGATTTCAGAATCAAGTCCCCCAATGACCCCAGCCAGATTATTTTCAACATCACATATATAGTTAGGAACTAATTTCTCCACCCTGGATAAAAGCAGCAGTGTGGCAAGATATGTGCTCCTTGCATAGTTATAGCTGTCATATAAGTGGAAGCCCAAGGTGATGTTGGGAAGGATGTGAGGGTCTTCATTGATCTCCTTGACTGCAAAGGCCAGGGCCAAGATGTGCTGGTAAATCTTAGGTACCACCCTAGAATGAGAGTTGCAAACTGTTTCAGTAGGAACTTCAACAGATAGATGGTTTACATCAAGCCAGAGGTTAATCATATTGTGTTCAGTGGAGTTATCTCCCTGTCAATTCCATTGCTAAACAGTTCTTATGATGTTTAAACAGAATATCTTTTCTTGCAACTTGAAGCCATTGGTTCAGGTCCTACCCTCTGCAGCAAGAGAAAACAAGCTTGTTCCATCTTCCTCGTGACAGCCCTTGAGATACTTGAAAATGGCTACCCTACACCCCCCAGTCTTCCATTTTCATAGCTAAACATACCCAACCCCCTCTCCTTTTCCTCATAAGGTTTGGTTTCCAGACACTTGATCATATGTGTCACTCCCCTCCGCATACGTTGCAGCTTGTCAATATCCTTCTGAAATTCTGCTGAACATAACTGAACACAGTACTCCAGGTGTGGTCTGAGCATAGCAGAATAGAGCTGCTCTATTACTTCTTTTAGGAATGCGGGTGGCACTCATGTCTAAACCCCTGAGCCTAGGATTGCCGATCAGAAGATTGATGGTTTGAATCCCCGTGACGGGGTGAGCTCCCGTTGTTTGGTTCTAGTTCCTGCCAACCTAGCAGTTCAAAAGGATGTCAAAGTGCAAGTAGATAAAGTACCTTCCCTAGTGGGAAGGTAAACGGAGTTTCCGTGCACTGTTCTCGTTTTGCCAGAAGTGGCTTAGTCATGCTGGCCACATGACCTCAAAAAACTGTCTGCGGACAAACATCGGCTGCCTCAGCCAGTAAAGCGAGATAAGCGCCGCAATTTTGATTGGGGCACTATACTTCAGTTGATGCGACTCATTGATCCTTTTTACATGTGCTACTGGCATGCCCGGTGTTCCCTATCTTATATTTGTGCAGCTGATATTACCTGCCTAAGTGCAGAACCTGACATTTGTCCTGACTGAAATCCATTTTGTTAGTTATGGCCCAGTTCTCCAATCTGTTAAGGTCAATGGTATCTAGACCTTTCCCTGACACATCTAGACCTTTCCCTGACATTTACAAAGTTTCTGAGTTCTCTCCTGCATTCATGAGGCAGTGATGGTGGTTGTAATTCACAGAATTATATACTTCATAATATATACCATCATTGTGAAACAAACTTTAGCCTGAGATCAGAAAATGAAATGATATGAGCATTCAGCTTCAGAACAGGTTTTTTTATTTATTCATTCTCACTAACACTCCTGTTCAGATAAAGTCTATCAAAATTGGATATATATACATGTACACACACACACACACACACACACACACACACACACACACACATTCATTTCCCTGTTGAAAAATGGGAGCTTCTACACTATTCTCTTAATTCACAATACATTCCTATGGATTTCTACCCCCACGGATATCAAAAGTGGTTATCGCAAGGTAAATGGGTTTGTAGCCTCAGCCATTATTCTGAGGATGCATCTCTAGGTTTGATCATTCCTATGCTGTAATAAATGAGTGACGTAGTTCTTACACAAGCTCTTCAGGCAGCGCTGGTGGGGGTTCCTCAGTGAATGTTTCTGGAGAGGAGATGAAGCCACCATGGAAAACAATACCACCAATGAGGAACTCTCCTGGCTGATGATACATGTGAAGTGGACGGTGTGGACCTTGGAGCCTGCATTTCACTATGTGAGCCTCACATACATTGTAAGAAATCAGTTCCAGCAGCAAGAAAACTAAAACTACCATTCTCGATACAAAAGCAACGTTTGTTCTATGCATAAACCATGATTTCACTGGCAAAACTAGAATTAGTTTCTCCAAGATAAAAATTGTCTCATTTAAATGGTAGTTTATTTTCCTGAGAGGACACAATCTGGGAGTATCCATGATCAGACTTGCGGATCCCAGACACTATTTAATTAATTCTGGTTAAGTTGTAGTATCCTTGTGTTATGTTGCCAGTGGCCAGTGAAAATCCAGAGGGATTTTTGAGGAGCAGCAGATTTAATTGTAGCCCTGTTCATAATCGAGGAAGAATGTAGTTATTTATTCAGTGCTAGGGGTTCCCTATTGAATTGCTGTCTTTGTCACATATTCAGAACTCTGATTTTTAATTCCCTTTCATTAGATAATAAGGGAACAGTGGTTTATTGGTGAAGTTAGAAGTTAGAAGCTCATATTAGACCTTGTAAACAATGGAGACTCCAAAATGTAGTATGGTGTAGTCAGCATCTTGGAGTTGGTTGAGAGGACCTGGATTCACAGCAGCCATGTGGCTTGACTGCAACCCTACACATAAGAGTTACTTGCAACTAAGTTTCATTGAATTCCACGATCTTTTATTGGAAAGTGTCACAGTGGCCGGAGTGGGCTACTTCAGAGTAACGACGCTACGCAGCTCTGCATTTTATTCTTTTATTGGTGCTGCGTATTTACAGTGCTGAAGTCATTGCTATTTACACGGAGTGATGTGGTCAGTCGGTTTCAGAACCTCTGAATGGCTTTTGGCGCGTCTTTCTCCAACACAAAAGCTTTGGCAGACCCATCCTCTTTCCCCTCCTCTTTCTGCGTAATTCCGGAGTTGGGGGGATGGGTCTCCCCCCCTTATTCGCCCCTTCCTGTCCCACCTGGGACCCTGGCTCCTCTACCTTGCCTGAGCCTCGGACCCGACTTCCTGCTTCCCCACTGGCATCGGAACTCTCTCTGCTTTCCCCTGTGCTCGGGGATGGGCTTGAACTCAGGAGGGGAGGGACTTCGCGATATCCCCTGTCCCTCACATCCACCCCCCTCCCAAGCTCTCCTTCACCCCTCCCCAGGTCCCCCCCAGGTGTCGGTGACGACTGGAAGCCTAAGAACTCAGTGCTTTCCGAGCCCGTTGGTGTGAACACCTCCCCCCAGTCCTGCGAGCCCCCCCCTTCCGCCTGGGAGGACGGGAATCCCAAAAAGTCCGTGGCGTCAGAGCTGGTAGGGGTAAAAATGTTCTGCCAATCTGCTCCTTCCTCTGACTGGGTGGATCTCGGTGACACCCATACCTCATCCTCTGGTTCCTCAAACTCCGCTTCCCAGCGCCATGGTGAACTGCTCTCCCGTGCTTCCTCCCCCTCCCCCTCCCTTTCCATGTGCCAGGGCTTGGGTCTATGGGGAAAGAGGGCGTGAAATTCTTCTACCAGGAATTCCTCCTGTATCTGAGTGGCTGGGACCCATTCATTCTGGGACGGTGGAGCATCCTCCCATGCCATGAGGTACTCCAGGCCCCCCACCCCCCACCTTGAGTCCAGGATGGCCGTGGCCTCATTGAGTTGCTCCCTGCCTTCCCTCTCCCCCCCTCCCTCAGGGGTTTGTTCGCTGCCTCGGAGCCTGCTGCTTTCCCTGTACGGCGACAGCAGCGATCTATGAAACACTGGGTGCACCCTCATGTCCTCTGGCAGTGCCAGCCTGTATGCCACCGGGTTGACCTGTTGCGTGACCGTGAAGGGGCCCAACCTTCTGGGCGCCAGCTTTTTGCACCTCCCTCTGATGGGAAGGCCCTCCGAGGACAACCAAACTTTGTCCCCCACCCTAATGACCTCCCCCGGTCGCCTGTGGCGATCTGCCCCCTTCTTGTACGCTTCCTTGGCTCTCTCCAAGTGTTCTCTGAGCTGCTGGTGCACCGTCTCCAGTTCCTCTGCCCAATCCTCAGCCTGTGGGCCCTCCTCCTCCTCCTCCCCCTCCCTCTCTGGGAAAGATCTGAGGTCGCGCCCGTAATTGGCCTTAAAGGGCGACACCCCTGTGGAGACGTGCACCGCATTGTTGTAGGCAAATTCTGCCAGTGGCAGGCGATCCACCCAGTCCGTTTGCCGCTGGCTGACGTAGCATCTCAGGTACTGCTGCAGAATGGCGTTGACCCTCTCCGCCTGTCCATTTGTCTGCGGGTGTCTAGCCGTCGACAAGCTGACCTCCACCTGCAGGAGGTTCATGAGCCGCCGCCAGAACCTGGAAACAAATTGGCGGCCACGATCCGAAATAACCCTTAAAGGTAATCCATGCAGTCGGAATACGTGGTCAACAAACAGTTTGGCTGTCTCTTCTGCAGAGACCGCCCTGGCACACGGTATAAAGTGGCACATTTTGGACATGAGGTCCACCACCACCAACACTGCGGTCTTGCCCCTGGAAGAAGGCAGATCTGTGATGAAGTCCATGGACACCACTTCCCACGGCCTGTGTGGTGTGGCTAAGGGCTCCAGCAATCCTGCTGGCGCTGCTCTGACCACCTTTGCCCGCTGGCAGGTGTCACAGCCCCGTACATAGTCTCGAACATCTTCCCGCACCCCTGGCCACCAGAAGTGTCTCATGACTAGGTGAGCGGTTTTGTCCCTCCCAAAATGACCCGCCGTTGGGTTGTCGTGCATCTGCTTGAGGACCGTACGTCTAAGCTGGGTGGTGGGCATGTACAGTGCACCCTTGTAGAAATGCAGCCCCCTGCGTGCTGCAAAGTCTTTAGCCTGCTCCCCCCCCCTCTCAGTTCTCTGAAGATGCGGTTGGCAAATTCATCCGCTGCCGTCAGTGCTGTGAGTTCTGCCTCGCTCACCACTGCTGCTCCGCAGGACCATGCTGACGGGGGAAAATGTGCCTGGGTGCCGGTGGCGCCTCCTCCTCCATGTACTCTGGCTTGCGGGAGAGGGCATCCGCCCTGACATTCTGCTCTCCCGGGATGTAGTGTATGGAGAAGTTGAAGTTCGAGAAGAACTCTGCCCACCGTATCTGCCGCTGGTTGAGCACCCTGGCAGTTCTCCAGAACTCCAGGTTCTTGTGATCTGTGCACACCTGGATGGGGTGCTTGGCGCCCACCAGGAAGTGTCTCCAGTGCTGGAACGCAGCGTGGATCGCAAGAAGTTCCCGATCAAACACCGTGTAGTTTCGCTCTGGCTGGGTCAACTTCCTGGAGAAGAAGGCACAGGGTCTCCACTCTCTGTTGGCGTCCAGTTGCAACAAAATGGCGCCCACAGCTTTATCAGAAGCATCTGTCTCCACGCGTAGGGGCGCGTCCTGAACCACGTGGAACAGGTTCTGGTCTGAGGCGAACACCCTCTTGAGGCTTTCGAACGCTGCTTGCGCCTCTGGTGTCCACCTGAACTTCTGCTTGCCTCTCAGGCAGTCAGTGATGGGAGCCGTAACGCGAGAGAAGTTCTTGATGAACTTCCTGTAGAAGTTGGCGAAGCCTAGTAGGCGTTGGGCATCTTTGCGCGTCCTGGGGCTGTGCCAGTCCAGGATGGCCTGCACCTTGTCCTTGTCCATCGCCAGCCCCTTGTCTGACAGCTTGTAGCCCAGGAAGTCCACCTCCTTGGTGTGAAACTTGCACTTCTCCAGCTTCACATACAGGTGGTTCTCCTTCAGGCACTGCAACACCTCCCTGACATCTTTCACATGCTGCACTGGGTCATCGGAATAGATAAGGATGTCATCCAGGAAGACCAAGCATTTCCTGAAGAGGAGGGACCCCAGGACGTGGTGCATGAAGGCCTGGAAGCATGCTGAGCCCCCTTGCAACCCGAAGGGCATCACCAGATATTCAAAAGAGCCCAGAGGCGTGAACATCGTGGTTTTCCATTCATCGCCTTCCCGGATCCTGATCAAGTTGTACGCCCCCCTCAGGTCTAGCTTGGTGAAAATCTTGCCCCTGCGTGCCGCTGTCAGGAGATCATCCACTCTGGGCATGGGGAAAGCCACTGGCTCTGTCACTGAATTCCGCCGTCTAAAATCCACCACAAGACGGCGCTGTTGCGTGTCTTTCTTGTCCACCCAGAAGACCGGGCTGCCCCCTGCTGCCTTGCTTTCTCTGATGAACCCCCGCTTGAGGTTCTTGTCGATGAAAGCGCGCAGATCCTCCAGTTCCTGGTCTGACATGGCGTACAGCTTGGCTGGGGGTATAGTTGCCCCTGGCACCAGGTTGATCTGGCAGTCAAAAGGCCTGTGCGGGGGTAGGTGGTCGGACTCCGCTTCGCTGAAGACCTCCTGCAGGTCCCAGTACGGCTTGGGTATCGCCTCACCCCCTTTGACGTGCATGGTGGCCACCGTGGCTATTGGAGGCCCCTCCCCTGGTTGGTGCTGCATGCAATGTTCCAGGCAAAAGTCCGATCCAAAAGTGATGCATCTCTGGTGCCAACTGATGGAGGGGTCGTGGCGCGCCAGCCAGCTCATGCCCAAGACGATGGGGGGGTCTGAGATGGTGGTGACGTTGAATGCCAGTGTCTCTGAGTGCCTTCCCACCGTCATTCTCATGGGGGGGGGGTTTGATGAGTGATGGCCCCTCCCAGCAGCTCTCTGCCGTCAATGGTTGCCACGTGCAGAGGAAAATCCAGCTGCAGAAGCTGGATCTGGTGCTCTTCTGCAAAGTTTCTCGAGAAGAAGTTCGCTGACGCCCCACTGTCAATTAGGGCGAGGACCGTCAGGGGATAGCCATTTGGGAGCGTGAGCGTCACTTCTAGAACCACTCCTGCTCTGGGAGGGGTGGGCTGGCTCTGCTCCTCTCTGTGCGGGTGGGTGGGCTGGGGCTGTTGTCTGCTGACTGTGCCTGGCTGCTGCCCCTTGTCTCCTGCAGCCAGGCTTTCCCGTTTCCCTGCTGTGGTACTGCGTCAGTGGGGGAGGGCACAACCGTTCCCGCCTTTCCTTGCCACTCCCTGCGATGTGGGCAGTCTCTGACGAGATGCTGGGGGGAGTTGCAGAGAAAGCAATTCCCACCCCTTCCCTCCTTGCGTCTTGGCGCCGCTGGGGTTTGAAAAGCCCGCGCGCGCGCGCTATCAATCTGCATGGGTTCCTGGTCCTGGCTGGCCCCAGGCGTGGCTTGAAAGGGTTGTTGGGGGAGTGGCTTCTCCTGCGACCGTGGGAACCAAGCCCGCTTTGCGCGCGTTGCTTGCTTGTCGCTCCACCGGGATTCCTGTCTCACCCCCACCGCCAGAGCCGCTTTGCTCAGCTGATCCATATTACTGGGCTTTGGACCTCTCGAGAGCTCATCCTTCACCTCCTCATGCAACCCCAAGTAGAACGCCGCTTGCATTGGGGGTGACTCTAGTTCCCACCCCAATCTGTGCACCAGCATGGTGAATTTCGCCCAATACGCGCGAACTGTCATATTTCCTTGGCGTAAATTATGAAGTTCCTCCTTAGTCTGGTCCATATGACTATCGGACGAATACATCGTTTTCAAACCTTCTAGAAATAGTTTGACATTCTTCATGCAAGGATTCTTTGTTGCGATTAACGGTCTTAGCCACTCCCTGGCTGCCCCGGTAAGGTGCTCCACAATAAACGCTACCCTGTGCTCATCATCAGGGAACTCATCGTGGTGCAGCTCAAGAGCATACACAATCTCAGTCTCAAAGCCCTGATATTCCCTCGGGTCTCCATTGAACTTGCTTACTAGGGTCCCGGCTCTCCTTCCTGGCAGCACTTGGACTTGGGGTGCCCCTCCCGCCTTGTTTTTCTCTGCATCCAGCTTGTTTTGGAGGTCTACCGCCACCGCCCTTAATTCCTGCTCTCTTTCCTGTAGCGCTCTCACCTGTTCCGCAAGTTGTAGCCGGTCGTCCTGGACCTTCTTAGTCTCTTCTTTAGCTGCCTTCAATTCCCCCTGCGCCTGCAGCGACAGCTGCTGCAGTTCTTGCTGGGCTTGCTCCGCGATCTGCCGCCATCTCTCCGCCTCTGACACGCTCATCCCGGCAACTCCAAAGTAGCCCAAAAAAGGATTCGGAGGTTGCTGTCACAGTGGCCGGAGTGGGCTACTTCAGAGTAACGACGCTACGCAGCTCTGCATTTTATTCTTTTATTGGTGCTGCGTATTTACAGTGCTGAAGTCATTGCTATTTACACGGAGTGATGTGGTCAGTCGGTTTCAGAACCTCCGAATGGCTTTTGGCGCGTCTTTCTCCAACACAAAAGCTTTGGCAGACCCATCCTCTTTCCCCTCCTCTTTCTGCGTAATTCCGGAGTTGGGGGGATGGGTCTCCCCCCCTTATTCGCCCCTTCCTGTCCCACCTGGGACCCTGGCTCCTCTACCTTGCCTGAGCCTCGGACCCGACTTCCTGCTTCCCCACTGGCATCGGAACTCTCTCTGCTTTCCCCTGTGCTCGGGGATGGGCTTGAACTCAGGAGGGGAGGGACTTCGCGATATCCCCTGTCCCTCACAGAAAGTTTCATTGAATTCCATCGTCTTTTATTGCAAAGTTTTACATGCCTTGTAAAATATGGTGAAATTTAAAACAATAACTTTCGAAGGCTGAAATGCAACCTTTAGCTTTTAATTCAAAAATCAAAATATTTGTACAGAAGTGTTCCTATTTAAACATTAGTACGAGTGGGGAAAGAACATCAAATTCAGAGAAGAATGAACTTGGAAGGGTGGCTCTGCTATGGTTCATGCCCACATAGCTGTCTGTCTCCTTGTTGGTATATTTCTCTCTAGCTTAGGTTAGGGCTTCTGCCTAGCTGTCAGCTTGTTTCCTTGCAAATTCTCTGCAAATTCCACCCAATTATATAGAAACGAAAACTATTATAGCCATTTTTAGATTCCACATTACAGTCAAGGCAGCCAAAGAAATGAAATTTGGACCCAAATAACAAATCAAACAAAACCATCCAGGTAGGCACATTCTTTGGCCCTGTGACAATAGTGAAAATAATTCAGACAGAAACTAGAGTCGGGTGAAATCAGTCCAAAAATTTACTGACTACTGTGGAAGGTGCGGTTGGCATGGCACTTGGGCAAGGATCCAGTTCCTCATTCCACCAGCCCATGCTGATGGAATGACACTCATTTGGGGTTGGGAAATTCCAAAAAAAAAAACCCTCCCCAGAAGTCACCCAGTGTTCAGCCCTGGTGTGGTGTAAGCCACACATCCAGGAACTTGCCGGGCAACTGGAGTGATAAATTCTTCCACTTGAGCTCCAGGCATTTTTCCCCCCAGCCACCTTAGTTTCTTGTTTCTCAAAGAAAAAAAACTAGGCAGGGAGAATAGATACACATTAAATTTGCATTTAAGATTTAGTTTCATGTTACTTACATTTCCCCCAATTTTGTACTAATTTCACTTACATATATAAGTGCTATAAGGGGATTGGGATGGAGACTTAGCCTGACTAACAGCTTGCAAATTCAATCCAATTATGATTCAATCCAGAAATGATATTTTTTTTAAAGATTCCCCATTACACTCAATGCAGCCAAAGAAATGATTTGGACCTGATTAATGAATCAGATGAAATTGCCCTGGCAGGCACATTATCTGGTGCAGTGACAGTGATGAAAATAACTCAGACAGATACTGGGGTTGGGTGAAATCAGTCCACATCTTTATTGACTACTGTGAAAGGTGGGGTTGGCATGGTACTGGGCCTAGGATCCAGCTCCTCATTCCACCAGTCGGTGCTGATGGAATGACACTCTTTTGGGGTTGGGAAATACCCAACCCCCCTCCCTAGCAGTCACTGGTGTGGTGTAAGCCACACATTCAGGAACTTGCCAGGCAACTGGAGTGAGAGATTCCCCTCTATACCTGCCCCTTCTTGAGCTACAGGCTTTTCTCCAGCCAGCTTGGTTCTGTTCCTCACAGAAGAAAACAGGGCAGGGAGAACAGATATACATTAAATTTGCATTAAGTTTCATGTTACTTACATTTCCCCAAATTTTGTACCCATTTCACTGAAATCTCGCTAAACTTGTCAATTAATATTCCAAGAAGTGGGAAAGGTTCACGCCACCTAGTTTTACCTTCTTCTTTTTTAGGTCTCTCTCTCACACACCCCAGGCATTATTGGGGAATCCCTGCAAATACTTTCAGAGATTTTATTATTTAAAACATCCTGGAAATTTTTCAAGAACAGGTGACCTTCTGATTGACCATTCATTGCTCAATGTTTCGTGTGGTAGATGGGGTGGAGGATTCCAGCAGCAAAAGGGACACCATCTATGAACTAATGGATTAACAGGCTCCCAAATACGAAATTGACCCCTTTGGTCATTCTCAGAATAAACTGGAAGTGACCATAGCATAAGAGGACTAAACACATCTTGGCAATCATCAGACCAGAACTCTTATGACACTGTTTCCCTTAATCAGAGTACTTTTTGGGCAGACCAGCTACATGGGCTGCTCTGTTAGCTTTGGAGGACAGTTCTGTTGGGTTGAGGCATCCTGAGAAGAAGATGAGATGAATACAAGAAGATTTAGTCCAGCTATGATTTGCTACATCAAATAGACTTGTTCATGCTTTAATTCTTTCTTATGATAAGCTGTCCCCTGCTGTTTAACTCTGGCCTCAGCAAAATGATATAACATTTGGGGAAGAAGATGCAGCCCAGTAACCCAAAGCTAGAGGCCAAAATAGAAAAGATCTCCACAGCTACCATGTACTTTCCCTTGGTACTTAAGTAGGTTGGAACAAAGGACAGCCACACACTGCAAAAGACCAACATGCTGAAGGTGATAAACTTGGCTTCATTAAAACTGTCTGGCAACTTCCTAGCTAGGAAAGCCACAGTGAAACTGACCATGGCCAGCATTCCCATGAAGCCTAGGACACAGTAGAACATGGTGACTGATCCTTCATTACATTGCAGTACAATTTCTTTAGGCCCTGAGTGCTTGTCTAAATCAGGGAGTGGGGGAGCAACTATCAGCCAGGCACTACAAATTATCATTTGAATGAGGAGGCTGAAAAGAACAATGGGGATGGCCAGATTTTCCCCCACCCATCTCCTCATTCTAGACCCTGGCTTGGTAGCCATGAAAGCTAGAAGCACTATAGTTGTTTTTGCTAAGATGCAAGACACTGCTACCGAGAAGATCACTGCAAAAGCAGTTTGTCGAACGAGACAGGTTATTTTTGTGGGCTGGCCAATGAATAGCAAAGGACAAAGGAAGGAGAGAAGGAGGGCTAAGAGGAGAACATAGGTGAGGGTCCGATTGTTGGCTTTGACAATGGGAGTTTCTTTGTGCTTGATGAAGATCCTAAGCACCAAAAGTGTAGTGAAAGTCAATAAAAGAGCAAAAGTGACCAAACTGATACCCAGAGGTTCATGGTAAGACAGGAAGCTCATATCTTTTGGAAGACATATATCCTGGCCAATGTTTGGGTACTGATCTTCTGGACATTGAAAACAGTCATCCATGTCTAAAGAAAGAAAGAAAGAAAGAAAGAAAGAAAGAAAGAAAGAAAGAAAGAAAGAAAGAAAACATATTAATTGTACACTCTTAAGTGTCTGTGGTGGTAGGAGGGAAGATTTCCACAGACCTTTTGCTTTATATTCTACTTTTTTACTTGATTCGTCAAAGTGTCTGTTGGCCCACACAGACTATGCCACACTGCCCCCACCCTGCACCCCCCCCCACACACATCTGACCATTCCTGACTCAGTGTCTTATCTGTGGATGTAATGGAAATTACTGTGTACTTTGTAGACTACTTCAGTAGTTTGGAATTAAATTAAATCTCAGCAGACTAGAATGGGTGGTTCCACACTTTCTGAATCTGCAGCTGTTACGCAGCTTATTTTAAGGGTGAATCTATGTGCATGGTAAAGGTGATCAGCTGTGGAATGGAAAAGAAGAAGGATTTTGATGAGAAAGTTCTGGCTCATGGTTTAAGCAGACCGGAACGTTTGTTTTAATCACAGAAAGGGCTCTGTTTCCTGGGCCTGGTTCTTGGTAAGGCTTTAGCTGAGATGAGAGCATGAATAGATAAAAGAATTCAAGACTCATTAGCAGCTCTGAGTGACCTTCTTGTATCTCCCTAAGAGGCTTGGGATCACATTAACCCCTAAAACAATGGAAAACATTTTCTTGCCAGATGCTTAACCCATCATTTATTAGTACAGAACGTATGTTGTAGTGAGTGAATGCAGGGAGTGGATTTAAAAAAAAAAAATTTACATGAACTATTTTCTTACTGGATTGTCCTGGATATAATATCCCAGATACCAGATTGATCACTACTAATATGCACTCTGGGTTGGTAGGTATATGCTTCTTTTAAACTAAAAGACAATGTAGTTAGTCCGTGTGGAATATTGTACTAAGTTTTAATAGGAGGGCTTGTTGGGTATAGGTGGGTCGGTGTAGGGTGTAGGATTTGGCAATGGTTAAAGTGTAATTAAATTAAATCTTGCATAGTGCTGTTCTGTCTAGACCAAATTTAAAAGTTAATTTTTTTGTACTCTATTTCATATTCATTTAATGATTGCTCGCATATGCAGCTTCTCATTTCACCCTTCACCAAATTTTGCCCATGTAAAATGTGTTGTTGACTTCTGTTCAATATTAACATGTCCACACTTTCATAAGCTGAAGTATATTCATCATTCTGCTGATGAAAAACATTTCTCCAAACAGCTTTTCATCTCACCGGCCCTGTTTGGTCACTACCTTCTTACCCATTTGGGCAAATTAAGAAACTCATATTCAACAGCCTTAAAAGGTAAAGGTAAAGGGACCCCTGACCATTAGGTCCAGTTGCGGACGACTCTGGGGTTGCGGTGTTCGTCTCGCTTTACTGGCCGAGGGAGCCGGCGTACAGCTTCCAGGTCATGTGGCCAGCATGACTAAGCCACTTCTGGCAAACCAGAGCAGCACATGGAAACGCCGTTTACCTTCCTGCCCAAGCAGTACTTATTTATCTACTTGCACTTGATGTGCTTTCAAACTGCTAGGTTGGCAGGAGCAGGGACTGATCAATGGGAGCTCACCCCGTCATGGGGATTCAAACCACCGACCTTCTGATCGGCAAGCCTTACCATGTAACTAATAACAGTAGTGTCACAAGAAATCTAGGTCTTGTGACCATTTTCTGTAAGTAAAGATAGCCACATTGTGAAGTTGTCTTTTTTTCCTAGATATTACACAATGCCACTTAACATTACTTCCATTTTCTCCACTCAGGCTGTAGTATTTGTTTCATTCAATTGCCAATGGATCTCATTTAGATTTAGTAATGCTTAGTGAAGATCCATTGAAATGACTGGTACTTGTTTACGTGAATTCCCATGTATTCAAATGGATGTCTCGAAACATAACTAAATAATGATATAATAGTGTATAAAAACAGGTTTGTAGTTAAATTATAATGTATTTCTAATCAATTACCCGGGAATTGGGGCAATGTTTTGAACATCAAGGAAATCACTGTAAAACCACCCCCCACACATTGATATACATAACCAGATCAAAATCAACTATGAAATAGGTGGCATATACGTCAATATATAACATGTTTTAACTTTTCTTACCTTTCTGGTTGGAGATCTTTCCTTCTGGACATGGGAAGCAATCATAGCAACAAAATGGCTTCCCTTCCTTCTTTGTCCGACTATAACCTGAACGGCAATGATCATTACATAGAGAAATGGGCTGGGTCTGTTCATAAATGGCAGAATATAATGTTTTAAGTAATATCATGAATACTAGAGAGTATTGCAAATGCAGTGGGCTTTTAGATCTTCCACCATAACATATATATCACATCAATTCTCGAATCAGATGGTGGTAATGGTTGATGTAGAGAGATAATAGTACTTACTTATCCTGCCATCACTGGCATTGCTGAATAGTTTTCAGAAATGAAAAAAGGGTTTTAGCAAACAAACAAACAACCCCCCAAATAACAGAAAAGGAACATGTCTAATATTAATGGTAAAGGAGTTTCAGAGTGTTACCACTCTGAATGAATGATTCCTTGTGAGTGCAGAATGAACATTATGTGGCACATTAATATGTAACTACAACATAAATAGTTACAGGTAGGTAGCCGTGTTGGTCTGAGTCGAAGCAAAATAAAAGAATTCATTTAATAGCACCTTAAAGACCAACTAAGTTTTTATTTTGGTATGAGCTTTCGTGTGCATGCACACTTCTTCTATCTGAAGAAGTGTGCATGCACATGAAAGCTCATACCAAATAAAAACTTAGTTGGTCTTTAAGGTGCTACTGAAGGAATTTTTTTATTTTACAACATAAATGTTCAGATTGAAAGCTGTAGTTTAAATAGGGCTCACTATATTTACAGAATATTGAGAAACAGCCACATAGGGAACTATCTTCTTGACTGTTGGGCTAATGGTGGAATGAACCCTGAAAAGTGCAGAGAACCCACCTGGTTAAATTGGCTGGGCCATACAATGGCATCCTCATGAATAGTGAATGATTTTTCCTGGGTACCCAGGGGGTCTATCTTCCCAATTTTGACTCTAAGAAAGGACTGATTTGGAAACATGAGCCAGTTTATAATGTCAAAGCCAGCAATTAATTTGCCATTTTCGTCAAAGTGCACCTTTTCTCCAGCACTGTTGTTAAATGAAATACTTCTGAGAATGTGATGGAGCTAAATAATGAAAATAAGAAGGGAGATTTATATATATATTCAAAATATTCAAAAATTCACATCACACAATGTGGTGAAAATACATGCAACAGAAAGGCTTGGGATTATGATCTCTTGAAAGCTTTGTGCAAGCTAATGTTAGAAACAGCAAAAGGTCACTTAAAACCCCACATCATGGAATATTGGCCACATCTGCACCCCTACTTTAACTTCCACTGTTTTGTGTTACACCAAAGAACCTTACGCATTGTAGACTTACCAAGAGAGCTTAATGCCTTTCTATCAAGAGACCTCTATTACCTTCAGACTGCAATGTGCATGATTTAAGTCTGTGGTATGGATGCACCTATTGTGGGGAGAGATATCATGGCTGGCAATGCTGCTGATGGCAGCCCTGTTGCTGTTTCTGGTATGGGCAAAACTAGCAATAAAATGAGGAGTTATACCCCCCCCCTGCTTTTTCCAGTAAGGCACCTGGGGAAGGGCTTTGGTTCAGTGGTAGAGTATATGCTTTGAATGCAGAAGGTTTCAGGTTTAATCCCAGGCAACTCCAAGTAGGGCTGGAAAAGGTTTTTGCCTGAAGTCCTGGGGAGTTTCTGTCAGTCAGTGGAGACAATACTGATCTACATGGACCAGTGGTCTGTACTCGGTATAAGACAATTTTCTATTCAATGACATTAATGCTTAAGGATTTTTTGATATCCTAACCCCAAAGTGGTGTTTTTAAAATAAAAAAACAGAATCTTAAAAACACACATTTCAAGCTCACTCTGTGCTAATAAATTCCAGATTGAATTGCAAAACATAACCAGACCTAAATGATATAGCTGAATAAAACAATAAAAGTCCAACAACTTGTTAATCTCATGGAAGTTTGAGAAAGCTCGTCCATTTCACCCCACCAAAATATATGGAGGTATCTTCAAGAAATTACCTGCCACGGTTGTGGATTTGGAAGCTCCCATCTTACTCCTTCTGCCATTCCCTTGTCCTTGAATTGGGACGAATGTCTGATGTGCAAAGCATGTGCCACTGCATAGACTGCATTGTAGATGGTGTAGCTATGGGCAGTCATTCTCATTTCAAAAACAGACACAGGAAGTGCCTCCATCTTCTCCTCCCCAGTGCAAATTTGCCCACCTATATTATCTGGCACAGAACTGGAGAATGAACAGTTAAATGACTCTTCCCAAAAGTCCTTGATAAAACCATCTTCTTTTTCTGTGGTTGGGTTCCTGATCTGAAGAAACTCCTGGAAAGCTAGAAGTTCTATTGAGTGAATTGCAAGGGACAGAGAACCATGAAGGAAACTTATGTCCCAATTTCTTTGGAATGGAAATGACGTGATATCCATCTGGGCTGTCATGAACCAGACTTTACCCTTGGTTCTTATTGGTATATGCTCAAATTTTACAATCTGGGGTACCATTTTCAATACCATCATGGTCTGAATTTCTCCATGTACAACCACAGCATTCGTAGTGCTTCCCATAACAACATTGATAGTGTGAAAGCCCTCCTTCACCATGTCTGTGACACCACTGGTAAAGTTTTTGGTAAAGTTTCTATGAAGTCAAAGCAGATGCCACTCTGAGAAAACATTGGAAGTACATTCTCTATAAACCCTTCTGTATTTTCCCCATCTTGAGAAACCACTCCAATCCATGTCCACTGGAAATGCAGCAATAACTGGATAATTCCTCTATATTGATGGTCCCCATTTGGAAACATCTGGTGGAAGAAAACTCCTTGAGACTTTTTATTCATGACTGGGGAAGAGCCATATATGAGCTAAGGATTTTTAAAAAGAAATGAGAGCGGAATAGTGATTTTTCAATATAAAACATTTGCTTGTGTGTATTTGTGTTCTCTGTGTGGATTTTTACTGAGAGGCTTCCCATATTGTGGTGATTATATTCAAACACCATCAGAAACCCAACCCATCCCTCAATATTTATATTAGGAGGCATTAATGTGAATTAAGGCCAATTGCTTCTATCAGTGGGAGACAATATAACATACAGTGGAACCTCGGTTTACGAACACCTCGGTTTATGAATTTTCGGTTTACGAACGCTGCGGACCCATCTGGAACGGATTGATTCACTTTCCATTACTTTCAATGAGAAAGTTCGCTTCAGTTTATGAACGCTTCAGTTTATGAACAGACTTCCGGAACCAATGACACCCATGCTTCGGGTTAAGTACGCTTCAGGTTGAGTACTCTGTGGACCCGTCTGGAACGGATTAATCCACTTTCCATTACTTTCAATGGGAAAGTTCGCTTCAGTTTATGAACGCTTCAGTTTAAGTACTCTGCAGACCGTCTGGAACAGAATAATCCACTTTCCATTACTTTCAATGGGAAAGTTCGCTTCAGTTTATGAACGCTTCAGTTTATGAACAGACTTCCGGAACCAATTGTGTTCATAAACCGAGGTACCACTGAACCACTACCATAATATTGCAGAGATGAGTAGATTCAATCCTGTTGATACTGTTTTGCCAGCACATTCCCTGGAGGGAATTTGAACTAATATTTGCATTTGCTTGCTAAACAACAAAATTGATCTCAAAACTGCTCACAATAATGACAACATTAATTTATTAAAAACATATTGCAATCACTATTACAATGCAAACTCACAGTGATTGAAAATCTCAGAACTAGTTGCTTAGCAGACCCCTGAGCTTTGCAGGAGTGAATTCTCCAGTGATGAGTAAATGATACCATCATGCTAGTCTCCTTATTCTGTTCATTTCTGACAGGGACCATACTGGTTAACTAGACCTTACAGACTGCAGGATTAAATTTCTCCTAAAATACAGTACAAAACTTGGATGCAAATTTTGCCTAACATGCACATTTTTGCAAAACAATTTCACTAATACATTGTATTTTCAAGTTCTTTTTACTAATACGTACATTTTTATGCAAACATTTGGACACATTATTTAACTGGAGAACTGCTTTGCAAAATCCAGAGAAGTGGGAATTTCAAAGAATGGCTTCATTTCGTTTCATTTCATTTCATGTATTGCTTCTGAAGCGTGAATTTTGTGAAATTCAGGTGTGAATGTATTTAGATCTTACTTGTGGTATCTTGTAGGTAGACAGGATGGGTACCATATGAAGACAGACATTAGAATTAGGTCCCCCAATGACTGCTATTGGAGTACTCTCAGCATCACATGTATAGTTAGGGATGGCCTTGGTCCTTCTTGAGAGAAGCTCCATTGAGGCTTCATAGGTCCAGCTTGCACTGAAATGGCTGTTATAAATGTGGAAGGCCAGGGTGATGTTGGGCAAGATCTGGGGAGTTTCATTTATCTCCTTTACAGCAAATGCCAAGGCCAGGATGTGCTGGTAGAGGTGAGTCAGCACCCTGTATTGAGAGTTACATGCTGCATCAAAGGTTATCTGCTTCAGATCAGAACATTGACTGCTTTTCAGTTCAGTATCCAGTTCAGATATTGTACAAAAATAGGTTGTAATCTCACATTTCACAGGTTTGCAAAAGAAGACTAGATCATGAAACAGTATGTGAATCAGTAGTATATGTGGTCACCCTTCATATGCATGAACACACACACACACACACACACACACAAGCAGATGTGTACAGACCCTCTCCCCACATTTTCACTGACTTGATCAGGTTAGTATGTGTGCAAGCAAGAATCCCTATAAGCAGAAAAATGGCTCCCTCTCTATTCTTCAAATGATTAATATCAGCAGTGAACGTGCTCTCCCATACACTACATCTGAATTTGGCATATGGGTTAGCTGCTCTGTCCTAGGAAATACACTACATCTTTCAAGATGCATTATACCTCCACTTTTCCCTACCTGATTGAGTAAGCAATGCCAATTTAAAGAGAATCTTAAAACTTAATGATCTGTTTACAATACCCCTATTTAAATCAGTTCCAGGAGTTCTGTCAAATCTCCCAAAGTGAAATGGAGAGAGAACACAAATATGATCTGTCACAGATGGGGTGTTGGCTACTCCCGAGTAAGCACTCCACACATCCTCTGGATTTTCATAGTTTTATTGTGCATGCTCTGCATGGGGCAGAAGCCCACAATGGCGTCTCGTGGGCTCTGACCCCCTTTTTAAGACTCGGCATCCAAACGCCCCTCCTCCTTGCTCTATGGGTCCTCCGTGGTCCCAAACCAGGCTCCTGAGGTGCCGGTCTACCTCCTTTCCAGCCCCTGCTGAAGCTAGCTCCTCCCCTGCTTCCCTGCTACCAGCCTGGAGCTGAGCCACCAGGACTCTGCAGAGCCCTGGACCCGTCTTAACCCTTCCTGTTCCTGATTTAAACTCCCAGACTTGCTGCTGCTCTCTGCAAGCCCTCTCTCTTACATGATCTTTCCTAACACACTGTTTATTGCCATCTTGAGTTTACATAACTTCCAGAGGATGGGTTTAGATACCAGATTGCTGTCTGTATAAATGTAAGATCAAATGCAGTGGATGTAAAGAAATGAGGGTATAATTATTTGTCAGACCACTGGAACTAAATCCAAGTGAAGTCCAACAGGTTATAAATTTCTTTAGGGTATAATTTGTTTGTTTGTTTGTTTTCTAAATTCAGGTACTTACATATGGTCATCTGAAAATTCCTGAGATGGGTGTTTTTGAAAGGATAGGGTATCTGAAAATATGTAGATCTGAGAAATAATGCCAGCAATGATGAGGTCTCCTGACTGATAATATTTGTGAAGAATAGGAACAGGTTCTCTGATGGAACATTGAGGAATATGAAGAAACTTGCACATTCCCTGAACCAACAGTAAGAACACTAGCAACCAAAACACTAACATCTTGCAAGGGATTGGTCATTTAGGCACAAGTTCACCTCTTCTGTTACTGCCATTCCCATGATCCTGATCAGCAAAGCCTAACTCGAATGGTCACTCACACAGCTGATTCAAAGCCAGACTGATGAGTCTCTGTATATCTATAGACCCAACCATGTATAGTTCATAGTTATTAATAAGACCCTCCAGTCTTAGTTTCATCATTTTGCATTTGGGCAGAAGAGATCCCTAAGGAAGAGGAGAAGATGTAATTCTGAATAATTACAGGAGAGGTAATCACTTGCTTTGATTGCTTTGCTTCAGGTCCAGTATACCTGAAGGAGCGTCTCCACCCCCATTGTTCTGCCTGGACACTGAGGTCCATCACCGAGGGCCTTCTGGCGGTTCCCTCGTTGCGAGAAGCCAAGTTGCAGGGAACTAGGCAGAGGGCCTTCTCGGTGGTGGCGCCTGACCTGTGGAACACCCTCCCAACAGATGTCAAAGAGGAAAACAACTACCAGACTTTTAGAAGACATCTGAAGGCAGCCCTGTTCAGGGAGGTTTTTAATGTTTAATAGATTACTGTGTTTTATTTTTCTGTTGGAAGCCGCCCAGAGTGGCTGGGGAAACCCAGCCAGATGGGCGGGGTATAAATAATAAATAATAAATTATTATTATTATATTATTATTATTATTATTTGAATAACAGATTCTGTGTAATATTTTAAGGAAAACATATTTATCTCAGCCAAAGCCTTTTCTAATTCCCTTTATTCTTTTCTTCTCTTTAATGTACCACTGGATTTTAGGGAAAAAAGGAAACAGGAGGACTTTAAATCAATAAAAATTATAAATTATACTCATATGGTTCTGAAAGGGTGATGTCTAATCCAAGTCATAACCAGATCAGGCCTATTAAAATCAAGGGCTTTATGGATTATATTTATGTGGATGTACAATAAGTATGAATAACTTGGTTATCACCCAGGGTGTTGAGAACTCCACCACATCCACTTCAAAATCTGGAGAAAAAGTGACTTTTTGAACATTATTCAAATATATCCCAAAATGTGCACTGTCACTGTTTACACTGGTCAGCCCATACGATGACACCCTCATTAATGATGAAGACATTGTCCTGGTGAACCATTGGCTCAATCTTTCCAACTTTGACCCTGAGGAAGGAGTGGTTTGGAAATGTGACCCAGTTTATAATGCCAAATACAGCAACTATTTCCCCATTTTGACCAAAGGATACTGTTTCCTCCACACTCTTGTTAAAATAAATACATCTGAGAACATGGTGGAGCTAATTTATTGGGGGGGGGGAATTATAAGGCTGTACTTAAAAGGTGTAAGGTAAAGGTAAAGGTAAAGGGACCCCTGACCATTAGGTCCAGTCGTGACCGACTCTGGGGTTGCGCGCTCATCTCGCATTATTGGCCGAGGGAGCCGGCGTATAGTTTCCAGGTCATGTGGCCAGCATGACAAAGCCACTTCTGGTGAACCAGAGCAGCACATGGAAACGCCGTTTACCTTCCCGCTGGAGCGGTTCCTATTTATCTACTTGCATTTTGACGTGCTTTCGAACTGCTAGGTTGGCAGGAGCTGGGACCGAGCAACAGGAGCTCACCCCGTCACAGGGATTCGAACCGCTGACCTTCTGATCAGCAAGCCCTAGGCTCAGTGGTTTAACCCACAGAGCCACCTGGATGCAAATTGTCAATCAAGAGTGTGTGTGGGAACCCCCTCCATCCCCCCCAAACTCAGATGTCTGAGTGTATCAGAGAACAAAGGAGACCGCGGGGGGACGGGACTTCCCATTGGTGCGCTTCCTGCTGCAGAAATGAGGAGGAGTCAGAATAGGCAACTGATATCCTTGCGGAGGATTGCCTCTTTGTGCTTGCAACATAATGCTGTAATAAAAGGACTATGAATCTACCAAATGCTCATTAATTCTTATCGGTGAGCTACCAGAAGGGAGAGGGGAACTCCCGTACATGACACAAATATACATTTTGGTTATAATCTATCAGACATGAAGATTTTGGAATATGTTTCCTTCGTTTAAAGGATGTATGTAGGCTAATCCTGGTAGAAATAATAGTAAGCCACCTAAAATGCGAGGAGATCTATATATTTCCCACAATGCTACCCACACACTTTTTTTTTTATAAAAAATCCCCAAATCCAGGACATTTGCATTGAAATATAAAATTCCCCCCAGATGGGCATGCAGGACCCACAAAAGAGGACATGTCTGGGAATTCCCAGACATGGAACAGAAATGAAATGAATAATAATAATAATTATTATTTTGATGGGCCATTGGCCTGATCCAACAGGAAAATAATCAAGGGTTGGGGAGCTGGTTCTTCATGGGATGTGTTAGGTTTAGTACTTCTCTCACACAAGACATAACACACTGGCAGTTTAACTAGTTGAGGTTTATTAGCAATAACAAGCTTTCAGCAATCCGAGCTTCCCACAACTCATTCCTCACTGTTGGAGTCAGTTGACTTGACAGGCTTCCTGCCCTTCCCAAGGCCAGATATACCCCAGGCCCGCCCCCGCTTCCTGCTGGTCTTCCTTTTTTTTCTGATCACTTGCTCTGCCTTCTACTTCTTGGAGGCTCAGGTACAGCCAATTCTTCCTCCTCTGGAGTTGAATTCAACTCCCTCCTATCACCTGCACCCTGCTCCTTCATCTCTGTGCTGCTGCGAAAATTTACAGGCAGCATTCCAGAGTGAGAAGGGCTTATCTCACTTTCGTTGTGTGAAAGAATCAAGTTTCTATTTTCCTCTGCCTCTTCCTCCCCCTCTGCAGATTCCTCTCTGCTAGCCATGTCTCTGACAGGATGTGTCACTTCTTGTTCAACTGTCTGTTCGCTCTCTAGGTTTGTAAGACACACAACTTATAAAACTATTTTTAAAAATAACATTATCCCTGAACTCTCTTCCCAGCTGGGTGGGGCAAGCAGGTGGAAACGCCATTGCCTCACAGTTCTTCCTTTGGAGCAGAGCAACTCTCTTATCTCTTACCATAGACTTCCAGATATTGTTGAATTACAACTGCAGTTGATGAGTGGAGGATAAAATGCTTCTAGGGTCTGCTTCTCCCCCCCACCCCCGTGGGGATCATACTGGTGATGTAGACCCCACAGCTTGAAGGATCGAATCATCTGCTCACTAGCTCATGAGCAAAGGACCCAATATTGCTTGGGTCTTCTTTCCCAGGTTGTTCCCTGAAGAGAACACACTGTTGAAGCAGACCACTACAAAAATCAAGATTTAATCCTAAACTTACCAGCTGGTCAGCAGAGTATACAACACTGCTCTTTCTGACAGTATGTATGTGATGCTTCCTAGAGGCCAGACCCAACCTGAGACAATCTGTGGCTGCTTCCACCTAACTCAGTCAAAGTCCAGGTCCACCCAAATCTGCCTGATTCATTTCAAGATTCGAACATTGGCTGAATCTGCTGGGCAGCCCTAGCAAGCCCTTCAGTGTTGCTCCTTGTGTATATTTGTGTGTTAGAGATGAAGCAATCTGTCATTCCCCCCGCCCCCAAATTTAATTTTCTGCATGATCACCTCATGTTGCATTTATATTTAAAAAATCATCAAGAAAATTTAGCAGTGATATACATATCTTTAGAAAAGCTATCTTGACAGGAAGAATACTAGGGTAAATATGGCAGTCACTGCACAACATTCAAAGAAGCATTCCTTTGCTGTTACAAACTTCTGAAATGTCAAGGAAACGAAGAAGAAGAAGAAGAAGAAGAAGAAGAAGAAGAAGAAGAAGAAGAAGAAGAAGAAAAGGAGAAGAAGAAGAAGAAGAAGAAGAAGAAGAAGAAGAAGAAGAAGAAGAAGAAGAAGAAGAAGAATTCTACTGTACACAAAGAAAAGCACAAAATACAGCAAAGGACAGGTTTCTTATTTCTTTAATTTTTCTTCCTTATTAACTGTTCCTTGTTGTTCAGCTCAGACCTCAAAATGATTATGTAACATTTGGGGGCAAAGATGCAGCCCAGCAACCCACCACCGGAGGCTAAGATGGAGAAGATCTCCACAGCTACCATATATTTTCCCTTGGTGCTCAGATAGGAAGGAATAAAGGACAGCCAAACACTGCAGAAGACCAACATGCTGAAAGTGATGAACTTGGCTTCGTTGAAACTGTCTGGTAACTTCCTAGCAAGGAAAGCAACAGCAAAACTTACAGTTGCCAGGCAGCTCATGTAGATGAGGACACAGTAAAACATGGCCACACTCCCCTCATTACATTCTAGTATAATTTCTTCTGTCACCGAGTGCATGTCCACATCTGGGTATGGGGGAGAGGTGGCCAGCCACACAGTACATATCCCTGCTTGAACTATGGAACAGGAAAGGAGAATGGATTGGCCTAGTCCTTTCCCCACCCATTTCCGCATCCTGGATTCTGGTTTTGTAGCCATGAAGGCCAAAACCACCGTGAAGGTTTTTGCCAGGACACAAGAAACAGCGGTTGAGAAGATGATGCCAAAAGCTGTTTGTCGGAGGAGGCAGGTCACCTTCTCTGGTCGGCCAATGAAGAGCAATGCACAAAGGAAGCAGAGCAGGAGAGAGATGAGGAGAGTGTAGGTGAGGTTCCGGTTGTTTGCAATGACAATGGGTGTATCGTGGTGTTTCATAAATGTACCTAGTACCAGAGCTGTGATCAGGGAAAGGGAAAGAGAGAAACAGGCTAAACTGATGCCCAATGGTTCTTCATAAGACAAGAAGCTGATATCCTTGGGTAGACATGCATTCCGGTTCTTGCTTGAATAGTCTTTGTCTGGGCATTTATTACAGTCATTCATATCTGGGGGGAAATAAAGAAATTAGCTCATATCATATCAGCTTGCTGAAATGCTTACTTTCTGTTTGAGAAGAAACGAAACTCTGTTTAAATCACAACACAAGTTGAATATTGTCTGATGTTCTGTAATGTGGTATTGTTGAATTCAATCTGTTCAGAGCTATGTGGTTTGTAACATATCATTCCAGTAGCATTGGTGCAGTCCAAATAAGTCAGAATGAGTGACAAGGCCCCCTCTTGATATGAGATGAACCACATACCACCCAGCTACTCTCAATGCATAGCAGGGGTCACCAAACTAAGGCTTGGGGGCTGGATCCGGCCCAATCACCTTCTAAATCCTGCCCGCAGACGGTCAGCATGTTTTTATATGAGGAGAATGTGTCCTTTTATATAAAATACATCTCTGGGTTATTTGTGAGGCATAGGAATTCGTTCATATTTTCTTTCAAAATATAGTCCAGCCCCCCACAAGGTCTGAGGGACAGTGGACTGGCCCCCTGCTGAAAAAGTTTGCTGACCCCTGATGCATAGTACTTTTTGTTTGATTAGCATATTCCCCTTCATGGATCACTGCCTTGTCGTGGCGAAGGGGCTTAAATAACTTAGAGAAGTTATGTTTTGACCAAACGTGATCCACCTGGAGAAGGAATTGGCAAGCCACTCCAGTATCCCTGCCAAGAAAACTCTATGGACAAAGACAACAGGCATATAAAAGTTATGACGCTGGAAGATGAGCCCCTCAGGTCGGAAGGCGTCCAACATGCTACTGAGGAAGAGCGGAGGACAAGTACAAGTAGATTCAGAGCTGATGAAGCGGTTGGGCCAAAGCCGAAAGGTCGCTCAGTTGCGGATATGCCTGGAAGCGAAAGGAAAGTCTGATGCTGTAAAGAAAAATATTGCATAGGAACCTGGAATGTAAGAACCATGAACCCTGGTAAGCTAGATGTGGTGGAAAATGAGATGGCACAGTGGAAGTAAGGAACAGGTTTTAGGATTTAGATTTGGTGGACAGAATGCCTGAAGAACTATGGATGGAGGCTCGTAACATTATACAGGAGGCAGCAACAAAAACCATCCCAAGGAAAAGGAAATGCAAGAAAGCAAAATGGCTGTCCAACGAGGCCTTACAAATAGCGGAGGAGAGAAGGCAAGCAAAATGCAAGGGAGATAGGGAAAGATACAGGAAACTGAATGCAGATTTCCAAAAAATAGCAAGGAGAGACAAGAGGGTCTTCTTAAATGAGCAATGCAAAGAAATAGAGGAAAACAATAGAATGGGGAAAACCAGAGATCTGTTCAAGAAAATTGGAGATATGAAAGGAACATTTCGTACAAAGATTACCATAATAAAGGACAAAAGTGGTAAGGACGAAACAGAAGCAGAAGACATCAAGAAGAGGTGGCAAGAATACACAGAGGAATTATACCAGAAAGATATGGAGGTCTCGTACACCTCAGGTAGTGTGGTTGCTGACCTTGAGCCAGACATCTTGGAGAGTGAAGTCAAATGGGCCTTAGAAAGCATTGCTAATAACAAGGCCAGTGGAAGTGATGATATTCCAGCTGAACTATTTAAAATTTTAAAAGATGATGCTGTTAAGGTGCTACACCCAATATGCCAGCAAGTTTGGAAAACTCAGCAATGGCCAGAGGATTGTAGAAGATCAGTCTACATCCCAATTCCAAAGAAGGGCAGTGCCAAACAATGCTCCAACTACCGCACAATTGCGCTCATTTCACACGCTAGCAAGGTTATGCTTAAAATTCTACAAGGCAGGCTTAGGCAGTATGTGGACCGAGAACACCCAGAAGTGCAAGCAGGATTTCGAAGGGGCAGAGGAACCAGAGACCAAACAGCAAACATGCGCTGGATTATGGAGAAAGCTAGAGAGTTCCAGAAAAATGTCTACTTCTGCTTCATTGACTATGCAAAAGCCTTTGACTGTGTCGACCACAGCAAACTATGGCAAGTTCTTAAAGAAATGGGAGTGCCTGATCACCTCATCTGTCTCCTGAGAAATCTCTATGTGGGACAAGAAGCTACAGTTAGAACTGGATATGGAACAACTGATTGGTTCAAAATTGGGAAAGGAGTACGACAAGGTTGTATATTGTCTCCCTGCTTATTTAACTTATATGCAGAATTCATCATGCGAAAGGCTGGACTAGATGAATCCCAAGCCGGAATTAAGATTGCCGGAAGAAATATCAACAACCTCAGATATGCAGATGACACAACCTTGATGGCAGAAAGCGAGGAGGAATTAAAGAACCTTTAAATGAGGGTGAAAGAGGAGAGCGCAAAATATGGTCTGAAGCTCAACATCAAAAAAACCAAGATCATGGCCACTGGTCCCATCACCTCCTGGCAAATAGAAGGGGAAGAAATGGAGGCAGTGAGAGATTTTACTTTCTTGGGCTCCTTGATCACTGCAGATGGTGACAGCAGTCACGAAATTAAAAGACGCCTGCTTCTTGGGAGAAAAGCAATGACAAACCTAGACAGCATCTTAAAAAGCAGAGACATCACCTTGCCGACAAAGGTCCGTATAGTTAAAGCTATGGTTTTCCCAGTAGTGATGTATGGAAGTGAGAGCTGGACCATAAAGAAGGCTGATCGCCGAAGAATTGATGCTTTTGAATTATGGTGCTGGAGGAGACTCTTGAGAGTCCCATGGACTGCAAGAAGATCAAACCTATCCATTCTTAAGGAAATCAGCCCTGAGTGCTCCCTGGAAGGACAGATCGTGAAGCTGAGGCTCCAATACTTTGGCCACCTCATGAGAAGAGAAGAATCCTTGGAAAAGGCCCTGATGTTGGGAAAGATTGAGGGCACTAGGAGAAGGGGACGACAGAGGACAAGATGGCTTGACAGTGCTCTCAAAGCCACCAACATGAGTCTGGCCAAACTGCGGGAGGCAGTGCAAGACAGGAGTGCCTGGCGTGCTATGGTCCATGGGGTCACGAAGAGCCGGACACGACTAAACGACTAAACAACAACAACAAGCATATTTAGACTATCTGAAGGGTAATGATCACAAAGAGGCAGGATCACACACACAGTAGCCCATCTCCTCTTTTGAAACTTAAACTCAGCCTTCCTTATAGCACCGTTCAATCCCAAGTACTGAGTCTGGATCTATTTAATCTATTTATTTCTCCTACCATCCTGGTTTGCAATCTTCCCCTCTGCACATGGGATGCAATCGTAGCAGCAAGGTGGCTGTCCCTCCTTCACTTTCTTGCTGGATCCTGGAAGACATCTCTCAGTACAGACAGAAAGAGGCTGAATCTAATCCATAAATGAAAGAGCAGAGGGTTCATCAAGAGACTAATGACTTTGGAATCCTTTATGTTTTGGGCCCTTTCTCTATGTTACTAAACTGACACAGAATTTCAGTAATATGTAATGGCCATACAGAGAGCAATTGCTTTTTTCATATTCATAGTAGTATTAATGTTTGAAGTTATGTGATTTTCCCTCAATATTGTTCTGGGATGTGCAGTGCCCCATCTGTTCTGCAAGGATTGTTCTGTCCATTAAAGTACACTTTGAATCATAGAGTTGGAAGAGAATCATAGAGTTGGAAGAGACCACATGACACATGCAGTCCAACCCCCTGCCAAGTAGGAAACACCACCAAAACATTCTTGACATATGCCTGTCAAGCCTCTGCTTAAAGACCTCCAAAGAAGGAGACTCCACCACACTCCTTGGTAGCAAATTTCACTGCCGAACAGCTCTTACTGTCAGGAAGTTCTTCCTAATGTTTAGGTGGAATCTTCTTTCTTGTAGTTTGAATCCAGTGCTCCGTGTCCGCTTCTCTGGAGCAGCAGAAAACAACCTTTCTGCCTCCTCTATATGACATCCTTTTATATATTTGAACATGGCTATCATATCACCCCTTAACCTTCTCTTCTCCAGGCTAAACATACCCAGCTCCCTGAGGAACGGCTTAGGGAGCTGGGTATGTTTAGCCTGGAGAAGAGAAGGTTAAGGGGTGATATGATAGCCATGTTACTCTAGTTCAGGGGTCAGCAAATTTTTTCAGCAGGGGGAAGGTCCACTGTCCCTCAGACCTTGTGGCGGGCCGAAACATATTTTGGAAAAAAAAAAAAGAACTTCCGCGGGCCGGATTTAGAAGGCGATTGGGCCGCATCCGGCCTCCGGGCCTTAGGTTTGGATCCCTGCTCTAATTTCCCTGTTAATTTTGTTATAATTCTTACTTTTGAGTATGACGTCCACTAGATAGACAGCTCTAGAACTGATTTTGGTGCCCATCAGTTGCTGCCCGTGGAAGAGTTCTGAATATGTTTCCCAGAGTGGCTGGGGAAACCCACCCAGATTGGGGGTATAAATAATAATAATAATGTGTTGGTGCTGACTTTTTAAGCCCTAAATGGCCTCGGTCCAGTATACCTGAAGGAGCGTCTCCACTCCCATCGTTCTGCCTGGACACTAAGGTCCAGCACCGAGGGCCTTCTGGTGGTTCCCTCACTGCAAGATGCCAATTTACAGGGAACCAGGCAGAGGGCTTCTCAGTAGTGGCACCCACCCTGTGGAACGCCGTCCCACCAGATGTCAAAGGGAAAAACAACTACCAGACTTTTAGAAGACATCTGAAGGCAGCCCTTTTTAGGGAAGCTTTTCATGTTTAACAGACTATTGTATTTTAATATTTTGTTGGAAGCCACCCAGGGTGGCTGGGGAAACCCAGCCAGATGGGCGGGGTATGTATGTATGTATGTATGTATAAATAAATAAATAAATAAATAAATAAATAAATAAATAATTTTTTGGGGGAAGAACACATTCTTTGTGAATTCCAATACAAAAATATTCTTGACAAATACGTGAATTGGAATGAAGCTATCCAAAATTAGCTACCATTTAATTAGTTCAATTTACTATTTGTCTGCATTGTTTGATATATTGTTGCTTCAAGGTCACAATGATTGTGAAGATATCCACTTTGTAGCTTCATGGTCTCTGAGCATGAATACCCTCTTGTGCTGGGGAAATGTACCCAGATGCTCTATTTGACTGAAAGAAAACATGCCCTCCTGTCTCCAGCCCTTTTCATAGAAAAGCTGATATTTGATCTAGACCTAATGACCCACATTCAGATGAAGGATTAGGTGGTGCAAAAAGCACATTTGCACGGATGCAGTTTGTAGTGGGGTCTGTGAATGGTTGGGATTAGGCTGAGACAACCTAGCTTTTGTTATTTTCGTCTGAACTAGGATCCCCCTAAGGCATATTTACACTGTTAGCCATTCTTAACTTTATTTTGTAGTAAAAGGGTTCTTCTGTTTTGTAACCTCCTTAATAAAATATTGGTCTTCTAGCAGTAAACTTTTGGCTCTTAATCTAGTACCTGAATGCGTTGGTTACACACCACTCATCAATTTACCACTCAAAAGACAGGGAGTAGCCCTGCAAGTGGATAATGATTGCTTATTCAATACTGAATCTCTTTTGAATTAGCAAACAATGCAACTCTACCTGGTTAAACCAACTGTGCCATGTGATGGCATCTTCATCAAGGATGAATGTTTGGTCTGGTGGAGCTTGTGGATCAATCCTGCCAACTCTCACTCTGTGCAAACTTTGGTTGGTGAATATGATCCAATTGATAATGTCCAAGCTAGATGATGCCTCTCCATTCTGGTTGATGAAGACCACACCTCCTGCCGTATTGTTAAATGAGATGCTTCTCAGAAAGTGATGGAGCTAGATTGAAAACAGAAAAGACAGGGGTTTGGAAAAGACTGCAGTCTCATGCAGGGAATAGCATTTTCCCCCTATGAGCAGAACCTACAGCAAATGATGAGGGGTGATTCAGTCAACTGTCAGTGGATTCAGGTCCAAGCTTGGAGAGAGTCAACCCATTTTCTTTCACACGGATACCTCTCTCAAACTTCCTTATAACCCTTCTCCCTCTGAATGCCCACAAGTTAAATATATGTGAGTAGTTAGGTTTTTCTCTCCTCCTTCTCCCTTTTCCTGAATATATCGGACGACATGGCAGTGATATGCAACACCTGCTCTAAGGAAGTATTTGGTTGATATGGGATAGAGGTAATGCTGAACATCTCTCTCAACCATTACCACAGCTTCCTATATATGAATCTGCATTCATATATAGGAAGCTGTAATTACGGATGAGAGAGATGTTCAATGGCACCTCACTGGGCTGTAAAGCTTCCCTCATAAAAATGCTTTCTCTTCAAACACAGTACAGTACAGTCAAACTTAGAATTTGAATGTAATCCATTCTAGAAGGACCTTCGACTTCTGAAACGTTCGATTTCCGAGGTGTGGCTTCCAATTGGCTCTTTCAATACAGGTTCAAAAACCGGAACATTTACTTCCGGGTTTTCGATATTTCAGAGCTGAAACGTTTGGCAGCGGAGATGATCAGAAACCGATCTTTGAATGAAGTGGTATATCATTGGACTGCAAAGCTTCCCTCATACAAATGCTTTCTGCTCAAACACAGGACAGTACCTGCTCAAGGAAGGACACAACCATCATTTCCCTTTCCTATAGGGTCTACTGTCATTTGCAAGCAGCACAATATGTGGGGAATAATCTAGGATGCTATCATATCAGTGCCACCTCCTACTCTCTCTGTAGAATTATAAATTCAGTTCTGGGTTCTTCTTCCTCTGAGAGGAAAGAGCAAGCTGATAGGATTTTGGGATCCCAAAAAGTGTCAGGAAGGAACAGGGCTTTGCCAGTTGAGGATGTTCTGCCTTTACCTGCCAAAACTGTTGATTCAGTTTCTTCCCTCTCCCTCCGTACACCATTCCTCTGTGTCTGAGTCTGGATGTGGACATGGCATGCAAAGCATGGGCTATGGCGTAGACAGCACTGTGGATGCTGTAACTGTGGCCTGTCATGCTCATTTCAAAAAGTGATCCAGGAAGGCTCTCCAGCTTCTCTTCTCCGGTGCAAGTATTCCCCTCTGCATTGTGTGCAGTGATATCTGGGAATACACATTCAAAGGCTTGTTGCCAGAAGTCCCTGATAAAACCATCCCCATCTGTGCTGGAAGGGTTTCTGTGCACAACATACTGATGAAATCCTGGTGGGTTTCTGAAGTGAATTTCAAAGGATATAGCACCATTGAATATTCCTGAATCCCAGTTCCTTTGAAAGACAAATGAAGCAAACTCAACCTGGGCTGTTATTATCCATACTTTACTTTCTACATTCTTGGTCATGTCATCATGTTCTGAAAAGTATGAAAGCAATCTGAAAGTTGCCATGGAATAAGATTCTCCAGAGGCAACCACAACATTAGCTTTGCTGCTAAAATTTTTCTTGTTTATTATGGCCCCCTGAGTTAGCATGCCAGTAATTTCAGAAATAAAACTAAAATTGGGAATTCTTTCTAGGAATGCAAAGCAGACACCACTCTTGGTAAACATTGGGGAAATGGTTTGCACAAATCGTTCTCCATTGTCATTGTCCATAGCAATGACTCCAATCCACGTCCACCTGAAATGCAGAAGCAAAGAGAGAATTCCCTCATACTGAAGGGCTTCTGGGGCTGCCATCTGGTAGAAGGGAAGCCCTGGGGTTTTGTTATTCATCATTGGAGCAGAGCCATAAATGAGCTAAAGAGGAAATTGAGGAAGAGAAGAGACAAAGTAATATTTGCAGAGTTTTTTCAAAGTATTCATATACATCATGTGATGAATCCTGTTAGTCTGATATGCCCTTGGCCACCCACCAGGCATTGCATGCCCTCTCTCATTTACATAAGTGACACACATGCAGATGGTCTGGAAATTGGGATCATCTCCTATTCCTGCTTGTTACACATTTGTTCTGTTGACCAGACAGGCGCATTGTTCCTATATTATTTTATATATATATTTAACTTACACATACTTTCAAAATTTGGCAGGGTCTTCTATGATGGATAAAACTGATTGGAGGGACACACCATGCCCTAAAAGAGGATTGCCTAACACTGCATTAGACATTATTTACTGTAGCCATGTCAGAATTGCATCTTGGCTTGGATACACATTTCTTCTCTGAAGCTTCTTTTGTCTTCGCGATGCACATACCCCAACTGCCACAACTTCCATTTCTGCATTTTCATTTTCAAGGCTTCTCAGACTTCACTTATGAACATTTATTTCACATTGGAACCAGCTGCTGAGTACTATTACTGTTCTCCTGCAGAATTGGACTGTATCTGCAATTTGCTGTACCTTCAGAGAGTCTTTAACTTGAAAACCGTTTCCCCCTAAACATTCAGTGGCCTTTGAGATATCAGTGTCCTTGATGTGTGTGTAAGAGATTGGTAGGGTGACATATTTTTTCTGGTATTGCACCCTTTCTTGTACCACGCTTTCTTATACCACCTTTATTTTCCAAGGATCTGAAGGTGGTATACGTGGTTCTGCTCCCAATTTCATCCTCAGCCTGAACTTGTGATGCTCCCTGAACTGGTGCTGTTAATTCAGCAAGCTAATAGAGGTATTTGAATTGAATTGAATTGAATTTATTCTTACGGTCACAAACCAGCTTACTAATAGAGGTATTGTACATGGGTGTCCTACCTGCGGGATCTTATAGATATCCAAAACAGTTGCCACATAAAAAGAGATTTCAGAATCCAGTCCTCCAATGACCCCAGCCAGATTATTTTCAACATCACATATATAGTTAGGAACAAATTTCTCCACCCTGGATAAAAGCAGCAGTGTGGCGAGATATGTGTTCCTTGCATTGTCATAGCTGTCATACAAGTGAAAGCCCAAGGTGATATTGGGTAAGATGTGAGGGTCTTCGTTGATCTCCTTGACTGCAAATGTCATGGCCATGATGTGCTGGTAAACCTTAGGCACCACCCTAGAATGAGAGTTGCAAATGGCATCAGAAGGAACTGATATATCCTTTTACATATCAACACAGTAGTTATTCATATGGAGTTCAGTGGAGTCAACTCCCAGTCCAGTCCATTGCTGAACAGTTCTTATAATCAGCAAGTTCTTCTTGATGTTTACACAGAATCTCCTCTCTTGCAACTTGAAGCCACTGGTTCGGGTCCTACCCTCTGCAACAAGAGAAAATAAGCTTGCTCCATCTTCCTGGTGACACCCCATGAGATATTTGAAAATGTTTATCCTACATCCCCTCAGTCTTCTATTTACTTTGCTAAACATACCCAACCACATCAACTTTTCCTCGTAAGGTTTGGCTTCCAGACCCTTGATGTTATGTGACACCCTCCTCTGCACATGTTGCAGCTCGTCAATATCCTTGTTAAATAGTGCTGAACACCACTGGACACAATACACCAGGTGTGGAATGAGCATGGCAGAACAGAGCTGCTCTATTACTTCTTTTAATTGGGGCACTATACTTCTGTTCATATAAACTTCTTCATACTTTTCACATGTACTACTAGCATGGCAGGTGTTTCCTATCTTAGATTTGTGCAGCTGGTAATTCCTGTCGAAGTTCAGAACCTGACATTTGCCCCTACTGAAATTCATTTTGTAATTTACAAAATTCTATGCTTCATAATATATACCATCATTGTGAAACATACTTTAGCCTAAGATCAGAAAATGAAATGAAATGAGCATTCAGGTTCAGAACAGGTTCTTTTAATTCATTCTCACTAACACTCCTGTTCAGATAAAGTCTATCAAAACTGACTTTTTAAAAGGGTTATCTCAGACACACAAACACACACACACACACACACACACACACACACACACACACACACACCAATACATTTATATTCATTTCCCTATTAAGAAATGGGAGCTTCTATTGTATTCTCTTAATTCACAAGAGATTCCTATGGATCGTTGCATCCCAATAAAATCCCAAGGTAAATGGGTTGAGGTTTGCAGCCTCAGTCATTATCATTCCTCTGCAATAAAAAAAATGAGTGACTTAGTTCTCACACAAGCTCTTCAGGCAGTGCTGGTGGGGGTTCCTCAGTGAATGTTGCTGGAGAGGAGATGAAGCCACCATGGGAAACAATGCCACCAATGAGGAATTCTCCTGGCTGATAATACGTGTGAAGTGGACGGTGTGGATCTTGGAGTCTGCATTTTGCTATGTGAACCTGACATACATTGTCAGAAATCAGTTCCAGCAGCAAGAACACTAAACCCAGCATTCTCAATACAAAGGCAACTGTTTGTTTTATGAAGAAACCATGGTTTCTCTTCTCCAAGCTAAAAAATGTCTCATTTAAATGGTAGTTTATTTTCCCAAAATGACGCAAACTGGGAGTATCCAAAGTCAGACTTGTGGATCACAAGTCTGATTAATTCTGATCAATTTTAGTATATTTTGCATTAGGTTTGCCAGTGGCCACAGGGTTGTTTTTTTTTTTTGGAGAAGCAGCAACTCAAATTATAGCCCTGTTAATCATCAAGCAGGAATGCACTTATTCATCTACTCCTGAGAATTCACTCTGGAATTGCTGAAGAAAATTTGTTTGTCACATATTCAGAACTGTTATTTTTATTACCCTTTCATTAGATGATAAGGGACCAGTGGTGTATTGTTGAAGTTGGAAGTTAGAAGCTGCAGAGAAGCTTGTAACCAATTGGGTTTCCAAAATATGTAGTCAACATCTTGGAATTAGGGTCCCTACCAGCTCTATGAGTCTAGGTTACATGAGCCACTGCTTCCCTTAATAAGCGTATTGTGTAAGGGGAAAGTCCAGGGAGAACAGCTACATGGGCTACTCTAAGGGCTTTGGGGGACAGTTTTGTTGCATTGAGGCAAAATGAATAAAAGGAGATTCAGTGCTTTAATTCTTTCTTATAATAAGCTGTCCCCTGCTGTTTAACTCTGGCCTCAGCAAAACGATATGACATTTAGGGAAGAAGATGCAGCCCAATAACCAGGGCCGTCTCTAGGCCCGGGTCCGGTGGCGCAGGGCACCAGGGTGCCAGGCCACCAGGGGCGACGCTGCGCCCGCTGCACCCGCTGCGAGGCGCGGCAGAGGCCGCCCCAGGCGCAACTGATGCAGCCCTAGGTATGCCTCTTAGCTGTTTCAGCGGCTTCAGGCCGCTCTCTGGAGGCGCGCGGGCCTGGGGCCGCCTCCGCCGCGCGCAGGGGCATCACAATAGGGGGTGGGCAGCGCCCCCTGGCCCAGGGCCGGCTCTACGGCCATGCTGGATGGTGCTGGAAAACGGGGCGGGGGGCGCCAGAGTGATCTGTCACGCCAGGGCGCCAGGTTTGCTGAAGACGGCCCTGCCAATAACCCAAAACTAGAGGCCAAAAAAGAGCCAGAGGCTAAACCAGAGCTGCCCACACACATTATTATTTTTTGAAAAATATAGCCCAAAAGGAAATGGCTTTTTCAGAGCATCAGAGGTAAATCACCTGTTCACTCTTTTCTACAGAGTGAATTCAATATGAAACAATATGAGTATTCAGCTTCAGAACAGGGTTTTTTTTATTCATTCTCACTAACACTCCTGTTAGATAAAGTCTATCAAAAATGGCTTTTCCAAAGGGCTACCTCAGAAATACAAATATATACACATTTTTCAATACATTTATTTTCATTTCCCTATCAAGAAACGGGAGCCTCTACAGTATTCTCTTAATTCACAAGAGATTCCTATGGATTTTTACATCAGCATATGTCCCACTTAAGGGACGCAGGCGGCACTGTGGGTTAAACCGCAGAGCCTAGGGCTTGCTGACCAGAAGGTTGGTGGTTGGAATCCCTGCAACCGTGTGAGCTCCCGTTGCTTGGTCCCTGCTCCTGCCAACCCAGCAGTTCGAAAGCACGTCATAGTGGAAGTAGATAAATAGGGACCGCTACAGCGGGAAGGTAAACAGCGTTTCTGTGTGCTGCTCTGGTTTGACAGAAGCGGCTTACCTGGAAGCTGTACGCCAGCTCCCTCGGCCAATAACGTGAGATGAGCGCCGCAACCCCAGAGTCGGTCACGACTGGACCTAATGGTCAGGGTCTCTTTACCTATACCTTTATGTCCCACTTAAATCAAAAGTGCTTATCCCTAGGTAAATGGGTTGAGGTTTGCAGCCTCAGTCATTATTCTGAGGCTGCAACACTAGGTTTGATCATTTCTCTGCAGTAATAAATGAGTGACTTAGTTCTTACACAAGCTCTTCAGGCAGTGCTGGTGGGGGTTCCTCAGTGAATGTTGCTGGAGAGGAGATGAAGCCACCATGGGAAACAATACCACCAATGAGGAACTCTCCAGGCTGATGATACATGTGAAGTGGACGGTGTGGATCTTGGAGCCTGCATTTTGCTATGTGAACCTGACATACACTGTAAGAAATCAGTTCCAGCAGCAAGAACACTAAACCCAGCATTCTCAATACAAAGGCAACAGTTTGTTCAATGCAGAAACCATGTTTTCTCTTCTCCAAGATAAAATAAATGTCTCATTTAAATGGTAGTTTATTTCCCCAAAATGACGCAATCTGGGAGTATCCAAAATCAGATATGTGGATCACAAGTCTGATTAATTCTGATCAATTTTAGTATATTTTGCATTAGGTTTGCCAGTGGCCACAGGGGTTGGTTTTTTTTTTTTTTTGAGAAGCAGCAACTCAAATTATAGCCCTGTTAATCATCAAGCAGGAATGCACTTATTCATCTACTGCTAAGAATTCACTCTGGAATTGCTGAAGAAAATTTGTTTGTCACATATTCAGAACTGTTATTTTTATTACCCTTTCATTAGATAATAAGAGACCAGTGGTGAATTGTTGAAGTTGGAAGTTAGAAGCTCATTATAGAAGACCTTGTAACCAATTGGGTTTCCAAAATATGTAGTCAGCATCTTAGAATTAGGGTCCTCACCAGCTCAATGAGTCTAGGTTACATGAGCCACTGCTTCCCTTAATGAGTGTATTTTGTAAGGGAGAACAGCTACATTGGCTGCTCTAAGGGCTTTGTGGGACACTTTTGTTGTGTTGAGGCAAAATGAATACAAGGAGATTCAGTCCAGCTATTATAAAGGTAAAGTTAAAGGGACCCCTGACCATTAGGCCCAGTCGTGAGCGACTCTGGGGTTGCGCGCTCATCTCGCATTATTGGCCGAGGGAGCCGACGTCATAGCTGTCAGGTTTTCCCTTTTCTCACGAGGAAGCCTATTCAGCATAAGGGAATTTCCCTTAAAAAAAGGGAGAACTTGGCAGCTATGGCCGGCGTATATCTTCCAGGTCATGTGGCCAGCATGACAAAGCCGCTTCTGGCAAACCAGAGCAGCACATGGAAACACCGTTTACCTTCCCGCTATAGTGGTTCCTATTTATCTACTTGCACTTTGATGTGCTTTCGAACTGCTAGGTTGGCAGGAGCTGGGACCAAGCAACGGGAACTCACCCCATCATAGGGATTCGAACCGCCGACCTTCTGATCAGCAAGCCCTAGGCTCAGTGGTTTAGCCCACAGCGCCACCTAAGCCACATCAAATAGACTTGTTCGTGCTTTAATTCTTTCTTATGATAAGCTGCCCCCTGCTGTTTAACTCTGGCCTCAGCAACACGATATAAGTTTTGGGGAAGAAGATGCAGCCCAATAACCCAAAACTAGATGCCAAAACAGAGCCAGAGACTAAATCAGAGCTGCCCATACACATTTTTTTTTTAAAAAATAAAGCCCAAAAGAAAATGGCTTTTTCAGAGCATCAGAGGTAAATCACCTGTTCACTCTTTTCTAAAGAGTGAATTCAATAATCAACATTTATGACTAACTTTCATCAATCACCAGGTCTAGAATTTTTTTTTGTAAGGCAGCTGCTGAACACATGTTTGCAAATATTCTTTTGTACACATAGAGAAAAGCACAAAATGCAGAAAGGACAGGTTTCTTAATTCTTTAATTTTTCTTCCTAATAAGCTGTTCCCTATTGTTCAGCTCAGGCCTCAGAAGGATTATATAACATTTGGGGGAAAAGATGCAAACCAGCAGCCCACCACCGGAGGCTAGGATAGAGAAGATCTCCACAGCGACCATATATTTTCCCTTGGTGCTCAGGTAGGAAGGAATAAAGGACAGCCAAACACTGCAGAAGACCAACATGCTGAAAGTGATGAACTTGGCTTCATTGAAACTGTCTGGTAACTTCCTGGCGAGAAAAGCCACAGCAAAACTCACAGTTGCCAGGCAGCTCATGTAGATGAGGACACAGTAAAACATGGCCACAGACCCCTCATTACATTCTAGTATAATTTCTTCTGTCACTGAGTGCATGTCCACATCTGGGTATGGGGGAGAGGTTGCCAGCCACACAGTACATATCCCTGCTTGGACTATGGAGCAGGAAAGGAGAATGGAGTGGCCTAGTCCTTTCCCCACCCATTTCCTCATCCTGGACTCTGGTTTTGTAGCCATGAAGGCCAAAACCACCGTGAAGGTTTTAGCCAGGACACAAGAAACAGCAGTTGAGAAGATGATGCCAAAAGCTGTTTGTCGGAGGAGGCAGGTGACCTTCTCTGGTCGGCCAATGAAGAGTAATGCACAAAGGAAGCAGAGCAGGAGAGAGATGAGGAGAGCATAGGTGAGGTTTCGGTTGTTTGCAATGACAATGGGTGTGTCGTGGTGTTTCATAAATGTACCTAGTACCAGAGCTGTGATCAAGGAAAGGGAAAGAGAGAAACAAGCTAAACTGATTCCCAAAGGTTCTTCATAAGACAAGAAGCTGATATCCTTGGGTAGACATGCATTCCGGTTCTTGCTTGGATAGTCCTTGTCTGGGCATTTCTTACAGTCATTCATATCTGGAAAAAATAAGGAAAGGACCTTTAGCTCATATCACCTTGTTGGGTCTGATGTTGACTTTCTGTCTGAGAAGAAAAAAAGCTCTGCTCAAATTAAAATACATATTGAATACTGTTCGATGTGGTATTGTTGAATTTAATTGGTTCAGAGCTATGTGGTCCTGTAAATGTCTCAACCAGAGCCATTGACATCTGAATGTTTATACATACTTGCCTGGGTGCAGCCTGTGTAAGTCAGAAGGAGTGGCAAGGCCCCCTCTATATATTATTTGAACCACATACCACCCAACTACTCTCAATGCATAGTCATTCTCATTTGATTAGCATATTTAGACTATCTGAAGGGCAATGCTCACAGAGGCAGAATCACGCGCACATTAGATCATCTCTTTTGAAACTTAAACTCAGCCTTCCTTACAGCACCGTTCAGTCCTAAATACTGAGTCTGGATCTATTTAATCTATTTATTTCTCCTACCATCCTGGTTTGCAATCTTCCCCTCTGCACATGGGATGCAATCGTAGCAGCAAGGTGGCTGTCCCTCCTTCACTTTCTTGCTGGATCCTGGAAGACATCTCTCAGTACAGACAGAATGAGGCTGAGTCTAATCCATAAATGAAAGAGCAGAAGGTTCATTAAGAGACTTTGGAATCCTTTATGTTTTGGGCCTTTCTCTATGTTACTAAACTGACATAGAATTTCAGTAATATGTAATGGCCGTACAGAGAGCAATTGCTTTCTTTCAAATTCGTCGTAGTAGTAATGTTTGAAGTTTTGTGATATTCCTTTAATATGGGGTGTGTACTGCCCCATCTGTTCTGCAAAGATTGCCCTGTCCATTAAAGTACACTTTGAAGTTACTCTAGTTTTTTCTGTTAATTTTGTTATAATTTTTACTTTTGAGTATTTTGTCCCCTTGGTAGACAGCTGTAGAACTGATTTCGGTGCCGGTGGCTACACCTATACTTAGACCCATAAGATGCTGCCTGGGGAAGAGTTCTGAATATGGCAGCCACAATGGCTGGGGAAACCCACCCAGAGTGGTGGTGATTGTGGTTGTTGTTGTTGTTGTTATGGAATGCAATCTTTGTGAATTCCACTACAAAAATATTCTGTACAAATACGTGAATTGAAATGAAGCTATCCAAACCCCATGATACTCCTTGGCAAGCTGCAACACAATTCTCAGCATGTTAAGAACAAAATATACCTGTCAGGCGGCAGAGGAACCAACTCCCACTGCAGGTTGCCAGGAATGGATAAGAAAAGGAAAAGTCCTTACCATCTACTTTTTATTCAAAATTTACAGAGAGAGGCTTGGGAATGCAGCCTCTTGGAATAATGGCATTGTCCTGAGTAAATCTCCAACCCCTTCTCTCTCACATTCTCATTCGTGAACAGCACCCTGCCTATGGTCGCTGCTTAGGGCCATCTGCATACCCTCCAACTCCTGGTAAGAAAAATCCGGGATCAGCAGTGCGCTGCCTAATTTCCAGTGCCCAGAAATGGGCAGAACGGCACCGGATGTCGCTTAGAAGTGACTTCCGGTGCCGCTCTGCCCGATTTCCGGTGGCCAGACATGGGCAGATTGGCACCCAAAATCATTCTGCGCATGTCTAGACATGCGCAGAAGGAACCTCCATAGCAGGTAGGAAATCCTGGGAGATTTACGGGATTTATCTAATTTCGGGATGGCAGCGGGAAACAGATTAAAATCCGGGGGTTTCCCGCGAAAAACGGGAGACTTGGCAGCTATGGCCATCTCTCTTCAAGCCCTTCACTCTCATACTTTTAAGGTTCGTCAGGATCTGGGAGATGGTGGGTCTGGAATGCTTTCTAGTGGTAAAGTGTCAACCCCCTGCTCCAGCTCTGCCTCCTCCTCCTCTCCCATTATTTCCCAACTTCCCCGCTCATCCTCCTCTGAGCTGTGACCTCCCTCAAAACCCTGTTGTAATTCTGAACTGTCTTCTTCTTCCCTGGAAGGGTCAGGCTGGGGAGGCGTTCTCCACCATTCCTCCTCTACCCAGTCCCTGACAATACATTTTAAAACTAATTTTAAAGATCATTCCTTTTTAAAGATTGATGCTCTCTTCCTCTTCACACGTTTCTTCCCATGTCCCTCCTTCGCTCTCTCATTCCCCACCACTTCTCCTCCTTCCACCTCTTCCACCGGCACCCTGAGAAGATGAATGTTCTCCTGCAACTGTTGCTGTCTGTTCTCAGTTTCTTCCTCTGGTATTATTATGCCTCCTTTCCCCAACTTTCTAGCAAGAAAGACAATATCCTGGGACTTAACAAATCATACATCATCTTTCACTCTGTCAGAAATCAGTATTTAATAAGTGTAAAGAAATCCAAATCGCTTTGGTTTATTTTATTTTATTTGGACCTAATGACCCACATTCAGATGAAGGATTGTGCAATGCAAAAACCACATTTGCAAGGATGCAACTTGTAGTGGGGTCTGTGAATGGTTTGGATTAAGTTGAGACAACCTAGCTTTTGTTATTTTTGTCTGAACTCGGATCCCCCTAAGGCATATATACACTGTTAGCCATACTTAACTATATTTTTTAGTAAACGGGTTGTTCAGTTCTGTAACCTCTTTAATAAAATATTGGTCTTCTAGCAGTAAACCTTTGGTTTTTCATCTGGTACCTGAATGCTTTGGTCATACACCACTCATCAATTTCCGACTCAAAAGACTGTGAGTAGACTTGCAGGTGGATAATGATTGCTTATTCAATACTGAATCTCTTTTGAATTAGCAAACAATGCAACTCTACCTGGTTAAACCAACTGTGCCATGTGATGGCATCTTCATCAAGGATAAATGCTTGTTCTGCAGGAGCTTGTGGATCTATCCAGCCAACTCTCACTCTGTGCAAACTTTGGTTGGCAAATATGATCCAATTGACAATGTCCAAACTAGATTCTGCCTCCCCATTCTGGTTGATGAAGACCACACCTCCTGCCGTATTGTTAAATGAGATGCTTCTTAGAAAGTGATGGAGCTAGAATGAAAACAGAAAATACAGGGGATTGGAAAAGACTGCAGTCTAATGCAGGGAGGAGCATTTCCCCCCTATGAGCAGAAGCTACAGCAAATGGTGAGGGGTGATTCCGTCAACTGTCAGTGGATTCAGGTCCAAACTTGGAAAGAGTCAACCAGTTTTCTTTCACATGCCTGCCTCTCTCTCAAACTTCCTTATAACCCATCTCCCTCTGAATGCCCACAAGCTAAATCTGTGTGAGTAGCGAGGTTTTTCTCTCTCTCCTCCTTCTCCCTGTCACTGAACATCTTGGAAGACAAGGCATTAATGTGCGACACCTCCTCTAAGGAAGGATTTGGTTGATATGGGATAGAGGTAATGCTGAACATCGCTCCCAACCGTTACCACAGCTTCCTATATATAAATGCAGTGGCACCTTTCAATGGAGTGGGATATCCTTGGACTGCAAAGCTTTCCTCATACAAATGCTTTCTGCTCAAACACAGAGCAGTACCTGCTCAAGGAAGGACACAACCATCATTTCCCTTCCCTATAGGGTCTACTGCCATTTGCAAGCAGCACAATATGTGGGGAATCATCTAGGATACTATCATAACAGTGCTATCTCCTACTCTGTCTGTAGAATTATAAATTCAGTTCTGGGTTTTCTTCCTAATACACCTGCGCAAATGTTTGAGAGGAAAGAGCAAGCTGATAGGATTCTGGAAGGAACAGGCCTTTGCCAGTTGAGGATGTTCAGCCTTTACCTGCCAAAACTGTTGATCCATATTCTTCCCTCTCCCTCCGTACACCATTCCTCTGTGTCTGAGTCTGGATGTGGACATGGCATGCAAAGCATGGGCCATGGCGTAGACAGCACTGTGGATGCTGTAACTGTGACCTGTCATGCTCATTTCAAAAAGTGATCCAGGAAGGCTCTCCAGCTTCTCTTCTCCGGTGCAAATATCCCCCTCTGCATTGTATGCATTGATATCTGGGAATACACATTCAAAGGCTTGTTGCCAGAAGTCCCTGATAAAACCGTCCCTATCTGGGGTGGCAGGGTTTCTGTGCACAACATACTGATGAAATCCTGGTGGGTTTCTAAAATGAATTTCAAAGGATATAGCACCACTGAATATTCCTGAATCCCAATTACTTTGAAAGACAAATGAAGCAAACTCAACCTGGGCTGTTGTTATCCATACTTTACTTTTTACATTATTTCTTATGTCATCATGTTCTGATAGGTAAGGAAGCCATCTAAAAGTTCCCATGGAATAAGATTCTCCAGAGGCAACCACTACGTTAGCTTTGCTGATAAATATTTTCTGGCTTATTGTTGCACCCTGTTGTATCATTCCAGTAATTTCAGAAATAAAACTAAAATTGGGGATTCTTTCTATGAATGCAAAGCAGACACCACTCTTGGTAAACATTGGGAAAATGGTTTGCACAAATCTTTCTCCATTGTCATTGTCTGTTGCAATGACTCCAATCCACGTCCACCTGAAATGTAGAAGCAAAGAGACAATTCCCTTATACTGAAGGGCTTCTGAGGCTGCCATCTGGTAGAACGGAAGCCCTGGGGTTTTGTTATTCATCACTGGAGCAGAGCCATAAATGAGCTAAAGCAGTAATGGAGAAAGAGAAGAGACCAAGTAATATTTGCAGAATTCTTTCAAACTACTCATATACATTATGTGGTAAATCATGTTAGTCAGATATGCCCTTGGGCACCCACCAGGGGTTGCAGGCCCTCTCATTTATAGAAAAGATACAAATGCAAATGGCCTGAAAATAGGGGTTATCTCCCATTCCTGCTTCTTAAACATTTGTTCTGTTGACCAGAGAGGGGCATTGTTCCTATTTTATCTTTTTAAAAAAACCAAACAATCAACCAAGCTTATGCATACTTGCAGGGTCTTGTAAGATGGATAAAACTGATTGGAGGGACACACCATGCCCTAAACAGAGGATTGCCTACCCCTATATGAAACATTATTTACTGTAGCCATGTCAGAATTGCAACTTGGGTCGGATACACATTCCTTCTCTGAAGCTTCTTTCGTCTTCACGATGCACATACCCCAACTGCCACAACTTCCATTTCTGCCTTTTCTTTTTCATGGCTTCTCATACTTCATTTATGATCATTGATTTCACTTTCGAACCAGCTGCTGAGTACTATTAATGTTCTCCTGCAGAATTGGACTGTATCTGCAATTTGCCGTACCTTTGGAGTGTCTTTAATTTGAAAAGCCTTTCCCCCTAAACATTCAGTTGGCTTTTGGGATATCAGTGTCCTTGAGGTGTGTGTAAGAGATTGGTAGTGTGACATATTTTTTCTGGTATTGCACACTTTCTTATTAAGGTCATTTTTATTTTATTTTATTTTATGTTAACTCTGTACCACCTTCATTTTCCAAGGATCTGAAGGTTCTGCTCCGAATTTCACCCTCAGCCTGAACTCGTGATGCTCCCTGAACTGGTGCCGTTAATTCAGCCTCTTTCTCAGTCTATGCAAGCTAATAGAGGTATTGTACATGGGTGTCCTACCTGCGGGATCTTATAGATATCCAAAACAGTTGCCAAATAAAAGGATATTTCAGAATCCAGTCCTCCAATGACCCCAGCCAGATTATTTTCAACATCACATATATAGTTAGGAACAAATTTCTCCACCCTGGATAAAAGCAGCAATGTGGCGAGATATGTGTTCCTTGCATTGTTATAGCTGTCATACAAGTGAAAGCCGATGGTAGTGTTGGGTAAGATGTGAGGGTCTTCGTTGATCTCCTTGACTGCAAATGCCAAGGCCACAATGTGCTGGTAAATCTTAGGCACCACCCTAGAATGAGAGTTGTAAACAGTATCAGAAGGAACAGATATATCCATTTACATATCAACACAGTAGTTAATCATATAGAGTTTAGTGGAGTTAACTCCCAGTCCATTTCATTGCTGAACAGTTCTTATAATCAGCAAGTTCTTCCTGATGTTTAGACAGAATCTCCTTTCTTGAAACCTGAATCCATTGGTTTGGGTCCTACCCTCTGGAACAAGAGAAAACAAGCTTGCTCCATCTTCCTGGTAACAACCCTTGAGATATTTGAAAATGGCTGCCATACCTCCCATCAGTCTTCTATTTTCATAGCTAAACATACCCAACCCCCTTACCTTTTCCTCATAAGGTTTGGCTTCCAGACCCTTGATGTTATGTGTCACCCTCCTCTGCACATGTTGCAGCTTGTCAATATCCTTGTTAAATTGTGGGGAACAGCACTGAACACAATACACCAGGTGTGGTCTGAGCAGGGCAGAACAGAGCTGCTCTATTACTTCTTCTGATTGGGGCACTATACTTCTGTTGATATAAACTTCTTCATCCTTTTAATATGTACTACTGTGGTACATCAGGTTTCAAACTCAATTCATTCCAGAGGTCCATTCTGAACCCGAAACCATTCTTAACCTGAGGCGTGCTTTCGCTAATGGGGCCTCCTGCTGCCACTGCACTGCTGGTGCGCGATTTTCATTCTCATCCTCGGGCAGAGTTCTCAACCCGAGGTACTACTTCCAGGTTAGTGGAGTTTTTACCTGAAGTGTTTGTAACCTGAAGTGTTTGTAACCCGAGGTGTACCACTGTACTGGCAAGCTAGGTGTTCCCCATCTTATATTTGTGCAGCTGGTATTTCCTGCCTAAGTGCAGAACCTGACATTTGTCCCTATTGAAATACATTTTGTTAGTTTTGTCCCAGTTCTCTAATGTGTTAAAGCCAATGGTATCTTGACCAGTGGTTGCTAATGTGGTGCCCATAGGAACATTGGAACCCCTGGGGTCTTTCCCTGAAACATCTGAAGCCTTTCCCTGACATTTACAAAGTTTCTGAGCTCTATCCTGCAATGACCCCTTCCTTATTCATGAGGCAGAGATGGTGGTTGCAATTCACAGAATTCTATACTTCATCATCATGAAACAAACTTTAGCCTAAGATCAGGAAATGAAACAATATGAGCATTTAGCTTCTGTAAAGCTTTTTAATTCATTTCCACTAACACTCCTGTTCAGATAAAGTCTATCAAAACCGACTTTTTCAAAAGGGTTATCTCAGACACACACACACACACACACACACACACACACACACACACACACACACACAAACTTCAATACATTTATATTCATTTCCCTATTGAGAAATGGAAGCTTCTATAGTATTCTTTTAATTCACAAGACATTCCTATGGATTTTTTCATTCCAATGAAATCAAAAGTGGTTATCCCAAGGTAAATGGGTTGAGGTTTGCAGCCTCAGTCATTATGCTGAGGCTGCAGCTCTTGGTTTGATCATTCCTCTGCAGTAAAAAAATGTCTGACTTAGTTCTCACACAAACTGTTCAGGCAGCGCTGGTGGGGGTTCCTCAGTGAATGTTGCCGGAGAGGAGATGAAGCCACCGTGGGAAACGATGCCACCAATGAGGAACTCTCCTGGCTGATGATACATGTGAAGTGGATGGTGTGGACCTTGGAGCCTGCATTTTGCTAGGTGAGCCCTACATGCTTTGTAAGAAAACAGTTCCAGCAGCAAGACCACTAAAACCACCATTCTCAATACAAAGGCAAATGTTTGTTCTATGCAGAAACCACGTTTTCTCTTTTCTGAGTTAAAATTGTCTTGTTTAAATGGTAGTTTATTTTCCCAAGATGATGGAATCCAAAATCAGACTTGCATTAGGTTTCCCAGTGGCCACTGTAAGTCCACCAGGGTTTTTTGAGAAGCAGCAGCTCAAATTATAGCCCTGTTAATCATCAAGAAGGAATGTAGGTATTTATTCAATTCTAAGGATTCCCTCTGGAATTGCTGAAGAAAATGTGTTTGTCACATTTTAAATTCCCTTTCATTAGTTAAAAATCGACCAGTAGTGTATTGGTGAAGTTAGAAGTAAGAAATAGAAGACCTTGTAAACAATGGAGTTTCCTGTCAAAAAATGTTTTATTTCCTCATATTCCTTTAATTTGAGCTTCCCTCCCTTTTCTTCTATTAGATCTTTATATTTACCCCATTTTCCATTTGAGTTCCTCTTCTTCGCTGTTATTATTTCATTTTTTTAAAAAATATATTTATTGAAGATTTTCCAACACACACATACAGAAATACAAAACACAAAAATACACAGTACAAAAATATAAAATACAAAAACAAAAATGCAAACAACAAAAAATATCAAAGACAAAATCTCTAACTTAAATCTTGATCATCACCCTTTGGACTCCCTCAACCTCCCCCACCTTGGGTCCCTGTTACGATATTGTTTAAACAGTATTCATTGTAATTTTGCTAATCTTACATATTATTCTCTCAATCATTTGTTCTTATTTTCAACCCTTCTTCCATATACTATTGCAATCACCTTTATCTAATATTTCATGTCAAATATTTCTAATTCCCTTTATTCATTCTATAAATGTTTTCCCTTCTGCCTATAATTTTTATTAACAATGAATCATCATTCTAATATTAACTCTTAAATCAGCTATTATTTCAGACCATTATAACATTGCTCCCCCCTTCCCCCAGATCCAGATTTTCCAAAAGCTTACAGCGAAGTCCATATGACATACCAGTATAAGGCCATTCCATATCATCCATCTCTATCTACATTTACATTCTATTAACCCACTCCCACCCTTTCCCAAAGCTTCCACAAAACCCTTTCCTCCCACTTCTGCAGTTTCCCACCTATACCTTTCTGTCTACCTTCCCAGAGGGTACCCTGTCCTCCCTCTCTCACTGGGAGGGTAAGAGCCCTCTCTGGTCCATCCTTGAGAAGTTCTTGAGTCCAGTCCTTTTTCTGTTCCACATCTCCCACTTGTGGAACATTCTGCCATTCTTCTTCTTCTTCCTCTTCCTGTTGTGTCAATTCTTCATGTGTCGTGAAAATGTTCAATGTTGGTGCTTCCTTTTTATCCTCCACGTCCAATTTTTCAACTTCTATGTCAATTCTTCTATCCGTGCTGCTTTCTCTGTTCACCTCTCTTAGTTGTTCATTGTGTTCCCGCGACAAAGCGCATTCCCACAGCAAGGTGGTGTACGAGTTCAGTCCCTTTCTAATGTCACGCAGCTCTGCAAATATTTTTTGCCAAGGCTGATCTTTTTCAGCTGCTGGGTCTGAGGCCATCTTATCTGTTCCAGTCCCGTGGGAAACCCACCAGTTACACCGCAGGAAATGGCGGAGGGTTTATTCCGAAACATTGTAATCCATTTTGTTGCCTGATCTGGTTACTTTGTCCTTTAATATTCTTTCAATCAGCTCACTTTTATTTTTTTGCAATTTCTAGTCCTCAAAGTCAATCGCAGAAGCCTCCGGGGCCCTGGATCTGGCTTCCTGCGAGGGCTCAAAGTCCAATTGTTAATAAATTAAATGCTTCCTTTCTCTTCCCGGCAGGGGATCAGTTTACTGTATCACAGTCTCACAATTAGGAGAGGTCGACTTCCTTTTTTAAGCTCATCCGTGGCTAAATCTTTCAATTTTTAAACTCTTCTTAGATTTTTTACTCACGGTTTCCAGGTTTTAAATCTTTAATTGCGATAGAATCCACTGCATTCCGCCGCCAGCACGAAGCTTCGCTACTGCGAGGACAATGATGACGCTTAAGATGGCCCCCACGACTACCACCCCGCTCTTCCCGGGGCTCTTCTCGAGCTTACCGGAGAGTAGGAGAGTCGGGATTAGGGAGCTGCTAAGCACTTCGTCCCCATAAAGCACTATATGGGGCTCTTTTGGGCAGCCGCGTTGCGTGTTGTTCATAAATATAAGAATATATATATATATATATATATATATATATATATGTATAAGGGATTATAAGTGAAATGTTTGGACGTATTTATATGTATGTATATATATATATATATATATATATATATATATATATATATATATATAGGAAAGTAACAGGGAATTATATTGTGGTAATGGAAGCAGTAATTAGTTAAAATAGTTAATTAACCCGAGAGGACAAGTGGAAGCTTAATGGTTGGAGAGGATAATTTTGTTTATTTGTTTTGTTGTTATGTCTGTTTAATGTCTGATTCATTTAATATGATTGAGTAAAAGGAATATATAGATAAACTTCAGTGGATTCCTGTATTAGATTTTATTTATATTTTTATTTGTAAGTTTTGTTACAAGATGATTTGTATGATTTGTTTGTTTTGATTTGAATTTCAATAAAGTTTATTTTTTTAAAAAAAGAAAGAAAGAAAAATGTACAAGAGTACATTCATTTGTAAAATTAGAATATACAACGGGGCTTGACAGGAAGTCCAAAGTGGTGGTATGTATATGATTTTGGAATACTCTTGTCTCGTTCTCCCCCCCCTTCCCCCCATTGTTGTTTGCATATTATTCTTGTATTTATGATGAAAATCATAGTATAAGAAGTCCTGTGATGTAACATAAACATAAGAAGTCCTGTGATGTAACATAAAATGTCTATCATTGTAACATTAGAATCCTAATAAAATATATACAATTTTTTTGAAAAAAGAAGCATTCTGAGAAGAAAAATGAATTCAAGGAGATTTAGTCCAGTTATGATTTGCTACATCAAATAGACTTGTTCAAGCTTTAACTCTTTCTTATGGTAAGCTGTCCCCTGCTGTTTAACTCTGGCCTCAGCAAAATGATATAACATTTGGGGAAGAAGATGCAGCCCAGTAACCCAAAGCTAGAGGCCAAAATAGAAAAGATCTCCACAGCCACCATGTACTTTCCCTTGGTGCTCAGGTAGGTTGGAACAAAGGACAGCCACACACTGCAAAAAACCAACATGCTGAAGGTGATAAACTTGGCTTCATTAAAACTGTCTGGTAACTTCCTAGCTAGGAAAGCCACAGTGAAACTGATCATGGCCAGCATTCCCATGAAGCCTAGGACACAGTAGAACATGGCGACTGATCCTTCATTACATTCCAGTACAATTTCTTTAGTCACAGAATGCATATCCAATTCTGGGAATGGGGGAGATGTTGCCAGCCACAAACTACAAAGAATGGCTTGAATCAGGGAACAGAAAAGAACAATGGAGGTGGCTTGTTGTTTCCCCACCCATCTCCTCTTTCTGGACCCTGGCTTGGTAGCCATGAAAGCTAGAAGCACTATAGTTGTTTTTGCTAAGATGCAAGACACTGCTACTGAGAAGATCACTCCAAAAGCAGTTTGTTGAAGGAGGCAGGTTATTTTTGTGGGCTGGCCAATGAAGAGCAAAGGACAAAGGAAGGAGAGAAGGAGGGCTAGGAGGAGAACATAGGTGAGGGTCCAATTGTTGGCTTTCACGATGGGAGTATCTTTGTGCTTGATGAAGATCCTAAGCACCAAAGCTGTAATGAATGTCAATAAAAGAGCAAAAGTGGCCAAACTGATCCCCAAAGGTTCATCATAAGATAGGAAGCTTATATATTTTGGAAGACATATATGCTGACCATTGTTTGGGTACTGATCTTCTGGACATTGAAAACAGTCATCCATGTCTGAAAATAAAAAACAAAAACAAAGACTTTTAGAGTTCATTGGTGGTAGGGGGAAAGGCTTCCATAGCATTTTATTTTATATCCCACTTTTTTTACTCGACTCTTCAAAGCAGTCAACAACATTTAGAAAACACAGCAGACGACAAAGCAAAACAACCAGCCTCTTGAACCAGCAGCAGGCACCAGATGTTTCTTACTTCAGTTAGCCCTGTCTTTAGCGAACTGAACCAGGCCCTGATGTGGTCTTTGCTTGTCTCCTTTTGCTCTGTTATTCCTTCCCAAAAGGCAAGTGTCTGTTGGCTCTCATAGACTAGGCCACATTGCTCCCCTCACATCTGACCATCTCTGATTCAGTGTCATATTTGTGGAAATAATGCAAATAGCTGCACACTTTGTAAACTACTTCAGTATTTTGGTGGAATACAACTAAATTTCAGCAGGCTACTGTCCCTCCCAGTGTTCCTATTTTCCATGGATGTCCCCGCTTTACAGAAGCCATCTGTCAGGGTGCCCTCAGAGCATTCTGAGGTCCCTGACATAATCTACACCCGTGAGACTGAGCTGCATGAGAGGCAGGAGGATGGGATTGAAGATGGAGTTTCTGAAGGGGAAGGAGGCAACGGAGCGAGCAGGGGTGATTTGTATTCCCAGCCTGGGCGGGGGGAGGACTTGGTCTGGAAGGGAACGGAGAGAGAAGAGACACAGGGGAGAGAACAGGCAGATTCATAGGCGTTGCAAGGGTTAAGTTCAGGGTCGGAGGCGGAGCGGTTGCATGAATCTCCACACTCAAGGCGTCTTGGGAGACTTCGGGAACACAGGGAAAATGTTGTAAAGATCCCGCGCTTTCTGTGTTTTAGTCAGAAGAGGAAGTCAGTGGTCCCAACTGACAGCTCCGAGGAAGACTGAATTACGTGGGCTCCCGCCTGGGTTATATAAACAGCAATAAGTAAGGACTATAAAACCATCGCAGTGTCAAGGCTTCTGTGTGTGTAGAGAGATCAGTTTACACATCCCTAACACCATCCTGGTTTCTGATTTGATCCCAGAATGCCCCACTTTTCCTTAAAGGTAAAGGTAAAGGGACCCCTGACCATTAGGTCCAGTTGTGACCGACTCTGGGGTTGTGGCACTCATCTCACATTATTGGCCGAGGGAGCCGGTGTACAGCATCCAGGTCATGTGGCCAGCATGACAAAGCCGCTTCTGGCAAACCAGAGCAGCGCACGGAAACGCCATTTACCTTCCCGCTGTAGCGCTACCTATTTATCTACTTGCACTTTGACGTGCTTTCGAACTGCTAGGTTGGCAGGAGCTGGGACCGAGCAATGGGAGCTCACCCCGTCGCGGGGATTTGAACCGCCGACCTTCTGATTGGCAAGCCCTAGGCTCTGTGGTTTAACCCACAGCGCCACCCACATCCCTGACCACTTTTCCTTAGGACACCCCTATTTTCATAGGAGAAATGTTTGGAGGGTCTGGCGGGATGTCCCTATTTTCATCAGAGAAATGTTGGAGGGTATGGAGTTACCTGCCCCCCCCGAGCCTTCTGTATCGGGGAGGTTTTTTTAATGTCTAATGTTTTATCATGCTTTATATGTTAGAAGCCACCCAGGGTGACAACCCAGTCAGATGGATGGGGTATAAATAGTAAAGTTATTATTATTATGGAATAGGACATCCCTATTTTGATCAGAGAAATGTTGGAGGATATGAGACCAGAATTGGTGTTTCTACCCTTTCTGAACTGCAGCCTGTTACTCAGCTTATTTTAAGGGTGAATCTGTGTGCTTGATGAAGGTGATTAGTGGAATAGAGGAAAGATTTTGACAAGAAAGTTCTGGCTCATGGTTTAAACAGATCGGAAAGTTTGTTTTGATGACAGAAAGGGCTCTGTTTGCCTGAACCTGGTGCTTGGTAAGGCTTTATCTGAGCTGAGAGCATATACAGATTAAATAAAACACAAGACCCATTAGTAGCCCAGAGTGACCTCCTTGAACATTTATATACCATAAAGGTAAAGGGACCCCTGACCATTAGGTCCAGTCGTGACCGACTCTGGGGTTGCGTGCTCATCTCGCATTATTGGCCGAGGGAGCCGGCGTATAGCTTCCAGGTCATGTGGCCAGCATGACAAAGCCGCTTTGGGCAAACCAGAGCAGCACATGGAAATGCCATTTACCTTCCCGCTGTAGCGGTTCCTATTTATCTACTTGCATTTTGATGTGCTTTCGAACTGCTAGGTTGGCAGGAGCTGGGACCAAGCAACGGGAGCTCACCCCGTCACAGGGATTCGAACCGCCGACCTTCTGATCAGCAAGCCCTAGGCTCAGTGGTTTAGCCCACAGTGCCACCTGGGTCAAAATAATATTTTACATAGTTGGCATACATACATCTATATATAACATTAAAAAACCCTTTATTACCTTTTTGGTTGGAAATCTTTCCTTCTGGACATGGAAAGCAATCATAGCAACAAAATGGCTTCCCTTCCTTCTTGGTCCGACTGTAACCTGAACTGCAGTGATCATTGCATATAGAAATGGGCCTGGTCTGTCCATAAATATCAGAATTTAATGTTTTAGGTAATAGCATGAACACCAGAGAGTATTGTGGATGCAGTGGACTTTTAGAACTTCCACCATGACTTGAGAACTTGGCTCACATTATGGTATGGCTTATTTATATACCACTTTTTAGATCAAAGGCTACAAAACCAGTTAGCAACATCAATACAGTCATATATATGTTATTAAATCAAATCATAAATCATCATTAAAATCAATAACACATTTTAAAACAAACCAAAGGATTGTACATCAAACAACAGAGGTGGCCTTAATTGTCATTAATTGTCAAAGGCCAGGTTAAAGACGTGCATCTTCAGCAATCAATAGTAATTATAAAATGAGGATGTTTGACATGCGACTGTGGAGAAGGGGACATATTTTGGGAGCTGCCACAGAGAACATCCTTTCCCAGACTGCTATTCCCCAGGTTTCTGAGCGTGGCAGAAGTACCAAGAGGGAACTTTTGCTTATCTTTTTCCCAAAAGAGACAGGCCTTCAGATTTGTAGTGCCTCAATAATCTCATAAATAAATACATTATTTATAAATTAATAAATTTATTTACCACTTTTCAGTAACAACACAAAACAGCAACTGTGCAACACAAACACTTAAAATGACTATTTTAATCAAATTCAATACAAAAGTAAATGTCTATTGGAAGAAGTGTGTTGTCACCTCTTTAATACTGCCAAGTGCGTAAAGCTGAATACCCACAAGTTGAATGTGTGTAAGTAGCGAGTTCTCTTTCTCTCCCTCCCTCCCCCCTCTCCCTCCCCCATCTCCCCCTCCATTGCTCTCTCCTCCTCCCTGTATCTGTGTAGATAAAAAGGTGAAGGCAAAGGATCCCTGGATGGTTAACTCCAGTCAAAGGTGACTATGGGGTTGTGGCACTCATCTCTCTTCAGGCTGAGGGAGCCGCCGTTGTCCACAGACAGCTTTCCGGGTAATGTGTATGTATTTAATGTATTATTATTATTATTTGGCCAGCATCACTAAACCGCTTCTGGTGCAACGGAACACCGTGACAGAAGCAAGAATGCACAAAAATGCTGTTTACCTTCCTGCCACAGTGGTAGCTATTTATCTACTTGCACTGGTATGCTTTCGAACTGCTAGGTTGGCAGGAGCTGGGACAGAGCAATGGGAGCTCACCCAATTGCACAGATTTGAACCACTGACGTTTTGATTGGCAAGCCTAAGGGGCTCAGTGGTTTTGACCACAGCGCCACCTGCTTCAATCAGCTGACAGTAGTGTTCAATGTGGAGAGATATTGGTACTTACCTATGCTGCCATCACATGCTTAACAAATGAAAAGAGAGAGTGAGAGAAGAAGAAGAAGAAGAAGAAGAAGAAGAAGAAGAAGAAGAAGAAGAAGAAGAAGAGAAGGATCATGCCTAATATTAATTGGGAGTGGGTTCTAGAGTGTTGGTGCTACCGCTCTGAATTAATGATTCCTTGTAAGTGTAGAAGGAGGAGCATTAAGTGGAACATGAAAGTCTCACTATATTTACAGAATATTGAGAAACAGCCATTTGATTAACTATCTTCTTCCTGACCATTGGGCAAGTGGAGGAATGAACCCTGAAAGGTACAGAGAACCCACCTGGTTAAATTGGTTGGGCCATACAATGGCATCCTCATGAATGGTGAACGATTTTTCCTCGGTACCCACAGGGTCTATCTTCCCAATTTTGACTCTAAGAAAGGACTGATTTGGAAACATGAGCCAGTTTATAATGTCAAAGTCAGCAATTAATTTGCCATTTTCGTCAAAGTGCACCTTTTCTCCAGCACTGTTGTTAAACGAAATACTTCTGAGAATGTGATGGAGCTAAATAATGAAAATAAGAAGGGAGATTTATATATATATTCAAGCTATGCTATCATACGATGTGGTGAAAATACATGCAACAGGAAGGCTCAGGATTATGATCGCTTGAAAGCTTTGTGCAAGCTAATGTTAGAAACAGCAAAAGGTCACATAAAATCCTACATCATGGAATATTGGTCACATCTGCACCACTACTTTAACTTTCACTGTTTTGGCTTACACTAAAGAACCTTGCACATTGTAGGCTTATCAACAGAGGTTGATTTTTTCATCAAGAGACCTCTACTACCTTTAAAAGACCACAATCCTCATTGTTTAAGTCTGTGGTATGGATGTATCTATTGTGGAGTGAGATATCACGACTGCCAACCATATGGTTGGCAGCCCTGTTGCTGCTTCCGGTATTTGCAAAGCTGCAAGGAAAAGGGGCAGTGATACCCTCGTCACCTTCTCCAGTAAGGCACCTGGGGAAGGGCATTGGCTCACTGGTGACTCATGCTTTAAATGCAGAAGGTTCCAGGTTCAATCCCCGACCTTTCCATGTAGGGCTGGGAAAGGCTTTTGCCTGAAATACTGGGGAGTTGCGGCCAGTCAGTGTAGACAATACTGATCAACATGGACCAGAGTTCTCTACTTGGTATAAAGCAGCTTTCTATGCAATGTGAGACACTCTGAAGAAATATTTGATACCCTAGCCCCAACTTGGTTATTTATTTTGTTTTGCTTTTAAAAACATATTTCAAGCCCACTCTACACTTAGAAATCCTAGAGTGAAGTGCAATACATAATCAGACCTAAATGATACAGCTAAATAAAACATCAACAATAGAAGTCACACGGATTTAATATGTCAGGCATTTTAATCTCCACCAAAGAACAGATGAACTTAAAACTAACCAAAGTTTTGGTACCAGTTCCGGACATGAGATATGAGTGCCTCCCAAGAGATTGGCCCCCCACTCGTGCCAGTAATTCAGGGTTAATATGAGGGTAATTAGCCCTGCTGACTCCCCCAGGGTAGAGGGGGGGGCTGTGTCACCCACAGATTGTCCGTTATCTACAATCCACATCAAGATAGGGGGCAAGGACACTGGGTGAACCAACTCACGAATTGGAAACTCTCCAGAGTCAGTCTTACGAGCCAAGGATCCCTGTTTCTAAAAATTATTAAAATTCGAACTAAGAAATAGGTGTGTTCTGGAAAGAAGGAGATAAAAAAGATCTGCTAAATGAACCAGTCACTTGATGTCAAGGTTGGGATTTGAAAACGACTCCTATTGTTGTGTTTTCATTAATGTGAGGTGAGCGGTTAATTTTCCTTCTATATACCTACATCTGCTGTTATATGCCGAACCTCACCAAGAAAGAACTAATTATTTAAATGGAAGGCAGGAGGACTTTTAATCTTAACTCACTATTTGGCTGTGCAGTCCCTGTGGTATGTTTTAATTAGACTTAGCAAAAGATGAAGGAGCTGAGAAAATGGTGTCTGTTGGTGTGGCACAGAAGAGAAAGAAACGAACTCCACCCCCTTTCGAGTGAGTTGAAAATACCATTTGGATTTTAACTTGGGGAAAAATTCATTCAAGTGAAGGTTAAGCTAGGATCTGGCTGCCCCTCCGGGGGGGGGGGGGGCTGGGGGGCAGGTTTGGTTTCTGGAAAAGTTGATCAATCACCAAATGATTGCAGACTGTGAAATTTACCCTATGATACTGATACTAATTTTCTTCAAAAGACTTTGGAATAACAGCTTGTTAAACAACTGAGAGTTGGAAAACAGCCCAGATCTGGAGACAGGATGGTGGAAAGGAAGGGGGGGGGTCTGTGCTGAAAGGAAAAAAAGGAAAAGGAAAAAGAACTTATTGAGGGACAACAAGGGCTCAATACGATTCAGGAGTCATAAGCCGGCGACTGTGGAGATATGATAATAGGTTAAGATAAGAATTGGGAAATTGGGAAAACAACAGAGAAAGGGGGGGGGCATCTCTCCTGACATCCAGAACATGGGAAACCTTGTTGAAATTATTTTATGCAGATTGTATAATTGGTGGCAAGATTCAATCTGGTTTGTTATTAATTTAAATGTTTTTAATTGAAAATGAATAAAAATTATTTACCAAAAAACAAAACAAAAACAAAACCTAACCAAAGTTTTAATCAAATAAATGATGCTACCATCTTCTCCCATCCTCCTCAAGGAATGAATTACATACAGAGCAGCACAATGTTTTGCAACTCCCTCCACAAAACAAAACAAAAAAAGCACAGCTGCACCTGCTACCTTGATTGTGAAGGGATGGAAAAGAATTATTTGACAAACTGATAGGACTTCTGTTAATCTCTGCTGTGGAGGCAAAATAAAAGGCTTGAAGTATGTTTTTCTATGAGATTAACTTTTTAAAATTTTTCTATGAGATAACTTTCTTGTTAATCTCATGGAAGGTTGAGAAAACTCGCCCATTATTCTTGCACCAAAAGATACGTAGGTATCTTCAGCTTCCATCTGATCAGGACATTACCTGCCATGGTTGTGGATTTGGAAGCTCCCATCTTTCTCCCTCTGCCATTCCCCTCTGCTTGAATTGGGATGAATGTCTGATGTGCAAAGCATGTGCCACTGCATAGACTGCATTGTAGATGTTGTAGCTATGGGCAGTCATTCTCATTTCAAAAACAGACACAGGAAGTGCCTCCATCTTCTCCTCCCCAGTGCAAATTTGCCTACCTATATTATCTGTCACAGAACTTGGGAATGAACATTCAAATGACTCTTCCCAGAAGTCCTTGATAAAACCATCTTCTTTTTCTGCGCTTGGGTTCTTGATCTGAAGGAACTTCTGGAAAGCTAACAGATCCACTGAGTGAACTGCAAGGGACAGAGAACCATGAAGGAAACTTATGTCCCAATTTCTTTGAAATGGAAATGATGTGATGTCCATCTGGGCTGTCATGAACCAGACTTTACCCTTGGTCCTCATTGGTTGATGCTCAAAGTTTAAAACCTGGGGCACCATTTTCAATGCCATCATGGAATGAATTTCTCCATGTACAACCACAACATTGGTAGTGCTTCCCATAATAACACTGATAGTGTGAAAGCCTTCCTTCACCATGTCCGTGACACCACTGGAAGATGTTAACTTTGGGAATGTTTCTATGAAGTCAAAGCAGATGCCACTCTGGGAAAACATTGGAAGTACATTCTCTATAAAACCTTCTGTATTTTCCCTATCTTGAGAAACCACTCCAATCCATGTCCACTGGAAATGCAGCAATAACTGGATAATTCCTCTATATTGATGGTCCCCATTTGGGAACATCTGGTGGAAGAAAACTCCTTGAGACTTTTTATTCATGACTGGGGAAGAGCCATATATGAGCTAAGTTTTTAAAAAAAATAAAAATAAAAAAGAAAGATGAGAAGAATGGTTTTCAATATGAAACAATTACTTGTGTGTACTTTTGTTTTCTTTCTTCTGCTTATTTCTGGCCAGGACCATAATGGTTAAGTAGATCAAGTAGATCCTGCAGACTGCAGGATTGAATTTTCTGTTCACCTACTGGAGTCTACTTTCCCTGTGCATTTCCTGCAAAGAACACACTGAGGAAGCAGGCCCCTGCAACTAGCAGGATTGAAACCTCAACTCACCAGATGCTCAGCCTAGGGTATATAATTGCTCAGTTTTAGAGTGTGCTTCAATCCACTGCTTTGTACAGCCACGTGAACACAAATCTTATTCTTCCTACCAAGACCGTGTCCCAACAGCCCCAGATCACTCCTGCAGACCAGACCGAATCTGGGACTGTTTCTGCTTAACTCATCTAGTTTCACCCAAATTTGTCCAATTCAGGATTTGGGCTCTGGCTAAATCTGACTCATCTGTGTGTTAGGAATGAGAGGATCTGTCAATATTTCTCTTAAATTTCTTATTTAACCACATCAATTAGAGTTTTTTTAAGCCTCAGGAAAATTTCTCATAAAATACATAACTTGTATGCAAATTTTGCCTAATATGCACATTTTTGCAAAGCAATAATCACTGATACAATGCATTTTAAGGATATTTTTACTAACATGTATTTTTAATGCAGAGTTTACCTTAATCTGTGCATTTTTGGACACATTATTTGACTGGAGAACTGCTTTGCAAAATCCAGAGAAGTGGGAAATTCAAAGAATGGATGCATTTCATGTATTGCTTCTGAAAGCGTGAATTCAATGAAATTCACGTGTGAATGTATTTAGATCTTACTTGTGGTATCTTGTAGGTAGACAGGATGGGTGTCATGTGAAGACAGACATTAGAATTAGGTCCCCCAATGACTGCTATTGGAGTGCTCTCAGCATCACATTTATAGTTAGGAATGACCCTGGTCCTTCTGAAGAGAAGCTCCATTGAGGCTTCATTGGTCCAGCTTGCGCTGAAATGGCTGTTATAAATGTGGAAGCCCAGGGTGACGTTGGGCAAGATCTGGGGAGTTCCATTGATCTCCTTTACAGCAAATGCCAAGGCCAGGATGTGCTGGTAGAGGTGAGTCAGCACCCTGTATTGAGAGTTACATGCTGCATCAAAGGTCATCTGCTTCAGATCATAACATTGACTGCTTTTCAGTTCAGTATCCAGTTCAAATGTTGTACAAAACCAGGTTGTAATCTCACATTTCACAGGCGTGTAAAAGTAAACTGGCTCATGAATCTATGACCTCTCTTAAAACCACCTCAACTTCCAGGACTTCATAGGCAGTCTCTTGGTATATCTACAGAAGACATAATTCAGTAAGGTGTTTTTATTTATTCTCTCCTCTAGGGAATCTGGATGAGATGTTTTGTATGTTTAATATCTGCTGTTCAAATGTTATTTGTAGTGTGCATGTTCTTCATTCACACAGAATATCCTCCGTAATAAGCAAATAGTGTTTTTGTTTGGGTTTATGTTAGAAGGGGCTAAAAAATACATAGGGTTACAGCAGCCACTATGGAGAAATTATCTTAATGCCCCAGTTTTAAGTATATCCTGTGGATGTGAGCTTAATTTATAATGTAAAATATGTTTCAAGCCTGTTTTGATGCCATGTGGATGTCTGCATGCAAGACTTGACATCTGTACAAGCCGTTGTCCTGGAAGCTAACATTATATAAATGTTTTTAAATTCTTCAATAAAGTTTGTGTGAATTAAAGAGTATTTGATGTGGCAAAATTAAAACAAATGTTAATTTATTTTTGTTTGTGGAATGTTTGTTCTTTTTGAAAAAAACAAAGAAACAGATTAATGCAGAAAGATGGGGAAAGAGATTTAGGAGTAAATGCATGCAAAAGTGAGCAGACCAGACACATTTCATCAGTATATAATATGTTTTTTAAGAAACATTCAACTACTTACATATGGTCATCTGAAATTTCCTGAGATGGGTGTTTTTCAAAGGATAGGCTTTCTGAAAATATGTAGATCTGAGAAATAATGCCAGCAATGATGAGGTCTCCTGACTGATAGTATTTGTGAAGAATAGGGGCAGGTTCTCTGAGGGAACATTGAGGAATATGAAGAAACTTGCACAGCCCCTGCAGTGGCAGTAAGAGCAGCAGCAACCGAAACACTACCATCTTGCAAGGGATTATTCATTTAGGCACAAGTTCACCTCTTCAAGTGATTGTGAGCAGTTGAGACTAACTTGAATGATGACTCACTTAGCGGATTCAAAGCCATACTGATGAGCCTCTGTATATCTATAGACCCAACCATGTATACCTCATGGTTATTAATAAGACCTTGCAGTCTTAGTTTCATCATTCTGCATGTGGACAAAAGAGGTCCCTAGGGAAGGGGAGAAGATGTAATTCTGAATAATCTGGTAATTACAGGTGAGGTAATCACTTGCTTTGAATTACAGATTCTGTGTAATATTTTAAGGAAAACATGATTATCATATCTCCGCCAAAGTCTTTTCTCAAGTGGGAGAGATAGATGCTAGGTCCCTTCTTCTTTTCAGTGTACTATTGAATTTTCAAAAAAAAATTAGAAAAATGAAAGACCTGAAAATGAAATGAAAATGAAAAATTAGAAAAATGAAAAACAAGATGAATTTTAACAAGGAGAAATGTAAAGTACTACACTTGGGCAAAAAAAATGAAAGGCACAAATACAGGATGGGAGACACCTGGCTTGAGAGCAGTACATGTGAAAAGGATCTAGGAGTCTTGGTAGACCACAAACTTGACATGAGTCAGCAGTGTGATGCAGCAGCTTAAAAAGCCAATGCAATTCTGGGCTGCATCAATAGGAGTATAGCATCTAGATCAAGGGAAGTAATAGTACCACTGTATTCTGCTCTGGTCAGACCTCACCTGGAGTACTGTGTCCAGTTCTGGGCACCACAGTTCAAGAAGGATACTGATGAGCTGGAACGTGTCCAGAAGAGGGCAACCAAAATGGTCAAAGGCCTGGAAACGATGCCTTATGAGGAACGGCTTAGGGAGCTGGGTATGTTTAGCCTGGAGAAAAGAAGGTTAAGGGGTGATATGATAGCCATGTTCAAATATATAAAAGGATGTCATATAGAGGAGGGAGAAAGGTTGTTTTCTGCTGCTCCAGAGAAGCGGACACGGAGCAACGGATTCAAACTACAAGAAAGAAGATTCCACCTAAACATTAGGAAGAACTTCCTGACAGTAAGAGCTGTTCGGCAGTGGAATTTGCTGCCAAGGAGTGTGGTGGAGTCTTCTTCTTTGGAGGTCTTTAAGCAGAGGTTTGACAGCCATATGTCAAGATTGCTTTGATGGTGTTTCCTGCTTGGCAGGGGGTTGGACTGGATGGCCCTGGTTGTCTCTTCCAACTCTATGATTCTATGATTCTATGATTCTACCTTAAGTCAATAATAATTATAAATTAAAACTATCGGGCTTCCTTGTTGCTATATTTCTGTCTAGCTTAGGTTAGGGCTTCTACCTGGCTTTCAGCATGTTTCCCTGCAAATTCCTTGCAAATTCCATCTAGTTATATAGAAACGGAAACTATTATAGACATTTTTAGAGTCCCCATTATAGTCAAGGCAGCCAAAGAAATGAAATTTGGACCCTAATAGCGAATCAAACAGAATCATCCAGGTAGGCACATTCTCTGGCCCTGTGACAATGGTGAAGATAACTCAGACACATACTAGAGTTGGGTGAAATCAGTCCAAATCTTTATTGACTACTGCATGGCACTAGGGCAAGGATCCAGTTCCGCATTCCACCAGCCCATGCTGATGTCATGACACTCTTTTGGAGTTGAGAAATACCCAACTCCCTTCCCAGGAGTTACCCAGTGTTCAGCCCTGGTGTGGTGTAAGCTACACATCCAGGAATGTGCTTGGCAACTGGAGTGAGATATTCTCCATCCTGAGCTCCAGACATTTTTTTCCAGCCAACTTAGTTTTGTTTCTCAAAGAAAAAAACTGGACAGGGAGAATAGATACACATTAAATTTGCATTTAAGATTTAGTTTCATGTTACTTGCATGTCAGTGGAAAGTCCAAGTTGACCATCTCCACTGGCTGCTGTATTGGCTTTGGGGGACAGTGTTGACAAATAGACGAATTCATTCTCTAATTCTTTCTCATAATAAGAAGTCCCCTGCTGTTTAACTCTGGACTCAGCAAAATCATATAACTTTTGGGGAAGAAGATGCAGCCCAGTAACCCAAAACTAGAGGCCAAAATAGAAAAGATCGCCACAGCCACCATGTACTTTCCCTTGGTACTCAGGTAGGTAGGAACAAAGGACAGCCACACACTGCAATGGTGACTGATCCTTCCTTACATTCCAGTACAATTTCTTTTAGTCCCTGAGTGCTTGTCTAAATCAGGGAGTGGGGGAGCAACTATCAGCCAGACGCTACAAATCATCATTTGAATGAGGAAGTTGAAAAGAACAATGGAGATGGCCAGATTTCCCCCCACCCATCTCCTCATTCTGGACCCTGGCTTGGTAGACATGAAACCTAGAACCACCATACAGTAGTTGTTTTTGCTAATATGCAAGACACTGCTACTGAGAAGATCACTGCAAAAGCAGTTTGTCGAAGGAGGCAAGTTATTTTTGTGGGCTGGCCAATGATAGCAAAGGACAAAGGAAAGAGAGAATGAGAGCTAGGAGGAGAGCATAGGTGAGGGTCCGACTGATGGCTTTGACGATGGGAGTTTCTTTGTGCTTGATGAAGATCCTAAGCACAAAAGCTGTAGTGAAAATCAATAAAAGAGCAAAAGTGACCAAGCTGATCCCCAGAGGTATATATCCCAGAGGATATATCCTGGCCAATGTTTGGGTACTGATCTTCTGGACATTGAACACAGTCATCCATGTCTTAAATCAAATATGAAAAATAAACATAAAATGGTACTTAATTATGGCATTCTGTTCATGAATGAGTGAACTTGAAATATCAAAAGTTAATTTTGCAGTAAGAATAGTGTAATAGGAAATTCTACCACTTGCATAATCTGAGTTTGATGACATCAAGGGTCTGCTTTCTCATGGGTTCCAAGCAAATCCAGAAATATAAACAAATCGAAACCATCCTGCTAGCAGCTGAAGGTGTCAGGGGCCTCTGTGTCTATTGATTTGTGTGTTTGTGGCTGGCGTTTGCACAGTCTTTTTGTTTCAGCTGATCCAACCCACTAATATTCTTATTCTCTATGAATTTGTCTGATATTCTGTTCAGCCACCCAAGCTACCTCATGTGAAGTATGTGGAAGACAGCCCGGGATCGTTTGACCCTTTTATTATTTCTATTTTCCCTCCTATAAAAACTCCATAAGACACACTCTGTTTGAACTTTAAAGAACAAATAACTTTGCTTTAGTATTCTTGCCTTTGGATATTATTATGTTCGATGCAGGTAGGTGATACTTAAATTGCTATTATGTCTTACACAGCTAAAACTGTTACAGACTGATTAACTCTTAGCCAGACAGAAGCAGCAGACAACAAACCTGCTGCTCTAACTGTTTAATCTTTGCAAAAAATAAATATATAAATAAAATAAGAAAATTGTCCAGTAGCACCCTAGAAACCAACTATGTTTGTTCTGGGTATAATCTTTCGTGTGCATGCACACTTCTTCAGATAACTCTTAGGCAGACGGAAACAGCACACAACAAACCACCTGTTCTAACTGTTAAGACCGTTCAACTACCGTAACTGCCATAACTGCCACAGAGTGTATGACATCACAGAGTTCTACAGTTCTTGCCGTTAACCCTTCACATATGCTTTGTGGATGCTAACATTTCACAATTTTGAATGTTAGAGCAATTAGTTTAAGCATTTAAAACACTGATGGGAGCAAGCTGGATTGTAGTCGATCTATTTATGAAATAGAATATACCATCTGCGACGAAAGACCCTTGCTTCCGTCGTATTTATTCTACCTCTCCTGTTATTAACAGAAGTAATAGGGGTGGTCTGGGGTAAGCCGAGCCTCCCCCCTATTGCTCCCCTTAGCCTTTCTGTATTCCCTCCTGCACTCAAGGGTTTTTTTTCTATTTCGTCTTCTTTTATACAAAAGAGAGTCCTCTTCCAGCACAACCGTGGCCAGGTAGCTATTAAAGTTCAGGGCTGTATCTGAGACTATCCCTTGTGTCCACAGGATAGGGAGTTCTGCCTCTAAGAATCCCTTCCTGTAAAAGCTTTCCCCTTCCCTGAGGTAACTTTAGGACACCCTGGGTCTGTGTGCAAGGCTCGCCCTCTTGGTGCACCCCAAAGATACAAACTAACAGTTTCACTCTTGAAGGAAATGTTGTCCTCTTAATGGGTGTCCTCATGAATGAGTTTCATGTACCTTGGCTGGCAAATAACACAGACGATTTTCTGATTGGCACTTTAACACTGGAAATCTTATTTCTCAAGAACGTAATGGTTGCTTCAAGGTATTCCTGTTGTACAAGCTTAGTTTCAATGGTAATAACCTTGTTACTCATGTACTAGATAACCTAACGACTACCTAACCTAAACCTACTCTCCTAGATCTTCTTTACAACCACCCTCCCACTCCCACTCACCAGCACCCTCTCAACTGACCAAACGGCTGTCCCTTCTCTTTAAACATTCAACCATTCCCCTCCACCTCCTAGAATGTCCAGTCAGTCGACACGGAGTCTGAGTTAATCCTTGATGGGTCGGGTTGATAAAGCTATAACAAACAGCGTAAAAACGTCACACCATCCATTAAAGAGGTGGCAACTGTTAAATAGAACACTTATACTTATGACATTCCTTACCTTTCTGGTTTAAAATCTTCCCTTCTAGACATGGAAAGCAACCATAGCAGTAAAATGCCTTCCCTTCTTTTTTTAGCTCTTTCATAACTTGAACTGCAGGTATCATTACATATGGAAATGGGACAGCTGTCAAAAATGTGTTTGCAAATATTCTACTGTACACACAGATAAAAGCACAAAATACAGTATTATTTCTTTAATTTTTCTTCCTTATTAGCTGTTCCCTATTGTTCAGCTCTGGCCTCAGAATGATTATGTAACATTTGGGGGCAAAGATGCAGCTCAGCAACCCACCACCAGAGGCTAAGATGGAGAAGATCTCCACAGCTACCATATATTTCCCCTTGGTGCTCAGATAGGAAGGAATAAAAGACAGCCAAACACTGCAGAAGACCAACATGCTGAAAGTGATAAACTTGGCTTCGTTGAAACTGTCTGGTAGCTTCCTGGCGAGGAAAGCCACAGCAAAACTTACACTTGCCAGAAAGCTCATGTAGATGAGGACACAGTAAAACATTATCACAGACCCTTCATTACATTCTAGTATAATTTCTTTAGTCATTGAGTGCATGTCCACATCTGGGTATGGGGGAGAGGTTGCCAGCCACACAGTACATATCCCTGCTTGAACTATGGAGCAGGAAAGGAGAATGGAGTGGCCTAGTCCTTTCCCCACCCATTTCCTCATCCTGGATTCTGGTTTTGTAGCCATGAAGGCCAAAACCACCGTGAAGGTTTTTGCCAGGACACAAGAAACAGCGGTTGAGAAGATGATGCCAAAAGCTGTTTGTCGGAGGAGGCAGGTCACCTTCTCAGGTCGGCCAATGAAGAGCAATGCACACAGGAAGCAGAGCAGGAGAGAGATGAGGAGAGCGTAGGTGAGGTTTCGGTTGTTTGCAATGACAATGGGTGTGTTGTGGTTTTTCATAAATGTACCAAGTACCAGAGCTGTGATCAAGGAAAGGGAAAGAGAGAAACAGGCTAAACTGATGCCCAAAGGTTCTTCATAAGACAAGAAGCTGATATCCTTGGGTAGACATGCATCCCGGTTCTTGCTTGGATAGTCTTTGTCTGGGCATTTATTACAGTCATTCATATCTGGGGAAAATAATAATAAGGAAATGACCTTTAGCTCAATCATGTCAGCTTACTGAAATGTTTAATGTTCTATTTAATCTAAGTCCTAAATCTGGATCTATTTAATCTATTTATTTCTCCTACCATCCTGGTTTGCAATCTTCCCCTCTGCACATGGGATGCAATCGTAGCAGCAAGGGGGCTGTCCCTCCTTCACTTTCTTGCTGGATCCTGGAAGACAACTCCCAGTACAGACCGAAAGAGGCTGAGTCTAATCCATAAATGAAAGAAGAGAAGGTTCATCAAGAGTCTAATGAGTTTGGAATCTTTTATGTTCTCAGGCCTATCTCTGTTACTAATGTGACACAGCACTCCAGTAATATGTAATGGCTATATAGAGAGCAATTGCTTCTTTTTGTATTAGCAGCATAGCTGCCAAGTCTCCCATTGAAAAATCTGGGATTAGCAACATCCGGTGCTGCCGTTGCCCGATTTCTGGTGCCCAGACATGGGCAGAGCGGCACCCGAAATCGGTTCTGTGCATGTCCAGAAATGTGCAGAAGGAGCCAACCTGGCAGGTAGGAAATCGGGGGATTTATGGGTTTTTTTCCTATTGGGGATTACGGTGGGGGGTTTCCCGCGAAAAATGGGAGACTTGGCAGCTATGATTTGTAGTAGTAATATTTGAAGTTATGTGATATTCCCTTGATATTGCTCTGGGATGTGCAGTGCCCCATCTGTTCTGCAAAGATTGCTCTGTCCATTAAGGTACACTTTGAAGTTACTCTAGTTTCCCTGTTAATTTTGTTATAATTGATACTTTTGAGTATGTTGTCCACTAGGTAGACAGCTCTAGAACTGATTTTGGTGCCAGTGGCTACACCTTTTCTTGGACCCATCAGATGCTGCCTGGGGAAAAGTTCCGAATAAGACATCCAGAGTGGCTGGGGAAACCTACCCAGATTGGGGTGTGTTGTTGTTGTTGTTTGAGGAATGCAATCTTTGTGATTTCTAATACAAAAATATTCTGGACAAATTTGTGAATTGGAGTGAAGCTATCCAAGACCTATGACACTCCTTGGAATGCTGCAAAACAATTCTCACCATGTTAAGAACAAAATATACCTCTGAAAACATATTTTGAGATCACTCTTTTTAAAAGTTTGATGCATCCATTCCTAATGCTCTGTCTCTTGCTCTTCACACCTGTCTTCGTCTGTCCCTCCTTCACTCTCTCAGTCTTCACCACTTCTCTTGTTTCCATCTCTTCCACTGGCAGCCTTAGAAGATAAGTGGTCTCCTGCATCTGCTGCTGTCCTCGATTTCTTCCTCTGGTATTATAATTTCCCCACCTTTCTAGCAAGAAATACAAAACTCTGGGGCTATTCAATTCATACATCATCTTTCACTATGTCAGAAATCAGTATTTAATAAGTGTAAAGAAATCCCAATTGCTTCTGTTTATATTACAATAGTTTTCTTTTTTAGGATTAGGATTCTGGTTGAAGCCTTCCAGCGGAAAATAATAATGCATTTAATTAGTCCAACTCATCACTTGTCTGCAGTGTTAGATGTAAGGTTGTTTCAAGGTCACAATGATTGTGAAGAAATCCACTTTGTTGCTTCATGGTCTCTAAGCATGTCTACCCTCTTGTGCTGGGGAAATGTAACCAGAAGCTCTATTTGACTGAAAGAAGACCTGTCCTTCTGTCTCCAGGCCTTCCCATAGAAAAACTGATTCTTTTTTACCTGGACCTAATATCAACAACCTCAGATATGCAGATGACACAACCTTGATGTCAGAAAGTGAGGAGGAATTAAGGAACCTTTTAATGAGGGTGAAAGAGGAAAGCGCAAAATATGGCCTGAAGTTCAACATCCAAAAAACCAAGATCATGGCCATGTTTCCATCACCTCCAGGCAAATAGAAGGGGAAGAAATGGAGGCAGTGAGAAATTTTACTTTCTTGGGCTCCATGATCACTGCAGATCGTGTGACAGCCATCACAAAATTAAAAGATGCCTGCTTCTTGGGAGAAAAGTGATGACAAACCTAGACAGCATCTTAAAAAGCAGAGACATCACCTTGACGACAAAGGTCCATATAGTTAAAGCTATGGCTTTCCGAGAAGTGATGTATGGAAGTGAGAGCTGGACCATAAAGAAGGCTGACCGCCAAAAAATGATGCTTTTGAATTATGGTGCGGGAGGAGACTCTCGAGAGTCCCATGGACTGCAAGAAGATCAAACCTACCCATTCTTAAGGAAATCAGACTTGAGTGCTCACTGCAGGGACAGATCCTGAAGCTGAGGCTCCAGTACTTTGGCCACTTCATGAGAAGAGAAGACTCCATGGAAAAGACCCTGATGTTGGGAAAGATGGAGGGCACAAGGAGAAGGGGATGACAGAGGACGAGATGGTTCGACAGTGTTCTCGAAGCTATGAACATGAGTTTGACCAAACTGCGGGAGGCTGTTGAAGACAGGAGTGCCAGGCGTGCTATGCTCCTTGGGGTCATGAAGAGTCGGACATGACTAAATGACTAAACAACAACAACAATGACCCACATTCAGATGAAGGATTCTGTGGTGCAAAAACCACATTTGCATGGATGCAGCTTGTAGTGTGGTCTGTGAATGGTTGGGATTAGGCTGAGACAACCTAGCTGTTGTTATTTTTGTCTGAATTAGGATCCCCCTAAGGCATATTTACATTGTATTCTTCTTTTTTGTAACCTCCTTAATAAAATATTTGCCTTTAATCCAAGTGTGGCTTCTAGCAGTAAGCTTTTGGTTCATAATCTAGTATCTAGATGCTTTGGTCATACACCACTCATCAATTTACGACTCAAAAGACAGTGAGCAGACCTGCAGGTGAATAATGATTGCTTATTCAATATGAATCTCTTTGGAATTAGCAAACAATTCAACCCTACCTGGTTAAACCAACTGTGCCATGTGATGGCATCTTCCTCAAGGATGAATGATTGGTCTGCAGGAGCTTGTGGATCTATCCAGCCAGCTCTCACTCTGTGCAAACTTTGGTTGGCGAATATGATCCAATTGACAATGTCCAAACTAGATTCTGCCTCCCCATTCTGGTTGATGAAGACCACATCTCCTGCCGTATTGTTAAATGAGATATTTCTCAGAAAGTGATGGAGCTAGAATGAAAACAGAAAAGGCAGAGATTTGGGAAAAACTGCAGTCTAATGCAGGGTGGAGCATCCCCCCCCCCCGTGGGCAGAACCTACAGCAAGTGGGGGGGGGATGATTCAGTCAACTGTCAGTGGATTCAAGTCCAAGCATGGAAAGAGCCTATCAGTTTTCTTTCACACACATGCCTCTCTCTCAGTCTTTCTTAGAACCCTTCTTTTAGCCCATAAATATGTTTATGTAGTGAGGTCTCATTCTCTCTCTCTCTCTCTTCCCACCCCACTGAATATCTCAGAAGACAGGGCACTGGTGTGTGACCATCTCCTCTAAGGAAGGATTTGTTTAATATGGGATAGAGGGAATGCTGAACATCTCTCTAAACCAGGGGTCAGCAAACTTTTTCAGCAGGGGGCCGGTCCACTGTCCCTCACACCTTGTGGGGGGCCGGACTATAATTTTTTTTTTGGGGGGGTGAACAAATTCCTATGCCCCACAAATAACCCAGAGATGCATTTTAAATAAAAGCACTCATTCTACACATGTAAAAACACCAGACAGGCCCCACAAATAACCCAGAGATGCATTTTAAATAAAAGGACACATTCTACTCATGTAAAAACATGCTGAGGGCCCCCGGGCCTTAGTTTGGAGACCCCTGCTCTAAACCATTCCACTGCTTCCTATCTGAGAATGCAGTGGCATCTCAGTGGGTTGCAAAGCTTCCCTCATAAAAATGTTTTCTCCTCAAATACAGGGCAATGGCTGCTCAGAGAAGGACACAGCCATCATTTCCCTTTCCTATAGGGTCTCCTGCAGCACAATATGTGGGGAATCATCTAGGATTTCATCATATCCATGCCACCTGCTATTCTGCCTGCAAAGTTATGAATTCAGTTCTGGGTTCTTCTTCCTCATACACTAGTGCAAATGTTTGAACTCTGAGAAGAACGAGAAAGCTAATAGGATTTTTGGGAACCCAAAAAGTGTCAGGAAGGAACAGGGCTTTCACAGTTGAGGATGTTCAGCCTTTACCTGCCAAAACTGTTGATCCAGATTCTTCCCTCTCCCTCCATACACCATTCCTCTGTGCCTGAGTCTGGATGTGGACATGGCATGTAAAGCATGGGCCACTGCGTAGACAGCACTGTGGATGCTGTAACTGTGGCCTGTCATGCTCATTTCAAAAAGTGATCCAGGAAGGTTCTCCAGGTTCTCTTCTCCTGTGCAAATATTCCCCACTACCTTGTCTGAAGTGATATCTGGGAATTCACATTCAAAGGCCTGTTGCCAGAAGTCCCTGATAAAACCATCCCCTTCAGTGCTGGAAGGGTTTCTGTGCAGAACATACTGATGAAATCCTGGTGGGTTTCTAAAATGAATTTCAAATGCTATAGCTCCATTGAATATTCCCGAATCCCAGTTCCTTTGAAAGACAAATGAAGCAAACTCAACTTGGGCTATTGTTATCCATATTTTACTTTTTACATTATTTCTTATGTCATCATATTCTGATAGGTTAGGAAGCCATCTAAAAGTTGCCATGGAATAAGATTCTCCACAGGCAACCACTACGTTAGCGTTGCTGATAAACATTTTCTGGCTTATTGTTGCACCCTGTTGTATCATTCCAGTAATTTCAGAAATAAAACTAAAATTGGGGATTCTTTTTATGAATGCAAAGCAGACACCACTCTTGGTAAACATTGGGAAAATGGTTTGCACAAATCTTTCTCCATTGTCATTGTCCGTTGCAATGACTCCAATCCACGTCCACCTGAAATGCAGAAGCAAAGAGAGAATTCCCTTATACTGAAGGGCTTCTGGGGCTGCCATCTGGTAGAAGGGAAGTCCTGGGGTTTTGTTATTCATCACTGGAGCAGAGCCGTAAATGAGCTAAAAAGTAAATGGAGGAAGAGAAGAGGCAAAGTAATATTTGCAGAGTTTTTTCAAAGTATTCATATACATCATGTGATGAATCCTGTTAGTCAAATATTCCCTTAGCCACCCACCAGAGGTTGCATTGCCTCTCTCATTTATACAAAAGATACACATGCAAATGGCCTGAAAATTGGGGTCATCTCCCATTCCTGCTTGTTAAATATTTGTTCTGTTGACGGGTTGGGGGGGGGCATTGTTCCTATTTTTAAAAACATACCGAACCAAAAACCTATGCATACTTGCAGGGTCTTGTATGATGGATAAAACTGTTTGGAAGGACACACTATGCCCTAAATAGAGGATTGTCTACCCCTACATGAGACAATATTTACGGTAGCCGTGTCAGAATTGCAACATGGGTCAGATATACATTTCTTCTCTGAAGTTTCTTTTGTCTTCATGGTGCATATACCCCAACTGCCACAACTTCCATTTCTGCCTCTTTCCCCTCCAATGCTTCTCAGACTTCACTGATGAACATTTATTTCACATTGGTACCAGATGCACAGTACTACAGTGGAACCTCGGTATATGAACACCTCGGTTTATGAATTTTCGGTTTAGAATGCCACGGACCCATCTGGAACGGATTAATTCACTTTTCATTACTTTCAATGGCAAAGTTCGCTTCAGTTTATGAACGCTTCAGTGTATGAACAGACTTCCAGAACCAATTACACCCATGCTTCGGGTTAAGTACGCTTCAGGTTGAGTACTCTGCGGACCTGTCTGGAACGGATTAATCCACTTTCCATTACTTTCAATGGGAAATTTCGCTTCAGTTTATGAACGCCTGCAGCATTGGACAGTATCTGCAATTTCTCATACCTCCAGAGTGTGTTTAATTTGAAAGTCCTTTCCCCCTAAACATTCAGTGGCCTTTGGGATATCAGTGTCCTTGAGGTGTGTGTGACATATTTTCTTCAAGTATTGCAGTCTTTCTTTTCCTTTGTTCAGGTTATTTTATTTTTATTCTGTACTTTTTTTTTTACAAGGAACTGGTTCTGCTCCCAATTTCATCCTCACCCAGAACTGGTGCTGTGAATTCAGCCTCTTTCTCAATGCAAGCTAATAGAGGTATTGTACATAGGTGTCTTACCTGTGGAATCTTATAGATATCCAAAACAGTTGCCAAATAAAAGGAGATTTCAGAATCAAGTCCACCAATGATCCCAGCCAGATGATTTTCAACATCACATATATAGTTTGGGACAAATTTCTTTGCCATGGATAAAAGCAGCAGTGTGGCAAGATATGTGCTCCTTGCATTGATATAGCTGTCATATAAGTGAAAGCCCAAGGTGATATTGGGTAAGATGTGAGGGTCTTTGTTGATCTCATTTACTGCAAATGCCAAGGCAATGATATGCTGGTAAAGCTTAGGCAGCACCCTAGAATGAGAGTTGCAAACAGTATCAGAAGGAACTGATATATCATTTTACATATCAACACAGTGGAGTTAACTACCTCTCGATTCCATTGCTGAATAGTTATTATAATCAGCAAGTTCTTCCAGATGTTTAGAAAACAAGCTTGCTCCATTTTCCTGGTGACAGCCCTTGAGAAACTTGAGAATAGCAATCCTACTTCACCTCAGCCTTATATTTTCATAGCTAAAAATACCCACCCACTCCCAACTTTTCCTCACAAGGTTTGGTTTCCAGACACTTGATCATATGTGTCACCTTCCTCAGCACTTGTTGAAGGTTGTCAATATCTTTCTTAAATAGTGCTGAACACCACTGAGCACAAGGCACCAGGTGTGGACTGAGCATGGCAGAATAGCACTGCTCCATTAATTCTTTTGATTGGGGCACTATACTTCTGTTGATGCAGACTCCTTCATCCTTTTCACATGTGCTACTGGCATGCCAGATTTTCCCTATCTTAGATTTGTGCAGCTGATATTTCCAGCCTAAGTGCAGAACCTGCCATTTTTCCCAGCTGAAATTCATTTTGTTAGTTTTGCCCCAGATCTCCCATCTGTAAAGGCCAATGGTATCTAGACCAGGGGTTGTGTTGCTATTGTGTTGCTCATAGGAACATTGGAACCCATGAGGTCTTTCCCTGAAACATCTAGGCCTTTCCCTGACATTTACATTGCTTCTCAGCTCTCTCCTCTAATGACACCTTCCTTATTCATGAGGCAGTGATAGTGGTTGTAATTCACAGATTTCTATACTTCATAATGTATACTGTACCATCATTTTGAAACAAACCTTAGATTAAGATCAGAAAATGACATTATAGGGCACTTTGGTTCAGAACAGGGTTTTATTTTTTTTAATTGATTCTCACTTACACTCCTGTTCAGATAACGTGTATCAAAAACGGCTGTTCAAAAGGGCTATCTCAGACATACAAATATATATACATTTATATTCATTTCTCTTTCGAGAAATTAGAGCTTCTACAATATTCTCTTGATTCACAAGAGATTCCAATGGATTTTTACATCAGCAAATATCCCGCTTTTCCCTAGGTAAATGGGCATACGTTTGCAGCCTTTGTCATTATTCTGAGGCTGCAACTCTAGGTTTGATCATTCCTCTGGAGTAATAAATGAGTGACTTAGTTCTTACACAAGCTCTTCAGGCAGTGCTGGTGGAGGTTCCTCAGTGAATGTTGCTGGAGAGGAGATGAAGCCACCATGGGAAACAATGCCACCAATGAGAAACTCTCCTGGCTGATGATACATGTGAAGTGGACGGTGTGGACCATGGAGCCTGAGTTTCTCTATGTGAGCCTGACATACTTTGTAAGAGAAAAGTTCCAGCAGCAAGACCACTAATACCACCATTCTCAATACAAAGGCCACTATTTGTTCTATGCAGAAACCATAGAACTCTCTTCTCCAAGATAAAAATTGTCTTGTTTAAATGGTAGTTTATTTCCCCAAGATGCCGCAATCTTGGATTATCCAAAACCACCGTAAGTCCACAGGTTTTTTTTTGAGAAGAAACAGCTCAAATTATAGCCCAGTTAATCATCAAGCAGGAATATAGTTTTTCATCCAGCGGTAAGGATGCCCTCTGGAATTGCTGAAGAAAATATGTTTGTCACATATTTTCAGAACTGTTATTTTTATTACCCTTTCATAAGATAATAAGGGACAAGTGGTGTATTGTTGAAGTTGGAAGTTAGAAGCTCATTATAGAAGACCTTGTCACCAATTGGGTTTCCAAAATACGTAGTCAGCATCTGGGAATTAGGGTCCCTTCCAGGGACATGAGCCACTGCTTCCCTTAATCAGGGGAAAGTGAAGGTTGAACAGTTACATGGGCTGCTCTCTTGGGTTTGGGAAACTGTTTTGTTGGGTTGAGGCAAAATGAATACAGGGAGATTTAGTTCAGTTACATCTCATATTCAGTTTTTGCAGACATGTTTGTTGTTGTTGTTTAGTCCTGTCCGACTCTTCGTGACCCCATGGACCATAGCACACCAGGCACTCCATTCTTCTACTGCCTCCTGCAGTTTGGTCAAACTCATGTTCGTAGCTTCGAGAACACTGTCCAACCATCTCATCCTCTGTCGTCCCCTTCTCCTTGTGCCCTCCATCTTTCCCAACATCAGGGTCTTTTCCAGGGTCTTTTCCAATATGTTTTTTCAGACATATTGCTTCTAAAAGGGGAGATCCTCCTTATTAAAATAGTGAGATCAAAGGGCTTTTAAGGAGAGAGACACAAGTGTTCAAGGCAGAGACTGTTAGGGTGGCAAAAATATTTTTGAATACCCCATTGAGTGTTAGTATCAAGCAGCAATTCTTGGTTGAGCAACTGAAAGAGTTCAGTGCTGAGATGCATAAAATGTAAATAAAAATGGATTACTCCCCCATCTCCACCTGATCATTTTCACAGAGTTATCTCTTACAAAATTGAACACATTTATTTTCCATGGAGGAAATAAGAAGTAGTAAAGTTACTTTCAATTTCTTGGCAACACTTTCATTGACAAAAAAAGGAAGAAAATAAAATTTCCTAGCACACAGATTTCCTTTGTTTAAAACTTTCTTGGTTCAAACAATTAGAGCATATATTTTGTTCTGCCTTCAGCCCGTTAATGACCGACTTTCCTTCTCTTCTTCCTAATGCTAGAAAGCAGCTAACTCTCAGAATGTAGATTTCCACCAGCAAACATAGAAATCTTTTTCAGTTGTAAATTATAGCCACCTATAATTATGAAAGGGAGGCTTTTGCAGAACCCATGCCCAACAGGGCTCTTATGTCTTTTTGGGGAAAGAGGATGATTCCTCCATTCATAAGTCACTTAACTTGGACAGGATTCCTGGGAGTTGACAGCTTCTTGGTCTTCAAACACAGAAAATGTTTATTTTACAGAGCATCAGATGTTAATCCCCTGTTTTCTCCGGAGTGAGTCCAATACTCAATATTTATGACTGACTATCATCAATCACTATGTCTACATAAGGCAGCTGCTGAAAACCTCTTTGCAAATATTCTACTGTACACACAAAGAAAAGCACAAAATACAGTAAAGGGCAGGTTTATTATTTCTTTATTATTTCTTCCTTATTAGCTGTTCCCTGTTGTTCAGCTCAGGCCTCAGAAGGATTATATAACATTTTGGGAAGAAGATGCAAACCAGCAGCCCACCACCGGAGGCTAAGATGGAGAAGATCTCCACAGCTACCATATATTTTCCCTTGGTGCTCAGGTAGGAAGGAATAAAGGACAGCCAAACACTGCAGAAGACCAACATGCTGAAAGTGATGAACTTGGCTTCGTTGAAACTGTCTGGTAACTTCCTAGCAAGGAAAGCCACAGCAAAACTTACAGTTGCCAGGAAGCTCATGTAGATGAGGACACAGTAAAACATGGCCACAGACCCCTCATTACATTGTAGTATGATTTCTTCTGTCACTGAGTGCATGTCCACATCAGGGTATGGGGGAGAGGTTGCCAACCACACAATACATATCCCTGCTTGGACTATGGAGCAGGAAAGGAGAATGGAGTGGCCTAGTCCTTTCCCCACCCATTTCCTCATCCTGGACTCTGGTTTTGTAGCCATGAAGGCCAAAACCACAGTTAAAGTTTTTGCCAGGACACAAGAAACAGCGGTTGAGAAGATGATGCCAAAAGCTGTTTGTCGGAGGAGGCAGGTCACTTTCTCTGGTCGGCCAATGAAGAGCAATGCACACAGGAAGCAGAGCAGGAGAGAGATGAGGAGAGCGTAGGTGAGGTTCCGGTTGTTTGCAATGACAATGGGTGTGTCGTGGTGTTTTATAAATGTACCAAGTACCAGAGCTGTGATCAAGGAAAGGGAAAGAGAGAAGCAGGCTAAACTGATGCCCAAAGGTTCTTCATAAGACAAGAAGCTGATATCCTTGGGTAGACATGCATCCCGGTTCTTGCTTGAATAGTCTTTGTCTGGGCATTTATTACAGTCATTCATATCTGGGGAAAATAATAATAAGGAAATGACCTTTAGCTCAATCATGTCAGCTTACTGAAATGTTTAATGTTCTATTTAATCTAAGTCCTATGTCTGGATCTATTTAATCTATTTATTTCTCCTACCATCCTGGTTTGCAATCTTCCCCTCTGCACATGGGATGCAATCGTAGCAGCAAGGCGGCTGTCCCTCCTTCACTTTCTTGCTGGATCCTGGAAGACAACTCTCAGTACAGACCGAAAGAGGCTGAGTCTTATCCATAAATGGAAGAAGAGAAGGTTCATCAAGAGTCTAATGAGTATGGAATCCTTTCTATTTTCGGGCCTTTCTCTGTTACTAATCTGACACAGCACTCCAGTAATATGTAATGGCTATACAGAGAGCAATTGCTTCTCTTTGTATTGCATGACGAAGCTCCCAGAAATCCCCCCTAAATAACTCACAACTCACACGATATTTTAGGTTTGGATTTTTGGCATTATTTTGGCCACTGCTTTATTTATAATACAATTTAATTCTGAGTGTTGGCTTAGGTTTTGGTTAATCCATCTGTCCACTCTAAGGGACAGGACCATTTCCATCTGACCATGTTGGGTCAGGACCATTCCATCTGCCCGGGTTGGGCAGGACCATTTCCATCTGACCTCCTTTTGGGTCAGGACCAGCTCCGACTTACCTATGCGTAGGTAAGTCAAGTAAACACCCCAAGGGAGTGGAGGTACTGTTCACAGACACTCTCCTCTCGACCCAGGAATGTTCCCCAAGGCTCAGCTCTGTAATGGCTGCACCATCCTTGCCTATGGCAGGATGAATGGACTAGATTCCCTGAGCCCCAGGATTCCTTTAACGGAATACTTCTATGAGGAGCAAGATAGGGGGGTAGGCAATTTAATGCCATGCCCCCTCCTATAACCAATTTATTAACCAAAACCTAACAAGTTGTGACAATTTGCTAAGCAGTAGGCAAAAGCAAAATTGCAACAGCCAATCAGCCAAGTGGCAAAATTCCTACTGGGCCCCTGAATACAGGTGGCCCCTGAAAAGGCAAAGCAATGTCAGCTAAAGCCTATAGAAACGGCGGCGGACGGGTGGGAGATTCGAAGTCTTGCCGAGAGTGAGTTGAAAACGAAAGTAATTTGGGCTTAAGTAGGGGTCAGCCTGTCAATCAAAATGCTGTTACATGCCCTCATGACTCAGCCTATACTTCAGCCCACTCCCTCCCGGATTTCTTTAAGCTCTTCCGCAACCCCCATTACCCTCTATGGAGCGTAATGGGCTTTAGTAGCATAGCTGCCAAGTCTCCCGTTGAAAAATCTGGATGAGCACCTGCGAAAAATGGGAGACTTGGCAGCTATGATTAGTAGCAGTAATATTTGAAGTTATGTGATATTCCCTTGATATTGCTCTGGGATGTGCAGTGCCCCATCTGTTCTGCAAAGATTGCTCTGTCCATTTAGGTACACTTTGAAGTTACTCTAGTTTCCCTGTTAATTTTGTTATAATTGATACTTTTGAGTATGTTGTCCACTAGGTAGACAGCTCTAGAACTGATTTTGGTGCCAGTGGCTACACCTATTCTTGGACCCATCAGATGCTGCCTGGGGAAAAGTTCCGAATAAGACATCCAGAGTGGCTGGGAAAACCTACCCAGATTGGGGTGTGTTGTTGTTGTTGTTGTTGTTGTTGTTGTTGTTTGAGGAATGCAATCTTTGTGATTTGTAATACAAAAATATTCTGGACAAATACGTGAATTGGAGTGAAGCTATCCAAGACCTATGACACTCCTTGGAATGCTGCAAAACAATTCTCAGCATGTTAAGAACAAAATATACCTCTGAAAACATATTATCAGATCACTCCTTTAAAGTTTGATGCATCCATTCCTAATGCTCTGTCTCTTGCTCTTCACACCTTTCTTCTTCTGCCCCCCCTTCACTCTCTCAATCTTCACCACTTCTCCTGTTTCCATCTCTTCCACTGGCACCCTTAGAAGATATGTGGTCTCCTGCATCTGCTGCTGTCCTCGATTTCTTCCCCTGGTATTATAATTTCTTCCTCTTGTATTATAATTCCCCACCTTTCTAGCAAGAAATACAAAACTCTGAGGCTATTCAATTCAAACATCATCTTTCACTATGTCAGGAATCAGTATTTAATAAGTCTAAAGAAATCCATGGACAAAGACAACAGGCATATAAAATTTATGACGCTGGAAGATGAGCCCCTCAGTTCGGAAGGCGGCCAAAATGCTACTGAGGAAGAGCGGAGGACAAGTACAAGTAGATTCAGAGCTGATGAAGCGGCTGGGCCAAAGCCGAAAGGTCGCTCAGTTGCAGATATGCCTGGAAGCAAAAGGAAAGTCTGATGTTGTAAAGAAAAATATTGCATAGGAACCTGGAATGTAAGAACCATGGATGAAGGTAAGCTGTTTCTTGTCAAAAATGAGATGACAAGAATAAATATCGACTTCTTGCGCATCAGTGAACTAAAATGGAAGGGAATGGGCAAATTCAGTTCGGGTGACTATCATATCTACTACTGTGGGCAAGAATCCCGTAGAAGAAATGGAGTGGCCCTCATAGTCAACAAAAGAGTGGCGAAAGCTGTAATGGGATGCAATCTCAAAAATGACAGAATGATCTCGATACGAATCCAAGGCAGACCTTTTAACATCACAGTAATCCAAGTTTATGCACCAACTACCGGTGCTGAAGAAACTGAAATTGACCAATTCTATGAAGACTTACAACACCTTCTAGAAATGACACCAAAGAAGGATGTTCTTCTCATTACAGGGGATTGGAATGCTAAAGTAGGGAATCAAGAGATAAAAGGAACAACTGGCAAGTTTGGCCTTGGAGTTCAAAATGAAGCAGGGCAAAGGCTAATAGAGTTCTGTCAAGAGAACAAGCTGGTCATCACAAACACTCTTTTCCAACAACACAAGAGACGACTCTACACATGGATATCACCAAATGGGCAGCATCGAAATCAGATTGAGTATATTCTCTGCAGCCAAAGATGGAGACGCTCTATACAGTCAGCAAAAACAAGACCTGGAGCTGAATGTAACTCAGATCATCAGCTTCTTATAGCAAAATTCCAGCTTAAACTGAAGAAAGTAGGAAAAACCACTGGGCCAGTAAGATACAATCTGAATCAAATCCCTTATGAATGCACAGTGGAAGTAAGGAACAGGTTTAAGGATTTAGACTTGGTGGACAGAGTGCCTGAAGAACTATGGATGGAGGCCTGTAACATTATACAGGAGGCAGCTACGAAAACCATCCCAAGGAAAAGGAAATGCAAGAAAGCAAAATGGCTGTCCAACGAGGCCTTACAAATAGCGGGGGAGAGGAGGCAAGCAAAATGCAAGGGAGATGGGGAAAGATACAGGAAACTGAATGCAGATTTCCAAAAAATAGCAAGGAGAGACAAGAGGGCCTTCTTAAATGAGCAATGCAAAGAAATAGAGGAAAACAATAGAATGGGGGAAAACGGAGATCTGTTCAAGAAAATTGGAGATATGAAAGGAACATTTCATACAAAGATTACCATAATAAAGGACAAAAGTGGTAAGGACCTAACCATAGCTGCCAAGTTATCCCTTTTTTACAGGGATTTTCCCTTATGCTGAATAGGCTTCCTCGCGAGAAAAGGGAAAACTTGGCAGCTATCGACCTAACAGAAGCAGAAGACATCAAGAAGAGGTGGCAATAATACACAGAGGAATTATACCAGAAAGATATGGAGGTCTCATACACCCCAGGTAGTGTGGTTGCTGACCTTGAGCCAGACATCTTGGAGAGTGAAGTCAAATGGGCCTTAGAAAGCACTGCTAATAACAAGGCCAGTGGAAGTGATGATATTCCAGCTGAACCCAATATGCCAGCAAGTTTAGAAAACTCAGCAATGGCTAGAGGATTGGAGAAGATCAGTCTACATCCCAATTCCAAAGAAGGGCAGTGCCAAAGAATGTTCCAACTACCGCACAATTGCGCTCATTTCACATGCTAGCAAGGTTATGCTTAAAATTCTACAAGGCAAGCTTAGGCAGTATGTGGACCAAGAACTCCCAGAAGTGCAAGCTGGATTTCGAAGGGGCAGAGGAACCAGAGACCAAATAGCAAACATGCACTGGATTATGGAGAAAGCTAGAGAGTTCCAGAAAAACGTCTACTTCTGCTTCATTGAATATGCAAAAGCCTTTGACTGTGTTGACCACAGCAAACTATGGCAAGTTCTTAAAGAAATGGGAGTGCCTGATCACCTCATCTGTCTCCTGAGAAATCTCTATGTGGGACAAGAAGCTACAGTTAGAACTGGATATGGAACAACTGATTGGTTCAAAATTGGGAAAGGACAAGGTTGTACATTGTCTCCCTGCTTATTTAACTTATATGCAGAATTCATCATGCGAAAGGCTGGAGTAGATGAATCCCAAGGCGGAATTAAGATTGCCAGAAGAAATATCAACAACCTCAGATATGCAGATGACACAACCTTGATGGCAGAAAGTGAATGGGAATTAAAGAACCTTTTAATGAGGGTGAAAGAGGAGAGCGCAAAATATGGTCTGAAGCTCAACATCAAAAAAACCAAGATCATGGCCACTGGTCCCATCACCTCCTGGCAAATAGACAGGGAAGAAATGGAAGCAGTGAGATATTTTACTTTCTTGGGCTCCATGATCACTGCAGATGGTGACAGTAGTCACGAAATTAAAAGATGCCTGCTTCTTGGGAGAAAAGTGATGACAGACCTAGACAGCATCTTAAAAAGCAGAGACATCACCTTGCCGACAAAGGTCCGTATAGTTAAAGCTATGGTTTCCCCAGTAGAGATGTATGGAAGTGAGAGCTGGACCATAAAGAAGGCTGATGGCTGAAGAATTTATGCTTTTGAATTATGGTGCTGGAGGAGACTCTTGAGAGTCCCATGGACTGCTAGAAGATCAAACCTATCCATTCTTAAGGAAATCAGACCTGAGTGCTCACTGCAGGGACAGATCCTGAAGCTGAGGCTCCAGGACTTTGGCCACTTCATGAGAAGAGAAGACTCCCTGGAAACGACCCTGATGTTGGGAAAGATGGAGGGCATAAGGAGAAGGGGACGACAGAGGACGAGATCAAGCTGTGAGAGGCAGTGGAAGACAGGAGTGCCAAGCGTGCTATGCTCCATGGTGTCACGAGGAGTCGGACACGACTAAATGACTAAACAACAACAACAATGACCCACATTCAGATGAAGGATTCTGTGGTGCAATAACCACATTTGTATGAATTCAGCTTGTAGTGTGGTCTGTGAATGGTTGGGATTAGGCTGAGACAACCTAGCTGTTGTTATTTTTGTCTGAATTAGGATCCCCCTAAGGCATATTTACATTGTATTCTTCTGTTTTGTAACCTCTTTAATAAAATATTTGCCTTCAATCCAAGTGTGGCTTCTAGCAGTAAGATTTTGGTTCATAATCTAGTATCTGGATGCTTTGGTCATACACCACTCATCAATTTACGGCTCAAAAGACAGTGAGTAGACCTGCAGGTGGATAATGATTGCTTATTCAATACTGAATCTCTTTGGAATTAGCAAACAATTCAACCCTACCTGGTTAAACCAACTGTGCCATGTGATGGCATCTTCCTCAAGGATGAATGCTTGGTCTGCAGGAGCTTGTGGATCTATCCAGCCAGCTCTCACTCTGTGCAAACTTTGGTTGGCGAATATGATCCAATTGACAATGTCCAAACTAGATTCTGCCTCCCCATTCTGGTTGATGAAGACCACATCTCCTGCCGTATTGTTAAATGAGATATTTCTCAGAAAGTGATGGAGCTAGAATGAAAACAGAAAAGGCAGGGATTTGGAAAAGACTGCAGTCTAATGCAGGGTGGAGCATTTCCCCCTGTGGGCAGAACCTACAGCAAGTGGTGGAGGATGATTCAGTCAACTGTCACTGGATTCAGGTCCAAGAATGGAGAGAGCCAATAAGTTTTCTTTCACACACATGCCTCTCTCACAGCCTTTCTAGAACCCTTCATTTAGCCCATAAATATGTATATGTATTGAGGTCTCTCTCCTTCTCTCTCTCTCTCTCTCTCTCTCTCTTCCCACCCTCCTGAATATCTCAGAAGACACGGCAGTGGTGTGTGACCAACTGCTCTAAGGAAGGATTTGGTTAATATGGGATAGAGGGAATGCCGAACATCTCTCTCAACCATTCCACTGCTTCCTATCTGAGAATGCAGTGGCATCTCAGAGGGCTGCAAAGCTTCCCTCATAAAAATGTTTTCTCCTCAAATACAGGGCAATGGCTGCTCAGAGAAGGACTCAGCCATCATTCCCCTTTCCTATAGGGTCTCCTGCAGCACAATATGTGGGGAATCATCTAGGATCTCATCATATCCATGCCACCTGCTATTCTGCCTGCAAAGTTATGAATTCAGTTCTGGGCTCTTCTTCCTCATACACTAATGCAAATGTTTGAACTCTGAGAAGAAAGAGCAAGCTGAAAGCATTTTGGGAACCCATACAGTGTCAGAAAGTAACAGGGCTTTGTCAGTTGAGGATGTTCAGTCTTTACCTGCCAAAACTGTTGATTTGGATTCTTCCCTCTCCCTCCATATGCAATTTCTCTGTGTCTGAGTCTGGATGTGGACATGGCATGTAAAGCATGGGCCACGGCATAGACAGCACTGTGGATGCTGTAACTGTGGCCTGTCATGCTCATTTCAAAAAGTGATCCAGGAAGGTTCTCCAGCTTCTCTTCTCCGGTGCAAATATTCCCCTCTCCATTGTTTGCAGTGCTATCAGGGAGTACACATCCAAAGGCTTGTTGCCAGAAGTCCCTGATAAAACTGTCCCTATCTGTGGTGGCAGGGTTTCTGTGCACAACATACTGATGAAATCCTGGTGGGTTTCTGAAGTGAATTTCAAAGGATATAGAACCACTGAATATTCCTGAATCCCAATTCCTTTGAAAGACAAATGAGGCGAACTCAACCTGGGCTGTTATTATCCATACTTTACTTTTTGCATTATTTATCATGTCATCATATTCTGATAGGTAAGGAAGCCATCTAAAAGTTCCCATGGAATAGGATTCTCCAGAGGCAACCACTACATTAGCTTTGCTAATAAACATTTTCTGGCTTATTGTTGCACCCTGTCGTATCATTCCAGTAATTTCAGAAATAAAACTAAAATCGGGGATTCTTTCTATGAATGCAAAGCAGACACCACTCTTGGTAAACATTGGGAAAATGGTTTGCACAAATCTTTCTCCATTTTCATTGTCTGTTGCAATGACTCCAATCCACGTCCACCTGAAATGCAGAAGCAAAGAGAGAATTCCCTTATACTGAAGGGCTTCTGGGGCTGCCATCTGATAGAAGGGAAGCCCTGGGGTTTTGTTATTCATCACTGGAGCAGAGCCATAAATGAGCTAAAGCAGGAATGGAGAAAGAGAAGAGACCAAGTAATATTTGCAGAGTTTTTTCAAACTATTCATATACATCATGTGATGAATCCTGTTCGTCAGATATGCCCTTTGCCACTCACCAGGGGTTGCAGGCCCTCTCTCATTTATAGTAAAGACACACATGCAGATGGGCTGAAAATTGGGGTCATCTCCCATTTCTGCTTGTGAAATATTTGTTCTGTTGATGGGGGTGAGGGTGGGGTGGCATTGTTCCTATTTTTTAAAACAAACCAAACCAAAAACCTATGCACAGTTGCAGTGTCTTGTATGATGGATAAAACTGATTGGCGGGACACACCATGCCCTAAATAGAGGATTGTCTACCCCTACATGAGACAATATTTACTGTAGCCCTGTCAAAATTGCAACATGGGTCTCATATACATTTCTTCTGTGAAGCTTCTTTTGTCTTCACGATGCACATACCCCAACTGCCACAACTTCCATTTCTGCCTCTCCCCCCCCCCCAATGCTTCTCAGACTTCACTTATGAACATTTATTTCACATTCAAACCAGCTGTACAGTACTATTACTGTTCTCCTGCAGAATTGGACAGTATCTGCATTTTCTCATACCTCCAGAGTGTGTTTAATTTGAAAGTCCTTTCCCCCTAAACATTCAGTGGCCTTTGGGATATCAGTGTCCTTGAGGTGTGTGTGACATATTTTCTTCAAGTATTGCAGTCTTTCTTTTCCTTTGTTCAGGTTATTTTATTTTTATTCTTTTTTTTTTTTTACAAGGACCTGATTCTGCTCCCAATTTCATCCGCACCCTGAACTGGTGCTTTGAATTCAGCCTCTTTCTCAATGCAAGCTAATAGAGGTATTGTACATAGGTGTCCTACCTGCGGAATCTTATAGATATCCAAAACAGTAGCCACATAAAAGGAGATTTCAGAATCCAGTCCCCCAATGACCCCAGCCAGATCATTTTCAACATCACATATATAATTAGGTACAAATTTCTTCACCATGGATAAAAGCATCAGTGTGGCAAGATATGTACTCCTTGCATTCATATAGCTGTCATATAAGTGAAAGCCCAAGGTGATATTGGGTAAGATGTGAGGGTCTTTGTTGATCTCCTTCACTGCAAATGCCAAGGCCATGATATGCTGGTAAAGCTTTGGCACCACCCTAGAATGAGAGTTGCAAACAGTATCAGAAGGAACTGATATATCCTTTTACATATCAACACAGTGGAGTTAACTACCTCTCGATTCCGTTGCTGAACAGTTATTATAATCAGCAAGTTCTTCCAGATGTTTAGAAAACAAGCTTGCTCCATTTTCCTGGTGACAGCCCTTGAGATACTTGAGAATAGCAATCCGACTTCCCCTCAGCCTTCTATTTTCATAGCTAAAAATATCCACCCACTCCCAACTTTTCCTCACAAGGTTTGGTTTCCAGACACTTGATCATATGTTTCACCTTCCTCAGCACCTGTTGAAGCTTGTCAATATCTTTCTTAAATAGTGCTGAACACCACTGAACACAAGGCACCAGGTGTGGTCTGAGCATGGCAGAATAGCACTGCTCCATTAATTCTTTTGATTGGGGCACTATACTTCTGTTGATGCAGACTCCTTCATCCTTTTCACATGTGCTACTGGCATGCCAGATTTTCCCTATCTTAGTTTAGTGCATCTGATATTTCCTGCCTAAGTGCAGAACCTGCCATTTGTCCCAACTGAAATTCATTTTGTTAGTTTTGCCCCAGATCTCCAATCTGTAAAGGCCAATGATATCTAGACCAGGGGTTGTGTTGCTATTGTGTTGCTCATAGGAACATTGGAACCCATGAGGTCTTTCCCTGAAACATCTAGGTCTTTCCCTGACATTTACATTGTTTCTCAGCTTTTTCCCTCTAATGACACCTTCCTTATTCATGAGGCAGTGATAGTGGTTGTAATTCACAGATTTCTATACTTCATAATGTATACTATCATTTTGAAACAAACCTTAGATTAGATCAGAAAATGACATTATAAGGGCACTTTGGTTCAGAACAGGGTTTTTTTTTAATTGATTCTCACTTACACTCCTGTTCAGAAAATGTCTATCAAAAATGGCTGTTCAAAAGGGCTATCTCAGACATACAAATCTATATACATTTACATTTATTTCCCTATCGAGAAATCAGAGCTTCTACAATATTCTCTTATTTCACAAGAGATTCCTATGGATTTCTACATCAGCAAACGTCCCGCTTTTCCCTAGGTAAATGGGCATACGTTTGCAGCCTTTGTCGTTATTCTGAGGCTGCAACTCTAGGTTTGATCATTCCTCTGGAGTAATAAATGAGTGACTTAGTTCTTACACAAGCTCATCAGGCAGTGCTGGTGGAGGTTCCTCAGTGAATGTTGCCGGAGAGGAGATGAAGCCACCATGGGAAACAATGCCACCAATGAGAAACTCTCCTGGCTGATGATACATGTGAAGTGGACGGTGTGGACCTTGGAGCCTGCATTTTGCTATGTGAGCCTGACATACATTGTAAGAAAACAGTTCCAGCAGCAAGACCACTAAAACCACCATTCTCAATACAAAGACCACTATTTGTTCTATGCAGAAACCATAGCACTCTCTTCTCCAAGATAAAAATTGTCTTGTTTAAATGGTAGTTTATTTCCCCAGGACAACACAATATTGGATTATCCAAAACCACTGTAAGTCCACAGGGTTTTTTGAGAAGAAACAGCTCAAATTATAGCCCAGTTAATCATCAAGCAGGAATATAGTTTTTCATCCAATGGTAAGGATTCCCTCTGGAATTGCTGAAGAAAATATGTTTGTCCCATATTTTCTGAACTGTTATTCAGCATCTGGGAATTAGGGTAGTCAGCATCTGGGAATTAGGGTCCCTTCCGGGGACATGAGCCACTGCTTCCCTTAATCAGGGGAAAGTGAAGGTTGAACAACTACATGGGCTGCTCTCTTGGGTTTGGGAAACTGTTTTGTTGGGTTGAGGCAAAATGAATACAGGGAGATTTAGTCCAGTTACATCTCATATTCAGTTTTTTCAGACATATTGCTTCTAAAAGGGGAGATCCTCCTTATTAAAATAGTGAGATCAAAGGGATTATCCTCTAGTGCTCTAAAACAAAGCTGTTTCATACACTGAAGACCAATACAATTTTTTTAAAAAAAATAATGTTTTATTTAATTTCTCAACAAGTAAAATACTACAATACAATAAAAACAAAAACAAAGCAGAAAAACAGAAACAAAAAGAATGAAAAACACAAAAAAGACAAAAAGAAAAAAGAAAAAACACATATAAATCTTTTCTCACATCACAGTGTATATTGGGACCTCCTCGAGTTTCCCCTCCCATTGGTTCATGAATACATTTCTATTTAGCAAATTCTGTTTCAAATTATTCACCTAATAAAAAACTCATTTTCATCTTACGAAATATCATGTTCACTCATTCCACAGTTTGTTTAAAGCTTGATTTCTAATCTAATACATCACTTTAGCATATTTTTTTTTAAATACAGTTTAAAATCTTTCCAATCTTCCTCAATCGCTTCCTCTCCCTGGTTGCGGGCATACAATTTTAGGTGGAGTGAGTGATGTACACTGAGGAACCACCATTGTGCTCAAATGCCACATAATAGTCCCAAAGATTAATTAAAAGAGTATTAGGTCAGCTAAACTGCTATTCCTAAATTACTTTAGAGACTGTGATAAATTACAACTGATGTGATCAGTCTGCTAAGTGGAAATTTCACTTGGAATGTGAGCTGATAGTTGGCATAAGAAGAGGCCATTTTTAACAGGCTGAAAAGAAAACAAAATGTCATTTTTACTGTTTAGAACAAAGAAAGATTATAAACAGAGAATGGTGTCCTGATTGTTAACAATTTCCATTTTATATTACTTTTAACTCTTCATCCCTTTTGTGGAAGTGCTGGCTGCAAAGTGAAACTGAAATCTGTGGAAAACTGTGGAAAAGAATGTGCTCATCCCTAAGGAGAGAGACAATATGAACTATGCTTATTCTCAGGATTTTACTTAGGGCAATTTTAGCTCCTTCCAGGTTTGACCAATCCCATATCTCCGACCTTATAGTTAGGTTGCAGTGTTAGATTTTAAGGAGAGAGACACAAGAGTTCAAGGCAGAGACTGTTAGGGTGGCAAAAATATTGTTGAACACCCCATTGAGTGTGAGTATCAAGCAGCAATTCTTGGTTGAGAAACTGAAAGAGCTCAGTGCTGAGATGCATAAAATGTGAATGAAAATGGATTACTCCCCCATCTCCACCCAATCATTTTCACAGAGTTATTTCTTACAAAATTAAACACATTTATTTCCCATGGAGGAAATAAGAAGTAGTAAAGTTACTTTCAATTTCTTGGCAACACTTTCATTGATAAAAAAGAGGAAAATAAAATTTCCTAGCACACAGATTTCCTTTGTTTAAAAATTTCTTGGTTCAAACAATTAGAGCATACTTTTTGTTCTGCCTTCAGCCCGTTAATGACCGACTTTCCTTCTCTTCTTCTTAAAGCTAGAAAGCAGCTAACTCTCAGAATGTAAATTTCCACCAGCAAACATAGAAATCTTTTTCAGTTGTAAATTATAGCCACCTATAATTATGAAAGGGAGGCTTTTGCAGAACCCATGCCCAACAGGGCTCTTATGTCTTTTTGGGGAAAGAGGATGATTCCTCCATTCAAAAGTCACTTAACTTGGACAGGATTCCTGGGAGTTGACAGCTTCTTGGTCTTCAAACACAGAAAATGTTTTTTTTTTACAGAGCATCAGATGTTAATCTCCTGTTTTCTCTGGAGTGAGTCCAATACTCAATATTTATGACTGACTATCATCAATCACTAAGTCTACTAAAAATTACATAAGGGAGCTGCTGAAAACCTCTTTGCAAATATTCTACTGTACACACAAAGAAAAGCACAAAATACAGTAAAGGGCAGGTTTATTATTTCTTTATTATTTCTTCCTTATTAGCTGTTCCCTGTTGTTCAGCTCAGGCCTCAGAAGGATTATATAACATTTTGGGAAGAAGATGCAAACCAGCAACCCAACACCGGAGGCTAAGATGGAGAAGATCTCCACAGCTACCATATATTTTCCCTTGGTGCTCAGGTAGGAAGGAATAAAGGACAGCCAAACACTGCAGAAGACCAACATGCTGAAAGTGATGAACTTGGCTTCATTGAAACTGTCTGGTAACTTCCTAGCAAGGAAAGCCACAGCAAAACTTACAGTTGCCAGGAAGCTCATGTAGATGAGGACACAGTAAAACATGACCACGGACCCTTCATTACATTCTAGTATGATTTCTTTAGTCATTGAGTGCATGTCCACATCAGGGTATGGGGGAGAGGTTGCCAGCCACACAGTACATATCCCTGCTTGGACTATGGAGCAGGAAAGGAGAATGGAGTGGCCTAGACCTTTCCCCACCCAATTCCTTATTCTGGATTCTGGGTTTGTAGCCATGAAGGCCAAAACCACCGTGAAGGTTTTTGCCAGGACACAAGAAACAGCGGTTGAGAAGATGATGCCAAAAGCTGTTTGTCGCAGGAGGCAGGTCACCTTCTCTGGTTGGCCAATGAAGAGCAATGCACAAAGGAAGCAGAGCAGGAGAGAGATGAGGAGAGCATAGGTGAGGTTTCGGTTGTTTGCAATGACAATGGGTGTGTTGTGGTGTTTTATAAATGTACCAAGTACCAGAGCTGTGATCAAGGAAAGGGAAAGAGAGAAGCAGGCTAAACTGATGCCCAAAGGTTCTTCATAAGACAAGAAGCTGATATCCTTGGGTAGACATGCATCCCGGTTCTTGCTTGGATAGTCTTTTTCTGGGCATTTATTACAGTCATTCATATCTGGAAAAAAAATAAGGAAATGACCTTTAGCTCATAGCATGTCAGCTTCCCGAAATGTTGACTAGTTGTCAAAGAAAAGAGCTCTGCTGAAATTAAAACACATGTTTAATACTGTCTGATCCTCTGGAATGTTTTGTTGGATTTAATTGGTTCAGAGCTATTTGGTCTGTAAATGGCACAGCCAGGGCTATCCCTCCACCTGATTTTGTAACGTATCATTACACTAGCCTGCATGTAGCTTTTGTAAGTCAGAAGGAATGAAAAGTCCCTTCTAGATTTGATTTGAATCACATACCACCCAACTACTCTCAATGCATAGTCATTCTCATTTGATTAACATATTTAGACTATCTGATCACAAAGAGGTAGGATCACACACACAGTAGACCATCTCCTCATTTGAAACTTAAACTCAGCCTTCCTTACAGCGCCGTTCAATCCTAAATACTGAGTCTGGCTCTATTTAATCTATTTATTTCTCCTACCATCTTGGTTTGCAATCTTCCCCTCTGCACATGGGATGCAATCGTAGCAGCAAGGGGGCTGTCCCTCCTTCACTTTCTTGCTGGATCCTGGATGACAACTCCCAGTACAGACTGAAAGCGGCTGAGTCTAATCCATAAATGAAAGAGCAGAAGGTTCATCAAGAGTCTAATGAGTTTCAAATCCTTTCTGTTCTCGAGCCTTTCTCTATGTTACTAAACTACACAGCACTTCAGTCATATGTAATTGCTATATGTATATGTATCACAATTGCTTCTTTTTGTATTTGTAGTAGTAATGTTTGAAGTTCTGTGATATTCCCTTGATATTACTCTGGGGTGTGCAGTACCCCATCTATTCTGCAAAGATTGCTCTGTCCATTAAGGTACACTTTGAAGTTACTCTAGTTTCCTTGTTGATTTTGTTATAATTCTTACTTTTGAGTATGTTGTCCGCTAGGTAGACAGCTCTAGAACTGATTTTGGTGCCAGAGGACCCATCAGATGCTTCCTGCGGAAGAGTTCTGAATGTGCCACCCAGAGTCACTGGGGAAACCCTGTTAGGATTCATTCCCCGTCTGCAGTCAAAGGGTTATTGTGTATCATAAGTCTTTGCCTCTGGACTCAGTCCAAACATCACAGGACAAAAGTTCCAACTGCTTCTTCCAGGGCAGTGCCACCTGCTGGTTGCAGTGGTAATTGAGATGACGTCACAGTCTTCTCCTTCCATTCTGGAAAGTTTTCTTCAGAACAGGCTAAACTTCACACCTTTCCTCTCATGCATACCCACAAGAGCATGCATACCCTCTTGTGCTGGGGAAATGTACCCAGAGGCCGTATCTGGCTGAAAGAAAACATGCCATCCTCTCTCCAGGCCTTTTCAAAGAAAAGCTGATAATTGACCTGGACCTAATGACCCACATTCAGATGAAGGATAATGTGATGCAAAACCCATATTTGCATGTATACAGCTTGCAGTGAGGATTGTAAATGGTTGGAATTAGGGTGAGAGAACCTAGCTTTTGTTAGTTTCTTCTGAAGTAGGATTCCCCGAAGCCATATTTACACTGTTAGCCTTGCTTCACTTTATTTTTTAGTTAAAATATATAGTTTTGTAACATCCTTAATAAAATATTTGCCTTCATTCCTTGCATAGCTTCTAGCTACAGTAATCTTTTGGCTCATACTCTGGTACCTGAAAGGATTCTTCTGTTTTGTAACCTCCTTAATAACATATTGGTCTTCTAGCAGTAAACTTTTGGTTCTTAACCTGAACGCTCTGGTCATACAACACTCATCAATTTACGACTCAAAAGACAGTGAGTAGACCTGCGGGTGCATAATGACTGCTTACTCAATACTGAATCTCTTTTGAATTAGCAAACAATGCAACTCTACCTGGTTAAACCAACTGTGCCAAGTGATGGCATCTTCATCAAGGATGAATGTTTGGTCTGGTGGAGCCTGAGGATCTACCCTGCCAACTCTCACTCTGTGCAAACTTTGGTTGGTGAATATGATCCAATTGATAATTTCCAAGCTAGATGCTGCCTCTCCATTCTGGTTGATGAAGACCACATCTCCTGCCGTATTGTTAAATGAGATGCTCCTCAGAAATTGATGGAGCTAGATTGAAAACAGAAAAGACAGGGGTTTGGAAAAGACTGCAGTCTAATGCAGGGAGGAGCATTTTTTCCCTATGAGCTGAACCTACAGCAAATGATGAGGGGTGATTCAGTCAACTGTCAGTGGATTCAGCTCCAAGCTTGGAGAGAGTCCACCAATTTTCTTTCACACGCCTGCCTCTCTCTCAATTTTCTTTCACACACATGCCTCTCTCTCAAACTTCCTTACAACCCTTTGTGGGGGTTCAGGTCAAAGTTGTTGAGCTTTTTTATGGAGGATCAGGTCAAAAATGTTGAGCCTGCTATATATGAATGCAGTGGCATCTCATTTGTCTGCAAAGCTTGCATCATACAAATACTTTCTCCTGAAACACAGGGCAGTGCCTACTCAAAGAAATGCCCAACCATCATGTCCATTTTGCATAGGGTCTGCTGCCATTTTCCAGCAGCACAATATGTAGGGAATTATCTAGGATACCACCATATCTGTGCCACCTCCTACTCTGTCAGCAAAATTATAAATTCAGTTCTGGGTTCTTCTTCCTAATACACCCTCCCAAAAGTTTGGACTCTGAGAGGAAAGAGCAAGCTGATAGGATTTTGGGAACCCATAGAGTGTCAGGAAGTAACAGGACTTTCCCAGTTGAGGATGTTCAGCCTTTACCTGCCAAAACGGTTGATTCAGATTCCCCCCTCTCCCGTCTTTTGCCATTCCTCTGTGTCTGAGTCTGGATGTGGACATGGCATGCAAAGCATGGGCCATGGAGTAGACAGCACTGTGGATGCTATAACTGTGGCCTGTCATGCTCATTTCAAAAAGTGATCCAGGGAGGTCTCCCACCTTCTCTTGTCCAGTACAAATATCCCCCTCCACCTTGTCTGAAGTGATATTTGGGAATACACATTCAAAGGACTGTTGCCAGAAGTCCCTGATAAATCCGTCCCCATCTGTGTGAAAAGGGTTTTTGTGCACAACATACTGATGAAATCCTGTTGGGTTTCTAAAGTGAATTTCAAAGGCTATAGCACCATTGAATATTCCTGCATCCCAGTACTTTTGAAAGACAAATGAAGCAAACTCAACCTTTGCTGATATTATCCACACTTTACTTTCTACATTCTTCTTGTCGTCATGTTCTGAAAAGTATGAAAGCAATCTCAATGTTGCCATGGAATAAGATTCTCCAGAGGCAACCACTACGCTTGCTTTGCTGCTAAAAATTTTCTGGCTTATTATTGCCCCCTGATTTAACATGTCAGTAATTTCAGAAATGAAACTAAAATTGGGGATTCTTTCTATGAATGCAAAGCAGACACCACTCTTGGCAAACATTGGGGAAATGGTTTGCACAAATCTTTCTCCATTATCATTGTCCGTTGCAATGACTCCAATCCACGTCCACCTGAAATGCAGAAGCAAAGAGAGAATTCCCTTATACTGAAGGGCTTCTGCGGCTGCCATCTGGTAGAAGGGAAGCCCTGGGGTTTTGTTATTCATCACTGGAGCAGAGCCATAAATGAGCTAAAGCAGGAATGGAGGAAGAGAAGAGGCAAAGTAATATTTGCAGAGTTCTTTCAAACTACTCATATACATTATTATGTGGTGAATCATGTTAGTCAGATATGCCCTTGGCCACCCACCAGGAATTGCATGCCCTCTCCCATTTATACTAAAGACACACAGGCAGATGGGCTGAAAATTGGGGACATCTCCCATTCCTGTTTTTTAAACATTTGTTCTGTTGACCAGAGAGGGAAAATGTTCCAATTTTATTTTTTTTTGGCAGCAGCGTCTCCCATGGGCAAAAATGAGTGGAGGGACACACCATGCCCTAAAAAGAGGATTGCCTATCCCTGCATTGGACATAATTTACTGTAGCCATGTCAGAATTGCAACTAGGGTCGGATACACATTTCTTCTCTCTAGCTTCTTTCATCTCCACAATGCTCATACCTCAACACACAGCAGAACTGCCATTTCTGCCTCTTCTTTTTCAAAACTTCTCAAACATCATTTATAAACATTTATTTCATTTTGGAACCAGCTGCTCAGTATTATTACTGTTCTCCTGCAAAACTAGATTATATCTGCAATTTGTCATACCTCCAGAATGTGTTTAATTTTAAAGTCTCCCCCCCCCCCAACATTCACATATTGGGTATGGTGTCATGGCTGGTGATGAAGAAACCCACTCTCCCAAAATTGGCCTTTGGGATGTCCTTGAGATGTGTGTAAGAGATTGAGGGGGTGACATTTTTCCCCTGCTATTGCAGCCTTTCTTTCCCCTTATTTAGGTTATTTCATTTTATATTAATTCTGTCCAACCTTTATTTCCCAAGGATCTGAAGGTGGTGTATTGTATATGGTTCTGTAGGAATCATAGAATCATAGAATCATAGAGTTGGAAGAGACCACAATGGCCATCCAGTCCAACCCCCTGCCAAGCAGGAAACACCATCAAAGCATTCTTGACATATGCCTGTCAAGCCTCTGCTTAAAGACCTTCAAAGGAGACGATTCCACCACACTCCTTGGTAGCAAATTCCACTGCCGAACAGCTCTTACTGTCAGGAAGTTCTTCCTAATGTTTAGGTGGAATCTTCTTTCTTGAAGTTTGAATCCTTTGCTCCGTGTCCGCTTCTCTGGAGCAGCAGAAAAGAATCTTTCTCCCTCCTCCATATGACATCCTTTCGTATATTTGAACATGGCTATCATATCACCCCTTAACCTTCTCTTCTCCAGGCTAAACATACCCAGCTCCCTAAGCCGTTCCTCATCAGGCATAGTTTCCAGGCCTTTGATCAATTTGGTTGCCCTCTTCTGGACACGTTCCAGCTTGTCAGTATCCTCCTTGAACTGTGGTGCCCAGAACTGGGCACAGTACTCCAGGTGAGGTCTGACCAGAGCAGAATACAGTGGTACTATTACTTCCCTTGATCTAGATGCTATACTCCTATTGATGCAGCCCAGAAATGCATTGGCTTTTTTAGCTGCTGCATCACACTGCTGACTCATGTCAAGTTTGTGGTCTACCAAGACTCCTAGATCCTTTTCACATGTACTGCTCTCAAGCCAGGTGTCTCCCATCCTGTATTTGTGCCTTTCATTTTTTTTGCCCAAGTGTAGTACCGTACATTTCTCCTTGTTAAAATTCATCTTGTTTGCTTTGGCCCAGTTGTCTAATCTGTTAAGGTCATTTTGAAGTGTGATCCTGTCCTCTGGGGTATTAGCCACCCCTCCCAATTTGGTGTCGTCTGCAAACTTGCTCAGGATGCCCTCAAGCCCATCATCTAAGTCAGGGGTGGCCAACTCCCAAGAGACTGCGATCTACTCGCAGAGTTTAAAAACTGGCAGTGATCTACCCTCTTTTTTGGGGGGGGGGGTCAGGTTAAAGTTGTTGAGTTTTTCTTAGGGAGGAGGAAAGCCCTCTTTTGGGGGAGTGCAGGGCAAAAATGTTTAGCTTTTTTTTAGGGGAGCCAAAGCTGTTGAGCTTCTTTGGGGGGGGGAGCCAGTGATCTAGCAGTAATCTACTAAAGGCGTCCAGTGATCTACTGGTAGATCGCGATCTACCTGTTGGACATGCCTGATCTAAGTCATTGATAAAGATGTTGAATAAGACTGGGCCCAAGACAGAACCCTGTGGCACCCCACTAGTCACTACTCTCCAGGATGAGGAGGAGCCATTGATGAGCACCCTTTGGGTTCAGTCAGTAAGCCAGTTACAAATCCACTGAATGCTAGCATTGTCTAGCCCACATTTTACCAGCTTCTTTACAAGAATATCATGTAGAGAAGAAGATTTGCTAATTGTAAATCGGATCATATAGTTTGCATTGTTTGCCCTGTATAATTCTGACTGTGCGGCTCAGCCCCCCCCCCCCGATATTCTTTAGATGCTTGCTTTTCTCTTTAAATCCATTAAGTGCCTTTCAGTGCCTCTCTCTGTGCCAAAGTGTAATGTAAGCATAAGGAACAGTGAGACAGGATGCCCTCTCCTTATCAGAGCAGAGAGATCCTGCTAGACGAATGGCCTTGCCAGAGAGCCTGCACAAAGTCTGCATCAGGAGATGACGTATTATTAGTAGACGCACAAACAGCCTTGCTGAAGGCTGATGGTATAGGGTCGCTTTGCTGAGTTTTACAATGTCAGCATGTGTTTATGATAAGGACAGGACACGGATCTTCCTGTATGTGTATGTTTAACCTATGACCCTCTTACGTGTGCATACTTACAGAGTGGATTCATGGGGAGGGGGTAGAGGAGCCCAAAAGTGGATAAAAGCCTCAGGCAAACTTTCTTTTCTCTTGTTGTGAAGCATCACCAAGTGCCTTCTCTATATAGAGAAATAAACTCTTTCTTTGAATTCAACCCTCGGTGTCGTTATTGACTGTCTTTCTCCCTGCCGGGCGCAACACAAGGAACCCAGCTGAAGCCAATAAGGCAACAGTTCTGCTTCCAATTTCATCCTCGCCCTGAGCTGGTGATACACCTTGAACTGGTGCTGTGAATTCAGCCTCTTTCTCTATGCAAGCTAATAGAGGTGTTGTACATGGGTGTCTTACCTGCGGAATCTTATAGATATCCAAAACAGTTGCCACATAAAAAGAGATTTCAGAATCCAATCCTCCAATGACCCCAGCCAGATTATTTTCAACATCACATATATAATTAGGGACAAATTTCTTCACCGTGGATAAAAGCATCAGTGTGGCAAGATATGTACTCCTTGCATTGATATAGCTGTCATATAAGTGAAACCCCAAGGTGATATTGGGTAAGATGTGAGGGTCTTCGTTGATCTCCTTTACAGCAAATGCCAAGGCCATGATGTGCTGGTAACCCTTAGGTACCACCCTAGAATGAGAGTTGCAAACAATATCATAAGGAACTAATTTATCATTTTACATATCAGCACAGTAGTTAATCATATCGACTTCCGTGGAGTTAACTCCCAGTCCATTCTATTGCTGAACAGTTCTTATAATCAGCAAGTTCTTCCTGATGTTTAGACAGAATCTCCTTTCTTGCAACTTGAATCCATTGGTTCTGGTCTTACCCTCTGCAGCAAGAGAAAACAAGCTTGCTCCATCTTCCTGGTGACAGCCCCTGAGATATTTGAAAATGGCTATCCTACATTCCCTCAGTCTTCTATTTTCATACCCAACCCCCTCAACCTCCCCTCATAAGGTTTGGTTTCTAGACCCTTGATCGTATATGTCACCCTCCTCAGCGTACGTTGCAGCTTGTCAGTATCTTGAACACAACTGAACACAGTACTCCAGGTGTGGTCTGAGCAGGGCAGAATAGAGCTGTTCTATTACTTCTTTTGATTCTAGCACTATACTCCTGTTGACTCCTTTATCCTTTTCAGACATACCACTGGAAAGCCAGGTGTTCCCCATCTTATATTTGTGCAGCTGGTATTTTCTGCCTAAGTGCAGAACCTGACATTTGTCCCTATAGAAATTCAATCTGTCAGTTTTGTCCCAGTTCTCCATTCTATTAAGGACAATGGTATCTAGACAAGCGGTTGCTAGTGTGGTGCCCATAGGAACATTGGAACCCCTGGGGTCTTCCTCTGAAACATCAGATGTCTTTTCCTGACATTTACAAATTTTCTGAGCTCTCTCATGCAATGACTCCTTCCTTACTCATGAGGCAGAGATGGTGGTTGTAATTGACAGATTTCTATACTTCATTTAAATGCCGTCATTGTGAAACAAATTTTAGCCTAAGATCAGGAAATGAAATAATATGAGCATTCAGCTTCTGAAAAGTCTTTTTTAATTCATTCTCACTAACACTCCTGTTGAGATAAAGTCTATCAAAATCAGCTTTTCAAAAGGGCTATCTCAGACACATAAATATGTATACATTTCAATACATTTATATTCATTTCCCTATTGAGAAATGGGAGCTTCTACAGTATTAATTCGCACAAGATTCTTATGGATTTTACATCAGCATATCTCACACTGAAATGAAAAGTGGTTATCCCTAGGTAAATGGGTAGAGGTTTGCATCCTTAGTCATTATTCTGAGGCTGAAACTCTTGCTGTGATCTTTCCTCTGGAGTAATGAATGAGTGACTTAGTTCTTACACAAGCTCTTCAGACAGCGCTGGTGGGGGTTCCTCAGTGAATGTTGCTGGAGAGGAGATGAAGCCACCATGGGAAACAATACCACCAATGAGGAACTCTCCTGGCTGATGATACATGTGAAGTGGACGGTGTGGATCTTGGAGCCTGCATTTTGCTATGTGAGCCTGACATCCATTGTAAGAAATCAGTTCCAGCAGCAAGAAAACCAAAACCAGCATTCTCAATACAAAGACAACTGTTTGTTCTATGCAGAAACAACGTTTTATCTTCTCCAAGATAAAAATGGTCTCATTTAAATGGTAGTTTATTTTCCCGAGATGATGCAATCTCGGAGTATCCAAAATCAGACTTGTGGATCACAACTCTGATTAATTCTGATTAAGTTTAGTATACTCTGCATTAGGTTCACCAGTGGCCACTGTAAGTCCCCATTGTTTTTTTTGAGAAACAGCAGCTCAAATTATAGCCTCGTTAATCATCAAGAAGCAATGTAATTATTCACCCCGTGCTAAAAATTCCCTCTGGAATTGTTGAAGAAAATGTGCTTGTCACATATTCAGAACTGTTATTTTAATTTCCCTTTCACTTGATAATAAGGGAGCACTGTTGTATTGGGAAAGGAAGAAGTTAGAAGCTCATTATAGAAGACCTTGTAACCAATGTTTTTTCCCCCCAAAATGTGGAATTAAGGTCCCTCCCAGGTCTATGACTCCTCTAGGTCACAGGAGCCACTGCTTCCCTTAATCATAGTACTTTGTCAGGAGAAAGTCCAGGGAGAACAGCTACATGGGCTGCTCTGTTTGCTTTGTTGGGTTGAGGCATTCTGAGAAGAAGCAAAATGAATACAAGGAGATTTAGTTCAGCTATGATTTGCTACATCAAATAGACTTGTTCATTCTTTAACTCTTTCTTATGAGAAGCTGCCCCCTGCTGTTTAACTCTGGCCTCAGCAAAATGATATAACATTTGGGGGAAAAGATGCAGCCCAGTAATCCAAAACTAGAGGCCAAGATGGAGAAGATCTCCACAGCCACCATGTGTTTCCCTTTTGTGCTCAAGTAAGTTGGGACAAAAGACAACCACACACTGCAAAAGACCAACATGCTGAAAGTGATAAACTTGGCTTCATTAAAACTATCAGGCAACTTCCGAGCTAGGAAAGCCATAGTTAAGCTGGCAATGGCCAGGAAACCCATGAAGCTCAAAACAGAGTAAAACATGATATTTGACCCTTCATTGCATTCCAATACAATTTCTTCAGTGACTGAGTGCATGTCAACATCTGGGAATGGGGGACAGGTAGCCAGCCACACAGTAATAAAAACAGTCTGAACAAGGAAGCTGGAAAGAACAATAAAGGTTGCCAGTTGTTTCCCCACCCATCTCCTCATCCTAGAGCCTGGCTTGATAGCCATGAAAGCTAGAACTACAATTGTGGTTTTGGCTAATACACAGGAAACTGCCACTGAGAAGATTGCACCAAAAGTAGTTTGTCGTAGGAGACATGTCAGTGAATCTGGTTTGCCAATGAATAGCAAAGCACAAAGAAAGGAGAGGAGGAGAGAGGAGAGGAGAACATAGGTGAGGTTTCGATTATTGGCTTTGACTATGGGAGTGTCCTGGTGCTTGAGGAATATTCCAAGAACCAAAGTTGTGATTAAAGAAAGTAAAACTGCAAATGTGGTCAAGATGATCCCCAGAGGATCATTGTAAGTCAGGAAGCTTATGTATTTTGGGAGGCATCCATCTTGGCCAATGTTTGGATAATGATCTTCTGAACATTGAAAACAATCATCCATGTCTGAAATCAAATATGAAAAATAGACATAATGTGATATTTAAGTATGGCATTCTGTTTCTGTATGAGGGTAGTGAACTTGAAATATCAAATGTTAATTTTGTAGTACAGTGGTACCTCTGGTTACGAACGCCTCAAGTTACGTTTTTTCAGGTTATGAACGTTTTTAACCGGGAGGTTTTCCAAGCTGTCAGAGGCCTCACCGCTGCCCGGAGTCAAGCCCGGACATCCGCTGGGCCTGCAGAGGCTCTGCGACTGGGCTCCAGCAGTGGGCGCTCTCGGAGGCCTCCATGAATGCCTGGAGCTAAGCCTCAACATGTGTGGGGCCTGCGGAGGCTCTGTGACTGGGCTCCAGCCATGGGAACTCTCGGAGGACTCCACAACTGCCCGGAGCCAGGCCTTGACATCCGAGGGGCCTACAGAGGCTCTGCGATCAGCCTTCAGCTGCAGGAGCTCTCCAAGGCCCCCACAAATGCCCAGAGCCAGGCCCCGACATCTGCAGGATGCCCAGCAGGTCACATCCCAGCCCCAAAGTTAGGTACTTATCAAACCTTTATTAGGCATTTTGCAAATAAAACCATAAAAGAGAAAATAACATATAAAAGCCTTGAAATATATATAAAAAGGCAGCAGTTGGATATATATATATATATATATATATATATATATATATATATATATATATATATATATATATAATCAATCTGTGGTTTTCCTTGTTAACCTGCTCCTTGGAGGACTGCTACCAAAAACTCGGCTACCCCCCCCCCCCCGTTACCCTTTGGTCAACATCAGATAGGCAGAATCCCACACTTTCACCTTGCTGGGATTCCAGACCACCCAAAAGAGGGGACAGCACGCGTTGACGGAGCGTACTGTACAATGGGCAATGAGCTCTACAGTGTCTGGGACATTCATAGAGCATCTGCAGAATCTCTTGTTTCTAGGAATGTTTTGATATCTTCCCCTGACAAATGCCGAGGGAAAAACATTCAAACGGGCCAGCATAAAAGCCCTACGTTGGGCTGGGATTATTAATTTAGTGACGTAATTGGATCTGCTATCTAAGATATTTAAATCATAGAATATAGGGGAGCAAATTTTGTTTACAGCTGCCATAATATTTTGTCTCTCGGCATCCTTTAGTCTAGTTAGGATATTATGGAAAATGTATTGCTCGTTAGGTTAACGAAGACCAAGAGCAGTGAAGCTGTTAAGAAAACAAAGATGAGCCTGGGCTGAAAAGCCCTTTACCAACCCTTCCCCCCCCCCAGCTGTAGCAAGATGGGTGGCACCTAGCCAGGTAAGCCCACTTACCCTGTGGGAGGGGAGGGGAAAATTTTGGGATTCTGCAAGAGATTTTGGAATTTGTTTATGTGAGTCTGCCCTGTGCTTTTGTCTCTGCTTTGTGCCTTCGTTTGGGGGACTTCTGGGGGACTCTGCCTACTGCTATTGTTTTGGGGATCGTGTGGATGACTATCATCAGTGCATGAAAGGGAAAAAAATGTTATTTTTTTCATCTACAATATTGTCTTATTTATTTTATAGTACAGTACATTGATTATTGCCTTCATTTTATGGATCAATGGTCTCGTTAGACAGTTAAATTTGTGTTAAATTGCTGTTCTAGGGGGTGTTTATCATCGTCTGGAACAGATCAATCCACTTTTCCATTACTTTCAATGGGAACATGCGCTTCAGGTTAAGAACGGACTTCTGGAACCAATTAAGTGCTTAACCTGAGGTGCCAGTGTAATTATAATATGAAATTCTGTTGTTGTTTAGTCGTTTAGTCGTGTCCGACTCTTCGTGACCCTATGGACCAGAGCACGCCAGGCACTCCTGTCTTCCACTGCCTCTCGCAGTTTTGACAAACTCATGTTGGTAGCTTTGAGAACACTGTCCAACCATCTTGTCCTCTGTCATCTCCTTCTCCTTGTGCAACATCAGGGTCTTTTCCAGGGAGTCTTCTCTTCTCATGAGGTGGCCAAAGTATTGGAGCCTCAGCTTCACGATCTGTCCTTCCAGTGAGCACTCAGGGCTGATTTCCTTCAGAATGGAGAGGTTTGATCTTCTTGCAGTCGATGAGACTCCCAAGAGTCTCCTCCAGCACCATTCTACTTCCTGCATAATCTGAGTTTGATGGCATCAAGGGCCTGCTTTCTCATGGGTTCCAAGCAAATCCAGAAATATAAACAAATCTCAGCCATCCTGCTAGCGCCTGAAGGTGTCAGGGGCCTCTGTGTCTTTTGATTTGTGTGTTTGGGGCTGGGGCTTGCACAGTCTTTTTGTTTCAACTGATCCAACCCACTAATATTCTTATCCTGGATGAATTTGTCTGATATTTTCTTCGGCCACCCAAGTTACCTCATGTGAAGTATGTGGAAGACAGCCCTGGGTCGTTTGACCCTTTTCTTATTTCTACTTTCCCTCCTATAAAAACTACACAAGAAACTCTCTGTTTAAAGTTGAAAGAACAAATAACTTTGTCTTAGTATTCTTGCAGTTGCAGATTATTATGTTCAATTCAGGTAAGTGATACTGCAATTGCTAATAGCTTTTTACATAGATTAAACTGTTACAGACTGTAACAGTTTAATCTATGGAAATTTTTTAAAAAATAAGAAAATTGTCCAATAGCACCTTAGAAACTAACTAAGTTTGTTCTGGGTATAAGCTTCTTCAGATAACCCTTAAGGTAAGGTTACCAGATTTTTTTCAATGAATCCGGGGGCACTTTTCAACTTCAATGGATTTTGTATGAGGACTGATTTGTAAATCCGGGGACTGTCCCCAGGAAAAGGGGACGTTTGGTAACCTTATCTTAGGCAGACAACAGCAGCACACAACAAACCTCCTGTTCTAACTGTTAGACCCTTCAAATAAATGCCACCACTGCCACAGAGTGTGTGACATCACAGAGTTCTATAGTTCTTGCAATTAACCCTTTACATATGCTTTGTGGATACTAATACAGTGGTACCTCGCTAGACGAATGCCCTGCTAGATGAATTTTTCGCTAGACGAATGGGTTTTACGATTGGAGGTTGCCTCGCAAGATGAATTTGTTTTGTGAAAAATTCGTCTAGCGAATCGCGGTTTCCCATAGGAATGCATTGAAATTCAATTAATGCATTCCTATGGGCAAAAAATAATAATTTTTTCCCCAATGCATTTCTACGGGATTTGCAAGACGAAATTTTCGCAAAACGATTTGACTCACAGAACAAATTAAATTAGTCTTGCGAGGCACCACTGTATTTCACAATTTTGAATGCTAGAGCAATTAGTTTAAGCATTTAAAACACTGATGGGAGCAAGCTGGATTGTAGTCAATCTATTTACAAAATAGAAGGCATCAATCTATTAAATAGGTGACAACTGTTAAAAAGAACACATCGACATATGACATTCCTTACCTTTCTTGTTTGAGATCTTCCCTTCTGGACATGGAAAGCAATCATAGCAGCAAAATGCCTTCCCTTCTTTTTTAGCTCTTCTATAACCTGAACTGCAGTGATCATTACATATGGAAATGGGGGATATCTGTTAGTAAATGATAAAGTAGTTTTTTAAAAAATAATAATAATCCAAAAATAGGTTGTCGAGCTTTTAGTTCATTATTATTCCTCTGCAGTGAAGGAATGGGTCAAGGAAGTGAAGGAAATATAATGAATTATTGAGTGCACATCATATTTATGTGTTGAACTTACTTTCCTATAACTGGAGTCCTTTGTCCACATTCAGAAAACATGAGACAAAATACGCATTATGACAGTGTTGCTTGAATTCTGTACATTTTTCTTCAGCAGTCTAACAACCACTTCAAAATCTGGAGACAATGTGACTTTTTGAACATTGAAGAACTTATTCAATAGCTCCCAAAATGTGCACAGTCACTACCTGTTTAAACTGGTTGGGCCATACGATGGCATCCTCATTAATGATGAAGACATTGTCCTGGTGAACCATTGGCTCAATCTTTCCAACTTTGACCTTGAGGAAGGATTTGTTTGGAAATGTGACCCAGTTTATAATGTCAAATCCAGCAACTAATTCCCTGTTTTGATCAAAGGACACTGTTTCCTCCACACTGTTGTTAAAGGAAATACTTCCGAGAACATGATGGAGCTAATTTATGAGGGTGAAAAAATAGGAGGCTGTACTTTAAAGGTGCAAAGGATGCAAATACACATCAAGGTTATAATCTATCAGACATGGAGATTTGGATTATGTTTCTTTGAAAGGATGTATGTATGTAGGCTAATCCTGGTTGAACTTTATTGTAGGAGGTGGCAAAATGTCCGGGGTTGCTGCCCATAAGAAGCAGGAATGGAATTGAGACAGTGCCATGGAGCAGCTGCCCATATAACACCCCCCCCAAAAGGTGGGCATGTAGGACCCACAAAAAAGGAAATGCCTTGGAATTCCCAGACGTGGTACAGAAATGAAATGAATCATCATCATCACCATAATTATGATGGGCCATTGCCTGATCCAACAGGCTCTTCTAACATTCTATGAGTAAAGATTTTTTTTGAAGTGAAAATTATCAAAGGAGGGGCGAGAAGCTGGTTCTTCATAGGATGTGGCATTCTTGTTCAACCTTCTGTGTTTGCCCCTCAGTGTATTCACTCAACTCCAAGGGATATACTGGCAGGAATTGGAGAAAGGAAATGATACTTTCCCCTAGCTCTCACATCAGGTCTTTCCTCCCTTGTTCTACCATACAGAAATTTTGAGTTAAACTGAAAAGAGCTTTCTAAGTCTCACCTATCTCTGCTTGCCATAAAATCAGCGAATAGTTGCTAAATGTCTTGGGTGGAGATGCATGCAATGGGAAGTTGTTGCACCTACAAATATGGGAGTACACCCCAATCTTTAAAATCATGAGCAGGACATTACCTGCCATGGTTGTTGGTCCAATCTTACTCCATCTGCCATTGCTCTGTGTTTGACTTGGGATAAATGCCTTGTAGTGAATGCATGTGCCACTGCATAGACCGCATTGTAGATGCTGTAGCTATTTCCTGTCATAGACATTTCAAAAACAGACATGGGAAGGGTCTCTAGCTTCTCCTCTCCAGTGCAGACTTTCTTGTTCATCTTGTCTAGAAAAGAATCTGGGTATGTACAGCTGAATGATTCTTCCCAGAAGTTCCTTATAAAACCATCATTGTTTTCTGAGTAAGGGTTCCTATGCTGAATAAATTTATGGAATCCTGACACCTCCTTTGAGTGAATTGCTAGAGATATAGCACCATGGAGGAAATTTATGTCTGAACTTCTTTGGAACGAAAATGATGTGAAATCCATCTGAGCTGTCATAATCCAGACTTTTGCCTGGAACTTCATTGATATATTTGCAAATTGTAAAAGCTGGTGCATTGTTCTCATTGCCATTATACTCTGAATTTCTCCATATACAACCACAACTTTGGCAGTGCTTTCCATAACAACTTTGATAGATTTAAAGCCCTCTTCTACCATGTCACCAAAATCACTGGAAGAAGTTTGTTTGGGGAATTTTTCTATGAAGTCAAAGCAGATTCCCCCTTTGGAAAACAATGGGAGCATCTCCTCTTTAAACTTCTCTATAGTATCATCATCCTGAGAAAGCATCCCAACCCATGTCCATGCAAAATGCAACAGTAATTGGAGAATGCCTTCATATAGGTGGCTCACATTTGGGAACATTTGGTAGAAGAAAATCCCATCAGTTTTTTTATTCAGAACTGGAGCAGAGCCGTATATGAGCTAAATAATATTTCAAAAATGTTAAAGGAATATGAGAGAGAATGATTTGGGTTAGATTTGAAAAAAACTGTGATTTACATTAGCTTATATCCACTCCTAACATGAATTTGCAAATGTGACACAGGCTTAGAAAATATGCCTTAGAAGCAGGAGGCAATACATTAAGATTACTCAACGTTGTGGATCATTTGTTGGAAATTTATGATAAAGCCAAACAGGCTGATAGGCATAGGGAGAAAATAGCTGAGTGCTTCTATTCTGGCTATCCTTTCTACAGTGGTACCTCGGGTTGAGTACACAATTTGTTCTGGGGTGCTGTTTGCAACCCGAAAAGTATTCAACCCGAGCAGTGCTTTAGCGCATGTGCAAAGCGCTGATAGAGCGCTTATGTGTGCACGCACAGCACACAGAACACTTCTGTGCATGCACACGCAGCGAAACCTGGAAGTAAACACTTCCCGGTCTGCCGAGTACTTAACTCGAAAGTACATGACCCGCAGCGAACGCAACCCGAGGTATGACTGTACTGATGTTCTGGTGCCTATTCATTGTGACAAAACCAAGAACCGTATGGAATTCTGCATATGTGCCTTGTGCCATCCTCTCATCATCAGGAATCTGGCCTATGACATACTTGCCTCAAAGTTTGCCCAGTGGCTTAGGCAGCTGTGTATGTTTAGCCTGGAGAAGAGAAGGTTAAGGGGTGATATGATAGCCATATTCAAATATATAAAAGGATGCCATATAGAGGAGGGAGAAAGGTTGTTTTCTGCTGCTCCAGAGAAGCGGACACGGAGCAATAGATTCAAGCTACAAGAAAGAAGATTCCACCTAAACATTAGGAAGAACTTCCTGACAGTAAGAGCTGTTCGGCAGTGGAATTTGCTACCAAGGAGTGTGGTGGAGTCTCCTTCTTTGGAGGTCTTTAAGCAGAGGCTTGACATATCTCAAGAATGCTTTGATGGTGTTTCCTGCTTGGCAGGGGGTTGAACTGGATGACCCTTGTTGTCTCTTCCAACTCTGTGAATCTATGATTCTAAGATCATATCACTTTAGAAATAACTCTAGAATCAGATATGGAAGACAATCTGCAACCTTTCCTTGAAATAATAGTATTTAAAAAATGCAACAGTATTTCTATAAGTGATGTTATGGGTTTTTTTGTTTTTTTTTGTATTCCATCCAGGATACATGAATGCTGCTTTACATTAGATGAAGAGCTTGTGCAGAATACATTGAATGCACATCTATTTATTCCTACTGCACCAGACGTAAAGTACACACATTTGATATGACGAATGTGCTGGGAATTTTCTTTAGATTCAAATGAACTTTGTACATATATTGGAATGGAGTATAGTTATGGGTTTTAATACATTAAATTGTGTTAAATTCTCACTTTGCACACTACAGATCTGGAGTGGGAAACCTCTGTTCTGCCAGGCCTTGGAGATTGGCCCAACATGCCATCTTGGACAAACCATAAGCACATTTCCAAGGTTTCACATTATATACTATATTAGGGATGGGAAAGTTCAAGAAACTGCTTGAAACCACAAGGTAAATATCAGATGACCGACAGATGGGCACCTCTGTCCCTATGAAGGTGGTCTATGGAATGGGAAACTCAAGGTGCGACCCACTAGCTAAATCCTCTTCTCCATCCCTACTATGGATTTGTGACGTCTACAGAAAATAGAAATTAGAATTATTAGCATACCAGCATACCCGTGAACCTATTGAAGTTACTGTAGATTGCATGAACAATCAATTAGTTTGTCAGACAGAATAGTAGAGTGAGTGTACCAAAAGCACTTTACTATGTTCAAAATGTTGGGAAAGAGACACATTCAAACACCTTCTTGTAAAACCGATATTGACTAGGAGAAGCATGAATCTGTAAAACTGTCCATGGTTATTGAAAGCACTTTTTGGGTGTCCTGATATACATAGATCCGCTCTACAATCTTGTATCTTCAGCTTTACGTATTAAACAGGAATATGAGAAGACAAAATGTAGAACAATAGCATAATTTCTGAAATGCAAGAGAAGTTCGAATGGCTTCTTAAACATGCGTATTTATGTTCCATATTTAAATCTTACTTGTGGTATCTTGTAGGTACACAGGATGGGTGCCATGTTAGGTGCAATATAAGAGTTTGGTCCTCCAATGACTGCAACTGGAGTATTTTCAGCATCACACTTGTAGTTAGGGATGAATTTGGCCCTTCTTGAGAGAAGCTCTATTGAAGCTTGAAAGGTCCACTTTTCACTAAAATGGCTGTTATACATGTGGAATCCGAGAGTAGCATTGGGCAAGACACAGGGATTTCCATTGATCTCCTTTACAGCAAATGCCAAGGCCAGGATGTGTTGATAGAGCTGAGTCATCATCCTGTATTGAGAGTTGAAGGGTGCATCACAATACAGTATATTGTCATAAGATTAGAACTGGGGTGCATGATAATAATAATAATAATAATAATAATAATAATAATAATAATAATTTTATTTATACTCTGCACATCTGGCTAGGTTGCCACAGCCACTCTGCGCGGCTTCCAACGCATGAAAACATAATAAAACATCAAGCATTGATAGTAACAATCTAATCCAATATAAAAGTCACAATAACTTTAAAATAGTTTATATCAAACAAAGCAGCAATCCGTCAGAATCCAATAGTAAACAGTAAAATTAAACATGGAGGTGGAGACACTCCTTCAGGTATACAGGACCGAGGCCGTTTAGGGCTTTAAAGGTCAGCACCAACACTTTGAATTGTGCTCGGAAACGTACTGGGAGCTCCTCTCTTCCCAGATGCTGCTGCTGTTCTCAAAATCATAGTCTGGGAAAGGCTGGGTTGGGTAGGGCACCTGACACCCTGACCCTGACTGTCCCAAAGGCTTCTGAGAGGCCAGACCCAATCTGGGGCAATCTGGGGCTGCTTCCACCTAACTCAGTCAAAGTCCAGATCCACCCAAAATTGCCTGATTCATTTCAAGATTCAAGCATTGGCTGAATCTGCTGCACAGCCCTAGCAACCCCTTCAGGGTTGCTCTTTGTGTGTTAGAGCTGAAGGAATGTTTCATTTCTTTTTTCCTAATTTAATTTTCTGCATGATCACATCATGTTGCATTTATCTTTAAAAAATCATCATAAAAATTCAGCAGTGAAATACATATCTTTAGAAATGCTACCTTGTCAGGCAGAATACTAGGGTAAAGATGCCAGGCACTGCACAACATTCAAAGAAGCATTCCTTTGCTGATACAAACTTCTGAATCTTCAAGGTAAACCCTGCAGACTAGAGGGGGGATGAACAAGGAACATCCTTATGGCTTCATGTACTGGATGTATGCAGTGCCCTTAGAAGTGAAATTGCACTTTATGTTAAGGTGTCTTGGGGGGGGGGGCATTTTTTGGTCTGAATTCTTATGCCTATGTTTAGATGCTTAATCAATATAGGAAGATCTTTTATTTATTTATTTTAAAAACCCCAAGTGAATCATAAGATTTCTTTTTTTAAGATGCCAATCAAAATGTGACTCTATATTGCAGTCAAAATACTTTAAATCTGCCAGCCACATGAAAAATTGTAGGTTTGTTAAACTTCCATGCTGCATTTACTCATGGTATCCCACAGGGACACAAGATGACCACGTAAAGACAAACAACATGTGTAAACACAAGATCAAATGGAGGTAGACTTAAATGAATTAATAGAACAACTGAAGCTCCAATAATTTGCCAGCCCACTGGCTATATCCAGTGGAAGTCCAACCCCGAGGAATAGGTCATTTTAGAATATGGCTTTGAAAAACTCAACTACTTACATAGGGTCATCTGAAAGCTCCTGAGATGGGTGTTTTTCAAAGGTCACGGTGTCTGAAAATATATAGATCTGAGAAATAATACCAGCAATGATGAGGTCACCTGCCTGATAATATTTGTGAAGAATATGGACAGGCTCTCTGACAGAACACAGAGGAAGAGGAAGAAACTTGCACAAACCCTGTAGTGGAAGTAATACCACCTGCAATAAAAATACTACCATCTTGCAAGGGGTTCTTTGTTTCTGGCACAAATTTAACTATTCTGTCATTGCTATTCAAGTGATCCCGAGTACCAAAGCCTGACTTGAATGGTCACTTCCACAGATGATGCCAAACCAGAATAGTACAATATATAAAAAAGGGTCACCACAATGATGAGTCTGTGTTTCTATATAACCAGCTCTGAATAGTTCATAGTTATTAATCAGACCTTACTTATTAATAGTTTTAGCATTTTGCATGTAGCCAAAATAAGTCCTAAGGGTGTGGGAAGGATGCTATTATGAATAATGGGATAATTACAGGTGAGGTAATCACTTGATTGTAGATTCTTTGCAATATTACTAAAGAAAACATGTTTATCGCTTTTCAGCCAAAGTCTTCTCGGAGTCATCCTGAATGGGAGACCAAGAGAGTGAAGACTTCTGGGAGCAAAGATGGTTGACTAGTCATCTACTGCTGACACTCCATTGACAGAACTATGTGGTGGTTAATGACTGTGATAAATGATGACATGTGATCTGTCTGCTAATTGGAAATTTTGCTTGGTATGTGAGGTGACAGCTTGCATAAGAGGTCAGTTTTAACAGGCTGAAAACAAAACAAAAGCATTTTTTATTATATTCAACTAAGAAAGATTAAATACTGGGAAGGGTGCATTGATCGTTAAGAATTTTATTTTATATTACTTTTAACTCTTCATCCCTTTTGTGAAAGTGCTGGCTTCAAAGTGAAACCGAAATCTGTGGGAAACTGTGGGAAATAATGTGCTCCTCTGATAAGGAGAGAGACACAAGTGTCCAAGGCAGAGACTGCTAGGGTGGCAAATATACTGTTGAACACCCCCATTGAGTGCACCATGCAGCAATTATTAGATGAGCAACTGAAGGAGCTCAGAGCTGAGATGCATAAAATGGTGAATAAAAATGCATTAAATTTCCCATCTCCAGCTTGAAATTTTCACAGAGTTAACTCTTACAAAATTAAACACATTTATTTCCCACAGTGGAAACATGAAGTGATAGTTACATTCAATTTCTTGACAATACTTTCACTGACAAAAAAATAAAAATAAAATATCTTAGTATACAGAACTCCTTTGTTTAAAACATTCCCTCTCCATTTTTGTAATAATTTTTATTAGTTTTCAGTTACAAAAATCCAATGTAAGCCTTATTATATCAATACCAAATTACAATACCAATCCAAATACCAATCAAACAGATAGCCAGTCACACACTTTTGGTTGCCCCCCCCATTTACTAGATTTCAAGGTTTAATTGATGTTGTTTAGTCATTTAGTTGTGTCCGACTCTTTGTGATCCCATGGACCAGAGCACGCCAGGCACTCCTGTCTTCCATTGCCTCCCACAGTTTTGTCAGACTCATGTTCGTAGCTTCAAGAACACTGTCCAACCATCTCATCCTCTGTCGTCCCCTTCTCCTTGTGCCCTCCATGTTTCCCAACATCAGGGTCTTTTCCAGGGAGTCTTCTCTTCTCATGAGGTGGCCAAAGTACTGGAGCCTCAGCTTCAGGATCTGTCCTTCCAGTGAGCACTCAGGTCTGATTTCCTTAAGAATGGATAGGTTTGATCTTCTTGCAGTCCTTGGGACTCTCAAGAGTCTCCTCCAGCACCATAATTCAAAAGCATCAATTCTTCGGTGATCAGCCTTCTTTATGGTCCAGCTCTCACTTCCATACATCACTACTGGGAAAACCATAGCTTTAACAATACGGACCTTTGTCGGCAAGGTGATGTCTCTGCTTTTAATTCTGCCTCCAGACTGTTATTCAGTTCCAATCTTAATGATAATCCCTTATACAACAGTTACAATGTTTTAACCTCAGTGTTGACTCATTTAATAATTCATGAATCCGCAAATGAAGCTCTCCTTTATTCTTCCTGTGTGTGGTATTTATTTTAACCAAATTATTACTTTTTGTCCTTGCCAAATATTATGTCTATCTTGGTTATTCCTGATCCCCATCGTGCCTTGTGGCATTGTTGTCTCAATGTTGTTCTAAAGCAATCTCTCTTCCTTTTTTTTCAACTCAGGAAGTAGTTGCAAAGCTCCATCACTGCTCTTTTTCAGCCTAGGGAAAGGAGTAGCCTTGCACCCCGCCAAAGCCCTGGCACATCTCCAAGTTCTCCCTTCTCCGTCAAACTGAAAAGAAGCCTAGCTATTATTACTCACAAAAGAGTGACAAAGCCCTGGCAAGTCCCCAAGCTCCAATTTTTCTCCGCTCAGCCAGAGATAAAGTGAAAGTTAACTCCATCCAGTTGTTACGAATTCCAAGTCTTTTAAAAATTATCCCATTTTATTTTATTTAGTTCTGTTTCACATTGTTATCTATATCTGTATTCTCATTTCCCCTCATCGTCACTTGCTATATAAAAAAACATTTTCACATTCTTGGGTGCTTTGCTGAGCAATTTATGAAGCAGCTTCTTCAGAGCATCAGAGGTTAATTCCCTGCTCACACTTTTCTCCAGCGTAAATTCAATAGTCTGTATTTATGACTGGCTATCATCAATCATCATATCTAGAAAAATCATATAAGGCAGCTGCTGAACACATGTTTGCAAATATTCTATTGTACACACAGAGAAAAGCACAAAATGCAGAAAAGACAGGTTTCTTAATTCTTTAATTTTTCTTCCTTATTAGCTGTTCCCTATTGTTCAGCTCAGGCCTTAGTATCATTATATAACATTTGGGGGAAAAGATGCAAACCAGCAGCCCACCACCGGAGGCTAAGATAGAGAAGATCTCCACAGCTACCATATATTTTCCCTTGGTGCTCAGGTAGGAAGGAATAAAGGACAGCCAAACACTGCAGAAGACCAACATGCTGAAAGTGATAAACTTGGCTTCGTTGAAACTGTCTGGTAACTTCCTAGCGAGGAAAGCCACAACAAAACTTACAGTTGCCAGGAAGCTCATGTAGATGAGGACACAGTAAAACATGGCCACATTCCCCTCATTACATTGTAGTATGATTTCTTCTGTCACTGAGTACACGTCCACATCAGGGTATGGGGGAGAGGTTGCCAGCCACACAGTACATATCCCTGCTTGAACTATGGAGCAGGAAAGGAGAATGGAGTGGCCTAGTCCTTTCCCCACCCATTTCCTCATCCTGGATTCTGGTTTTGTAGCCATGAAGGCCAAAACCACAGTTAAAGTTTTTGCCAGGACACAAGAAACAGCGGTTGAGAAGATGATACCAAAAGCTGTTTGTCGGAGGAGGCAGGTCACCTTCTCAGGTCGACCAATGAAGAGCAATGCACAAAGGAAGCAGAGCAGGAGAGAGATGAGGAGAGTGTAGGTAAGGTTTCGGTTGTTTGCAATGACAATGGGTGTGTCATGGTGTTTCATAAATATACCTAGTACAAGAGCTGTGATCAAGGAAAGGGAAAGAGAGAAACAAGCTAAACTGATTCCCAAAAGTTCTTCATAAGACAAGAAGCTGATATCCTTGGGTAGACATGCATCCCGGTTCTTGCTTGGATATTCTTTGTCTGGGCATTTATTACAGTCATTCATATCTGGGGAAAAAAATACGGTAATGACCTTTAGCTCATATCATGTCAACTTCCTGAAATGTTGACTTTCTGTCTGAGAAAAAAAGAGCTCTGTTTAATTCTGTCTGATGCTCTGTAATGTATTGTTGGATATAATCGTTTCAGAACTATTTGGTCTGTAAATGACAAAACCAGGGCTATTCGTCCTCATGCTTTTGTAACGTATCACTCCACTAGCCTGGGTGCAGCCTGTGTAAGTCAGAAGGAATGAGAAAGCTCCTTCTAGGACTTCTGGGGTATTGGAAATGGCTGTGGAGCACGGGTCTTGATCGTCGAGAGATGAAAGGGGGAAGCACAAATGCACTTTGTACCCCTAGAAGAGGCTCAAAAGGGAATTTGGGCACTGGTTTCAATGGTGCTGAATTTTGTGCTCTCCAAAAAAAAAATAAGATGGTTTAGACAGAAAAAAATTGAATTTGCGAATAAGCCCGGAAAATATCTTGCGTGGCAAATGAAAAAGAGGGAACTGGGAAAACAAATAAATAGAATAAGAGTGGGAGAGAAAACAATAGATGACCGTTTCTTAATAACTAAAAAGTTTGTGAAATTCTATGAAAACTTATATAAACCAGAGGTAGGCAAAGAAGAACAGATAGGAACATATTTACAACAACATAAAATACCTGACATAAGAGAAGAGGAATTGCAAAAACTAAACGCCCCAATATCGGAGACTGAAATAATGAGAGCAATACAGAAATTAAAAACAGGCAAATCAGCAGGCCCCGATGGTCTCCCATTGGAATATTATAAAAAATTGGCGGAAATATTGATAACACCGCTTAAGGAGATTATGAACAAAATCTTAGAGAGTGGCAGCATGCCTGACTCTTGGTCAGAGGCGTATATTACCCTTATCCCCAAGCAAGGAGGAGATTTGGAGCTGTTGTCAAACTTCAGACCAATCTTGCTTCTTAACTGCGACTATAAGATCTTTGCAAATATACTTGCCAACAGACTAAAGGAGGCCATACAGGAGGTTATACACCCAGATCAAGCGGGGTTCCTTCCAGGGAGATTGATAACAGACAACACAAGGAACATTGTGGATATAGTAGAATTTCTGGAAGTTAACAACGAAAGGAAAGCAGCACTACTACTCCTGGATGCAGAAAAGGCATTTGATAATGTCTTCTGGCAGTATATAAGGAAACAACTAGAAATAATGAACATCGGGGAAAAGTTTAAAAAGGGAATTGGAGCCATATATGATAAACAATCAGCGAGACTATTAGTTAACGGTAATGTGACAGAGAAAATCAAAATTGGCAAAGGAACAAGGCAGGGCTGTCCAGTATCACCCCTGCTCTTCATTCTAGCATTAGAACCCCTTCTACAGGAAATCAGAAATAAAGATACTATAAAAGGAATAAGAGTCGGGGAGAGGGTGTACAAACCAAAGGCGTTTGCCGATGACTTGATTGTAACAACTCAAGACAGAGTATACCAGCGGTGATGGAAACAGTTGTAAATTTTGGAAAACTAATGGGAATGAAAATAAACTTCCAAAAAACAAAAATGACAACCAAAAACCTAACACAGGAAGAGAAAAAAGAATTGCAGGAAAAGACAGGATTAGAAATAACAAACAAAGGGAAATATCTGGGAATTTGGATATCAGACAATAATTTAAATTTATACGAAGACAATTACAACAAAACATGGAAGGAGATAAAAAGAAATATGGAAACATGGAACAAACTTCATCTATCACTATGGGGGAGAATATCGGCAGTTAAAATGAACATCTTGCCAAAAATGATGTTTTTATTCCAAGCCATCCCAATATTAGGAGGATCTAAATGCTCTAAAGAGTGGAGAAGGGAGATAGCAAGGTTCGTGTGGAACGGCAAGAAACCTAGAATAAAGCACCAACTTTTGATTGATAGAAAAACGAGAGGAGGAGTTGCATTGCCTGACCTAGAACTCTATCACGCAGCAGCAGGCCTAATTTGGTTGGGGGAGTGGATCAAATTAAAAAGAACAGATATTCTAGATTTGGAAGGCCATGATGCGAGATTTGGATGGCACTCCTATCTAATATATTGGAAAATCAAGGCACACAGGGGGCTCTTAAATCATATAGTAAGGAAATCCTTGTTTAAAATTTGGACAAAATATAAAGGAATATTAGAGTCCAAAATCCCACTTTGGACATCACCGCTGGAAGCCATAGCGGTGAAAAGAAAAAAAAAAATATGAGAAATGATTGGCCAACATATAGAGATGTATTAGAAATTAAAGAAGGAAAATTAGTGTTGAAAAAATATGAGGAAATTAAAAAATATCTAACAGATTGGCTTCAATATTTTCAATTAAATCAAAAATTTAAATTAGACATAAAAGAAGGATTGGCAACTGAAACATCAAAATTTGAAACAAATTTAATCAGGTTTAAAAAGAAGAATATTTCCTTGGTATATGATTACCTCCTGGAGTGGGAAACGAAGGAAGAGCAGACTAAAGTGGTGATGATCAAGTGGGCCCAAGACTTTGGCCACAACATTCAAATAGAGCAATGGGAGAAAATGTGGGCAGATAATATGAAGTTCACAGCATGCTATAGTCTGCAGGAGAACAACATGAAGATGTTTTATAGGTGGCATCTCACCCCCCCCCCCAAATTAGCAAAAATGTACGGAGGGCCGAGCCCCCAATGCTGGCGTTGTAAAAAAGATACTGGATCATATTACCACATGTGGTGGACTTGCCAGGAGATCAGAAGATATTGGAATAATATACATGAAGAAATAAAAAAAAATATTTAAACAACCAATCAAGAAAAGGCCGGAAATATTTTTGTTAAATATATTACCACCAGAAATCCAAAAAGAAACAAAATCTTTACTGCTGTATGCAATGACTGCGGCCAGGGTATTAGTGGCAAGAAAGTGGAAGAACCGCTCTACCCGCCGCATGCTCCCATGCCCGCTCCCCCAGTCAGAGGGGCCACCGGGTTCTCCTGCTCAACCACAACCTCTCAGGTTCCCCAACAGCCTCTCGGAATCTGTTCCGAAGACTGACACACTTCTTCTCTTTAGCCGTTTTAAATTAAAAAGAAAGGAAAGAGAAAGGGTCCTCCCCCCCCCAATGCATCCCCTCTCCCCAGCGGCCTCCACATGTCCACCTTTGGTCAGGACCTACAACTGGGCTGCCTCCCCCTCCCTGCCGGAATCCAATGGGGGGAACTGACAGCCCCCCCCCAATATCTCCATATCTTGGACAACTCCTTCTGGGAGACCAGGGGCCAGATCCTCTCCCTTCGACGCCCTCACCTCTCCTCTCCATCCCAGCCCCGGCATTTTTGCCTCCCCGAAGCGACTACACCTCGCCCGCCTACCCCCTCAACCATAGGGATTCAACGGGGGAACTGCCAAAACCCTCCACAAAATGTAGGTATGTGAGGAGGGGAAAGAGAGGGGTCTGGGTGGAGGTTAACATGGCGTCGGGAAAACATGACGTCACTCACCAGGGGAAACAGAGAGAGGGGTGTTGGTTTTTTTTTTTGAATTATATTTTATTGATTTTATATTATAAAGAGAACAAACATACAAAAGAAAAAATACATAACATTTTTTTCCCCACTGACTTCCGTCCACCCTCCCAGGGCCCTCTCCTCCCACCAGAGGGACCCCCGAAAGGTAGGCAGCCAGCAGTGTTTCATTTTATGGTTGAATTTCTCCCCACCCCTCCCTCCCCTCCCCGGAACCCCCCCTGCCACCGAGAGGCTCTAAGAGAGGGAACGAAGGGGGGGGCATCCATCCAGCCAATTATCCAAACAAAAGAAAAAAAAACCACGAGAAAAATGGAGGGGGAGCAAAAAGAAAAAAAAACCCCTAAAAAGAAAAAGATAAGAAAAAAGAAAAAGAAGAAAAAATGAAACTAAAAAGGAAAAAAATAAAAAATAAAAGAAAAAGGACTTCCCCAACCTCCCCCTACCCCGATTTCCATTTTCAATTCTTATTTAGCAGTATTCTTATTCTTATTCCCATTCTATTACCACAAAAAAAATTGACCTTATGTTATAAAAACTATCCCAATTTTTAAATCCTCTTTAATCAAACTAAATTAATATTTTCGAATCTTTTCATAATCAAATCTACTCATTACTTTTTTTTTGACCTGCCTATTTTTTATCCTCCAAAGAACCTCTTTATTATTCTTACTTTCACAAATTTTTAACTATCGTGATTTTCCCCTCCCCACCCCGGTCACGGCCTTTCCCTTCCAGTCCAGTAAGTTCCAAAATCGTCAGTCCAATTATCAGTCCTTTTTGTCTATCCTAAATAGTTAAATATTCAATCTTCCTTCAACCCACCCCCCTCCTGACCTGTTTCAAAATCCAAACCCCTCTGTCTCCCCCTCCCCAGTCTTCTTTTCTTCTTTGCTGTCCATTTTTCTCATGGGTGTTCTGTCTCTCCTGTAACTCTTGCATTGCTGACTCCTGTGATCCATCTTTATTCTTTTTATTTTCCTTTTTCCCATCACTCAGTTCATACGACCATTCCTCATCTTGTGCCCTTTTTTCAGTTAAAACCTTTTCCTGTAATTCTTGTGTTCTTTCTTTAAACAAGTCCTCTTTTTGCAAATCTTGCTCCTTTTCATTTGGCAAATCCCGTTCTCTGAGCTCCTGTAGGTCTTGGTTTATTTCCAGCAGTTGTTGCTGAGTCTTATACGTCTCTATTCTGAATTCCCATAAGAGTTTTATCACTTTGTCCTTGAACGCAGATGTGTGGTCTTTTGTTGCCATTTTTCCAGCTTGCCGAGGGTGGAGCGAGGCTTGAGAACCAGGAGATGGTTACAAAAGACATATATTGTCACAAGTCCAAACTGGAAACTGTATATCCAATCCATAATATGTAACTTCAACTTTAAAATTATTTCAGACAGTCAATCAAAAAGTTTTTAAGTATCAAATCCTTGTTAACATCCATCTTCACAATCAGCTTATTGTCCTCTCCGGGCTGCCGATTTCGGGGTAGAGAGAAGCTCTCCCTTTCTTGAAATGCAGGGAATATCAGCCTTGAAATAAATCTCACCCCTTTACCTCCGGAGGTAATTCTTTAAAATAGTCTCTGAAGGAGTTCAAATAATATACTGCTTTTCGCCGGCACTGGTCTCCCTTTTTATTACACTGCTTCTTAAATCAATCAGTGGGAGAAGGTGGCTTCCGTTTTTTCCCCTTACTCCCGTTTACCAAATTATAGTCCAATATCGTAATATTTTCAAGCTTTACTCACGGGTTTCAATTTTCTGAATCAGCAAATTTGGAAGAATCTGCCGCTCACCACCACCGGCTCGAAGCTTCACTTCGCTGAGGTAACGCTGGTCTCCAAAATGGCCCCCGCGACTGCAACCCTTTCTCTCCGGGGCTCTTATTAGAGCTCACCAGAGGATCGGGGAATCGCTAAAAAATGGGGCACCGCTGGAGCTTTGTTTCCAGAACTCTCTATCTGGAACTCTTTTGGGGCGCTGCGGCGCTTTCGCAGCCTCCCCCCCCCCCTCAGCAAAGCCGGGCTGTCTCGGCACTCGAGACAAACCCCGCCGGCCAGATCGGGCGACAAACCGGAAGTCCAGAGAGAGGGGTGTTGTTACCTCATCCACCTCTCCTGCACAACGGAGGCCCTGACGGAGCCACAGCAATTCGTGGCCGGGTACAGCTAGTATTTAAATAAAACAAAAAAATGAATGCGAAAATCTTAACTTGGAATGTAAATGGAATAACAATAAATTCAAAGGGAATAAAATTGAACACATATTACACATATTTACCAAGGTGGGGGTGGGGTGGGGCTTCAATGAGAAAAAAGACTGCCTCCTCCTCTGTCCTACTGCACCTGAGGATTCCTTGGTGGCAGGGGAATCTTTGGGAGGGGGTGGGGGAGGGGCAGTATAATATATGCAAGAAAAATTGTGATAATGGATTTTATAGCATCAGACAAGACAAAAAAATGAGGTGTGGTAATTTATGCAACAGACATATACAATGCTAAACAGTTATTTAAAGATGAGGATGGAAGAATGATGGCTATACAGATAACATTACAAGGTGATTTTTTTTAATTGGAATCAATGCCCAAACACCTCTCAATCTATTTATTTCTCCTACCATCCTGGTTTGCAATCTTCCCCTCTGGACATGGGATGCAATCGTAGCAGCAAGGGGGCTGTCCCTCCTTCACTTTCTTGCTGGATCCCGGAAGACATCTCTCAGTACATACAGAAAGAGGCTGAGTCTAATCCATAAATGAAAGAGCAGAAGGGTCATCAAGAGACTAATGAGTTCAGAACCCTTTATGTTCCCGGGCCTTTCTCTATGTGACTAAACTGACACAGACTTTCAGTAATGTGTAATTGCAATACAAAGAGCCATTGCTTATTTTCTTATTATTATTAATAGTAATGTTTGAAATTATGTGATATTCCCTCTATATTGCTCTAGGATGTGCAGTGCCCCATCTGTTCTGTAAAGATAGCTTTGTCTATTAAGGTGCACTTTGAAGTTACTCTAGTTTCCCTATTGATTTTGTTATAATTTTTACTTTTCAGTATTTTGTCCCCTTGGTAGACAGCTCTAGAACTGATTTTGGACCCATCAGATGCTGCCTGGATAAGAGTTCCGAAAATTCTACCCAGAGTGGCTGGAAAACCCCACCAAGATTGGGGATGATATTATAGTTGTTCTTGTTTTTATTTTTTGAGGAAGACAATTTTTGTGAATTCCAAGACAAAAATATGAATGGAAAAGAAGCTATCCAAGACCTATGGCACTCCTTGGCATCCTGCCAAACAATTCTGAGCATGTTAAGAAAAGAAAAATACTTTTGAATACATATTTTGATATAACTCTTTTTAAAAGACTAATGCATCCATTTCTAATGCTCAGTCGCTTGCTCTTCACCCCTTTCTTCTCATGTCCCTCCTTCACTCTCTCATTCTCCACCACTTCTCCTCCTTCCACCTCTTCCACCAGCACCCTGAGAAGATGAGTGTTCTCCTGCACCTGCTGCTGTCTGTTCTCAGTTTCTTCCTCTGGTATTATTATGCCTCCTTTCCCAACCTTTTTAGGAAGAAAGACAATGTCCTGAGACTTATCAATTCATACATCATCTTTCACTCTTGTCAGAAATAAAAAAATCCGTATTTAATAAGTGTAAAGCAATCCCAATTTCTTTGGTTTATTTTAAAATAGTTTTCTTTTTCTACTTAGGATTCTGGTTGAAGTCCTCCAATGGGGGTAGAAATTATCCATTTTATTTGTCCAATTTAACACTTGTGTGCACTTTTTGATATAAGGTTGCTTCAAGTTCAAAAGGATCATCAAGATGATAGCTTCATGGTTTCTGAGCTTCAAACTCTTGTGAGCTGGCTCTATATGACTGAAAGAAAACCTGCCCTCCTGTCTCCAGCCCTTTTCACAGAAAAACTGATATTTCACCTGGGCCTATTGACCCACATTCAGATGAAGGATTGTGTTATGCAAAAACCACATTTGCTTGGATGCAGCTTGTAGTGGGGTCTGTGAATGGTTTGGATTAGGCTGAGAAAACCTAGCTTTTCTTATTTTCGTCTGAAGTAGGATCCCCCTAAAGTCTATTCACACTGTTAGACTTGCTTAACTGTATTTTGTAGTAAAAGGGTTCTTATGTTTTGTAACCTCCTTAATAAAATATTTGCCTTGTTTCCTTGTGTGGCTTCTAGCAGTAAACTTTTGGCTCTTCATCTGCTACCTGAATGCTTTGGTCTTGAAGCTCAGAAGAGAGTGAGTAAACATGCTGGTGGATAATGACTGCTTATTCAATACTGAATTTCTTTTTAATTAGCAAACAATGCAACTCTACCTGGTTAAACCAACTGTGCCATGTAATGGCATCTTCATCAAGGACCAATGATTGGTCTGGTGGAGCCTGCGGTTCTATCCTCCCAACTCTCACTCTCCACAAACTTTGGTTGGCAAATATAATCCAATTGATAATATCCAAGCCAGATGCTGCCTCTCCATTCTGGTTGATGACGACCACATCTCCTGCCGTATTGTTAAATGAGATACGTCTCAGAAAGTGATGGAGCTAGATTGAAAACCGAAAAGACAAATGTTTGGAAAGGGCTGCTGTCTAATACAGGGAGGAGCATTTTTCCCCTATGAGCTGAACCTACAGCAAATGATGAGGGGTGATTCAGTCAACTGTCAGTGGATTCAGGTCCAAGCACGGAGAGAGTCAACTAACACAGTTCTCTCTCTACACCTTCCTTACAATCCTCTGAATGTCCACAAATATGTGTAAGTGGTGAGGTTCCCCCCTCCCTCCCCTCCCCGAAGCTCTCAGAAGAAAAGGCGGGGTCTGTTGTCATTTGCAAGTAGAACAATATAGGGGGAATCATCTAGGATACTATCATATCAGTGCCACCTCTTACTTTGACTGCAGAGTTATAAATTCAGTTCTGGGTTCTTCTTCCTCATGCACTAGTGCAAATGCTTGACCTCTGAGAGGAAAGAGCAAGCTGAAAGCATTTTGGGAACCCATACAGTGTCAAAAAGTAACAGGGCTTTGCCAGTTGAGGATGTTCAGCCTTTACCTGCCAAAATTCTTGATTTGGATTCTTCCCTCTCCCTCCATATGCAATTACTCTGTGTCTGAGTCTGGATGTGGACATGGCATGCAAAGCATGGGCCATGGCGTAGACAGCACTGTGGATGCTGTAACTGTGGCCTGTCATGCTCATTTCAAAAAGTGATCCAGGAAGGCTCTCCAGCTTCTCTTCTCCTGTGCATCTTGTCTGTGCATTCCCCTCCATCTTGTCTGAAGTGATATCTGGGAATTCACATTCAAAGGCCTGTTGCCAGAATTCCCTGATAAAACCGTCCCCTTCTGTGCTGGAAGGGTTTCTGTGCAGAACATACTGATGAAATCCTGTTGGGTTTCTAAAATGAATTTCAAATGCTATAGCTCCATTGAATATTCCTGAATCCCAGTTCCTTTGAAAGACAAATGAAGCAAACTCAACCTGGTCTGTTGATATCCATACTTTACTTTTAACATTATTTTTTATGTCATCATCTTCTGATAGGTTTGGAAGCCATTTAAAAGCTGCCATGGAACTAGAGTCTCCAGAGGCAACCACTACATTAGCTTTGCTGATAAACAGTTTCTGGCTTATTGTTGCACCCTGTTCTAGCATTCCAGTAAGTTCAGAAATAAAACTAAAATTGGGAATTCTTTCTATGAATGCAAAGCAGACACCACTCTTGGTAAACATTGGGAAAATGGTTTGCACAAATCTTTCTCCCTTGTCATTATCTGTTGCAATGACTCCAATCCACGTCCACCTGAAATGCAGAAGCAAAGAGAGAATCCCCTTGTACTGAAGGGCTTCTGGGGCTGCCATCTGGTAGAAGGGAAGACCTGGGCTTTTATCATTCATCATTGGAGCAGAGCCATAAATGAGCTAAAGAGGGAATGGAGGAAGAGAAGAGACAAAATAAGCAGAGCTCTTTTAAACTATTCATATACATTATTTGGTGAATCCTGTTAGTCAGACATGCCCATTTATACAAAAGACACACATATGCAGATAGGCTGAAAATTGAGGTCATCTCCCATTCCTGCTTGTAAAACATTCACTCTGTTGACCTGAGAGGGGCATTTTCCCTGTTATGTTCTTAAACAAACAAACAAACAAACAAACAAACAAACAAACAAACAAACAAACAAACCCCTTTTGTGTACTTTCCCAATTGGGCAGGGTAAAGCTGATTGGAGGGACACACCATGCCCTAAAGAGAGTATTGCCTAACACTGCGCTAGACATTATTTACTGCAGCCACATCAGAATTGCAACTTGGGCCAGATACACATTTCTTCTCTGGAGTTTCTGTCATCTTCATGACGGATCCCAGCACACAGCAGAACTTCGATTTCTGCCTCTTCTTTCTCAAGACTTCTTAGACTTCGTCTATCAACATTTATTTCACTTTGGAACCAGATGCTCAATATGATTGCTATTCTCCTGCAGAACTGGACCGTATCTGCAATTTACCATAACTCCATAGTGTGTTTAATTTGAAAGCCCTTTCCCCCTAAACATTCACATATTGGGAGTGTTGTACTTGGACTTCCTTGTGAATTTTTATCCTGTAAGCAATTCCCCCACTTCCCCTGCAACTCAGTTCAGGTATCCTTCACATTAATCAGGAAATGCTTCATATCCAAAAATGGCTGGTGAGGGTGGAGTGCATGGTTCTGCCCCCAATTTCATCCTCACCCTGAACTGGGGATACACTCTGAACTGGTGCTGTGAATTCAGCCTCACTCTCTATGCAAGCTAATAGAGGTATTGTACATGGGTGTCTTACCTGTGGAATCTTATAGATATCCAAAAGAGTTGCCACATAAAATGAGATTTCAGAATCAAGTCCCCCAACGACCCCAGCCAGATTATTTTCAACATCACATATATAGTTTGGGACAAATTTCTCCACCATGGATAAAAGCAGCAGTGTGGCAAGATATGTGCGCCTTGCATTTTTATAGCTGTCATATAAGTGAAAACCCAAGGTGATATTGGGTAAGACGTGAGGGTCTTCATTGATCTCCTTGACTGCAAATGCCAAGGCCACAATGTGCTGGTAAAGCTTAGGCACCACCCTAGAATGAGATTTCCAAACAGTATCAGAAGAAACAGATATGATTAGGAATAGTTAATCATGTGGAGTTCAGTGGAGTTAACTCCCTGTCCATTCCGCTGCTGAACAGTTCCTATAATCAGCAAGTTGTACCTGATGTTTAGACAGAATCTCCTTTTTTGCAACTTGAATCCATTGCTTCGGGTCCTACCCTCTAGAGCAAGAGAAAACAAGCTTGCTCCATCTTCCTCGTGACAGCCCTTGAGATATTTGAAAAGGGCTATCCTATATCCCCTTAGTCTTCTATTTTCATAGCTAAATAGCTCCATTCTGTTAAGGCCAATGGTATCTAGACCAAGGGTTGCTAATATGATGCCCATAGGAACATTGGAACCCCTGGGGTCTTTCCCTGAAACATCTGAAGTCTTTCCTTGACATTTACAAAGTCATTATGAAACAAATTTTAGCCTAAGATCAGGAAACGAAACAATATGAGATTCAGCTTCTGTAAAGCTTTTTAATTCATTTACACTAACACTCCTGTTAGTCTATCAAAATCGGATGTTCAAAAAGGCTATCTCAGACACATAAATATGTATACATTTCAATAGATTTATATTCATTTCCCTATCGAGAAATGGGATCTTCTAGAGTATTCTCTTAATTCAGAAGACAATCCTATGTATTTTTACATCAGCATATGTCCCAATGATATCAAAAGTGGTTATCTCTTGGTCAATGGCTAGAGGTTTGCAGTTTCAGTCATTATTCTGAGGCTGCAAATCTAAGTGACCTTTACTCTGCTGTAATGAATGAGTCGCTTAGTTCTTACACAAGCTCTTCAGGCAGCGCTGGTGGGGGTTCTTCAGTGAATGTTGCTGGAGAGGACATGATGCCACCATGGAAAACTATGCCACCAATGAGGAACTCTCCTGGCTGATGGTACGTTTGAAGTGGACGGTGTGGACTTTGGAGCCTGCATTTTTCTATGTGAGCCTGACATACATTGTAAGAAATCAGTTCCAGTAGCAAGACCACTAAAACCACCATCCATACAAGGGCAACTGTTTGTTCTACACAGAAACCATTATTTCTTCTCCACGATAAAAATGGTCTCATTTTAATGGTAGTTCAGTTTCCTGAGAAAATGCAATCTGGGAGTATCCCAGACAGTATTTAAGTAAATCTGGTTATGTTACAGCATCCTTTGTGTTATGTTGCCAGTTGCCAGTGAAAACGCAGAGGGATTTTTGAGGAGCAGCAGATTTAATCATAGACCTGTTAATAACCAAGGAGGAAAGTAGGTATTCAGTGCTAGGTTTTCCCTGTGGAATTGCTGAAGGAAATGTGTTTGTCACATACTCAGGACTGTTATTGTTAATTCCCTTTCATTAGCTAATAAGGGACCAGTGGCGTATTGGTGAAGTTAGAAGTTAGAAGTTCATCCTAGAAGACCTTGTATCCAATGGAGATCCCAAAAATTAGGATGGTGGTCAGGATCTTGGGATTTGGCTGAGCAGACCTATATTCACCACACCCATGTGGCATGACTGCAACAGCACGCATAGTAGTTACTTGGGACAAAGCTTCCATCGGTTTTTTAAATCACTTGTAAAATATGGTGAATTTTACAACAATATCTTTAGTAGTCTGAAATGAAACCTTTAGCTTTCCATTCAAAATTTAAATTATTTGTTCCTAAGGGTTCCTTTTTAAACTTTAGTATGGGGGGAGGGGGAGACATTAAATTCAGAGAAGAATGAAGAGTGGCTCTGCTATGGTTCATGCCCACATAGCTGTCTGTGTTCCTTGTTGGTATCAGGGTACTTTGTCAGGGAGAAAAGCTACATGACCTGCTCTATTGACTTGTTCATGCTTTAATTCTTTCTTAGAATAATTCTTTCTTAGAATAAACTGTCTCCTGCTGTTTAACTCTGGCCTTAGCAAAATGATATAACATTTGGGGGAAAAGATGCAGCCCAATAATCCAAAACAAGAGGCCAAAATAGAAAAGATCTCCACAGCCACCATATACTTTCCCTTGGTACTCAGGTAGGTAGGAACAAAGGACAGCCACACACTGCAAAAAACCAACATGCTGAAGGTGATAAACTTGGCTTCATTAAAACTGTTGGGTAACTTCCTGGCTAGGAAGGCTACACTGAAACTGACCATGACCAGCATTCCCATGAAGCCTAGGACACAGTAGAACATGGTGACTGATCCTTCGTTACATTGCAGTACAATTTCTTTAGTCCCTGAGTGCTTGTCTAAATGAGGGAGTGGGGGAGCAACTATCAGCCAGGCACTGCAAATAATCATTTGAACAAGGAAGCTGAAAAGAACAATAGAGATGGACACGTGTTTCCCTACCCATCTCCTGATTCTGGACCTGGCTAGGTAGCCATGAAGGCTAGAACCACTTTAGTTGTTTTTGCTAAGATGCAAGACACTACTACTGGGAAAGCAGTTTGGAGGCAAGTTATTTTTGTGGGCTGGTCAATGAATAGCAAAGGACAGAGAATGAGGGCTATGAGGAGAACATAGGTGAGGGTCTGATTGTTGCCTTTCACAATGGGAGTCTCTTTGTGCTTGAGGAAGATCCTAAGCACCAAAACTGTATCAATCATAAATTATAGCCACCTCAGAGATAGTTAGAAAAGGGAGTCTTTTGCAAACCCCATGCCCATCAGGGTTCTTATGTGTTTTGGGGATGAGAAGTTAATGTCACTTAACTTTGGACAAGTTGTTATTTCTTTATTTTTTCTTCCTTATTAGCTGTTCCCTATTGTTCAGCTCAGGCCTCAGAATGATTACATAACATTTTGGGAAGAAGATGCAAACCAGCAGTCCAACACCGGCTAAGATTCTACTGTACACAAAGAAAAAAGCACAAGATACAGGAAAGGACAGGTTGCTATTTCTTTAATTTTTCTTCCTTATTAGTTGTTCCCTATTGTTCAACTCAGGCCTCAGAATGATTATATAACATTTTGGGAAGAAGATGCAAACCAGCAACCCAACACCAGAAGCTAAGATGGAGAAGATCTCCACAGCTACCATATATTTTCCCTTGGTGCTCAGGTAGGAAGGAATAAATGACAGCCAAACACTGCAGAAGACCAACATGCTGAAAGTGATGAACTTGGCTTCGTTGAAACTGTCTGGTAACTTCCTGGCGAGGAAAGCCACAGCAAAACTTACAGTTGCCAGGAAGCTCATGTAGATGAGGACACAGTAAAACATGGCCACAGACCCTTCATTACATTCTAGTATGATTTCTTCAGTCTTTGAGTGCATGTCCACATCTGGGTATGGGGGAGAGGTTGCCAGCCACACAATACATATCCCTGCTTGGACTATGGAGCAGGAAAGGAGAATGGAGTGGCCTAGTCCTTTCCCCACCCATTTCCTCATCCTGGATTCTGGTTTTGTAGCCATGAAGGCCAAAACCACCATGAAGGTTTTTGCCAGGACACAAGAAACAGCGGTTGAGAAGATGATGCCAAAAGCTGTTTGTCGGAGGAGGCAGGTCACCTTCTCTGGTCGGCCGATGAAGAGCAATGCACAAAGGAAGCAGAGCAGGAGAGAGATGAGGAGAGCGTAGGTGAGGTTTCGGTTGTTTGCAATGACAATGGGTGTGTTGTGGTGTTTTATAAATATACAAAGTACCAGAGCTGCGATCAGGGAAAGGGAAAGAGAGAAGCAGGCTAAACTGATGCCCAAAGGTTCTTCATAAGACAAGAAGCTGATATCCTTGGGTAGACATGCATCCCGGTTCTTGCTTGGATAGTCTTTGTCTGGACATTTTTTACAGTCATTCATATCTGGAAAATAATAATAAGGAAATGACCTTTAACTCATGGCATGTCATCTTCCTGAAATGTTGACTTTCTGTTTGAGAAGAATAGAGCTCTGCTGAAATTAAAACACATGTTTAATACTGTCTGATGCTCTGTAATGTTTTGTTGGATTTAATCAGTTCAGAGCTATTTGTTCTGTAAATGGCACAGCCAGGGCCATTCCTCCTCATGCTTTTGGAACGTATCATTGCACTAGCCTGGGTGCAGCCTGTGTTCATTCATTAATAAGGATTGAAATAGCCCCTTCTAGGACTTCCAGAGTATTGCAAATGGCTGCGGAGGGCGGGTCTTGATCATCAAGGGGTGAAAGGGGGAAGCACAAAGGCACTGTGAACCCCTATAAGAGGCTCAAAAGGGAATTCTGGGCACTGGTTCCAGTGGCGCTGAATTTTGTGCTCTCCAAACCCTTTCTGAGGCTCTGAAAGATGTGAAGGGGGCGGGGTAGAGATTGAGCGAAAAGCACTATTAATGATGACAAACTCCCGATGAGAAGCCTCAGCCTCCAGACGTGGATGCGGTAACCTTTTATATTAATTTAAAGCAAAGTACTTTAAAATCTGAAGGATTATTTGGAAAAATTAGGATGATTTGGTGTAGAAATGGGTTGATATGAAGAAAGTTCACCCGGATTGTGGTCTCATTTACCCAGCTTGGGACAACTTGCAACTAAACGAGAAGACCATGTTTTAAATCATAAAGAATATCATCTTGCGAAATAAACTGCAAGAGTGAGACAAGCAGTTGTCTTAAAATGGGACTGCGAACCCCCCCCAACCGGTTTGGAAGGGGGGTAGAGGGAAATATTCACACCTGGAACTGAACTTTCTGATAGGAAAGCAGTTAAAACAATGGCTTTTCCTCATACATTTTAATTTTTAACTTTTGTCACTGGACGCTTGGAGGAACAGCAATCAGAGGATTTGGTTTTCCTTTCTTTCTTCCCCCTTTTTCCTTTTTTGGTATGTAAGAAAAAGAACAGTGGGGAACTGTGTCCCTGCCTCAGTCTCAGAGCTTAAATATTTTTTCTTCTGTTGGAAGATACTTTTTTTGCTGTCATAATATAACTGTAACGAAGGGGGTTGTACTTGGTGTTAAATCTGAAGAAATGATTTGGATTAGGCTTCAGTGCAAGCTGAAGAAATGGGTTATCTACTTTTTGTTCCCAATTAAAGCTCCCCCCACCAGTCAGTTAAAGGGGGCAGGGAGAATACAGATGGAAACCCCCTGTTCTCCTAACTTTTAAGTTCTGTTGTGGATGTTGGTGGAGTTCTTGCAAGGGTGGATTAGGCTTGGGGAAGAAAGCTGAAGAGTATTTTGACTTTGTGACCCTTTTTTTCTTATTAACAGGAAACACCATATAAACTCAACAATGGAAGCAGAAAGGAAAGGGAAAGAAGAAAGAAGGAAGGAGGGGGTGAGGAGAGAGGAGACGAAAGGGGAGGAGGACATCTAGTGGTGAAAAGAAGTAATTGCAGGAAAGAAAAAATAGTTGTTGTTTTCCCCCTGGCTGGAACTGAAACAGGGGAAGCAGGGGTCCCAGAGGAAAAGAGGGGAACAAAAGAGTAATGGTATAAAATAATTTAAGGGAAAATAAATATAAGAAAAAAGTTTCTTTTTGAAAATCAAACATGGAAACAAAAAAGTCACAATCAGTGTCAGGAAGTAAAATTACCACACAGACAAGAAGGGGATCTGCAATAGAGACAGAACCAAAGGTGGATATTGCAGACATTTTGATGGATTTGAATAAAAAAGATTTAAGAGAAAATACGGACAACTTAGATAAAATGTCTGGGAAAATAGAACAGAACACCAAGACTGTGGAGGGTTTAACGGGACAGATTAAGCAATTTATGACAAAGATGACAGACTTAACAAAAATCCATGCAAGAGTTAAGGGGAAAAAACTACAAGGCTTAGAGAAAACCAGAAAAAGGACACAAGGAGAAGGAAAAAAAGATGAAAAGGGAACAGGAAAAGATGAGAGAGTATATGACGGAAAACAGGAGGCAACATGGAGATGCAGCAAAAGGAGCTGTTTTTACATTATAGAGGGATCCCAGAGGAGGAGGAGGACATGAGAGAGAGAATTATATCAGAGATTGTTGAAGGCCAGCAAGGCTGAACCTGATGTAAACTGCCAACTAAAACCATTTGGATACAGCAGAGTATGCGCAGATAGACAGGAAGGTTCTTGGCTGCAAAACGTTGGCAAGTAGAATGGACGCAGGAACTCACTGCCACTATGTACAACTTTATTTACAGCAGTCTCCAGACTATATACAAACTTGAATCTTTGGGAAAACAATAAACAGTACAAATCCTTTACTCTCACTACTCTCTCTATACAACCTTCTCCAACCACTATCAACCAACACTAAGAGTCATGATTGTGCCTGCCTTTATTGGCCCCTCAACCAATCACCAAGTTGTTACTAAGGCTATCTCCAGGCAGATTAGAGATAGTTTGTCTTGACCTACTTTTTCTTGGTTATAAGCCAACTCTTAATTGCTCAATGTGAGGAGCTGCAGAATTGCATGTACACACTAAAAACCCAACAGAGATGACACATTGGTTGGGATTGGATGTAGATAATTTGCAGCAATCAATTGATAAAATGTTCAGAGTGAAATCAAGTTACACAAAGAAAAATAAATTATCAGGGGACTGCCTGGTAATTTTTAATTCACGAATGGTAAGCGAGTAATAGAGACGAATCCTTAAGGAAATTCTGATGAGATTGCTGAAAAAGAGATCTAATTATAAAACCCTGACTGACACCATGAAGAATAACAAGATTGCATACAGATGGGAGTTCTCTGAAGGTGTCTCTTTCACATATAAAGGGAAAGAACAAAAATGTAAATGTATACAAGAAATGGAGAAGTTCTGGAGGAAATATAAGAAGGAACTGGGAAGAAAAAACCTGAAGCACTTGGTGGAGAAGGAGAATCAGATTCTGGAAAGGAGGAAGAATTGCAGGAAGAAGATAAACAACAAGATATCAATTGACTGTTTATAAAATATTCAAATAAAACCCAAATTGAATGTGAAAATCTTAACCTGGAATGTAAATGGAATAAGAATAAATTAAAAAGGAATAAAATTGATCACATATTACAAGGAGAAAATCTGGATATTACTGGTTTGCAAGAAACTCATGTTGCAAGAAAACATAGAAAACTATTGATAAATAAAAGATTAGGGATGGATTTCATAGCATCAGACAAGACAAAAAATGAGGTGTGGTAATTTATGGAACAGACATATACAACGCTAAACGGTTATTTAAAGATGAGGATGGAAGAATGATGGCTATACAGATAACATTACAAGGTGAAAAATTGTGATAATTGGAATCAATGCCTCAACACCGTTCAATCCTAAATACTGGGTCTGGATCTATTTAATCTATTTATTTCTCTCACCATCCTGGTTTGCAATCTTCTCCTCCGGACATGGGATGCAATCGTAGCAGCAAGGGGGCTGTCCTTCCTTCACTTTCTTGCTGGATCCCGGAAGACATCTCCCAGTACATACAGAAAGAGGCTGAGTCTAATCCATAAATGGAAGAGCAGAAGGGTCATCAAGAGACTAATGAGTTTGGAACCCTTTATGTTCCTGGGCCTTTCTCTATGTTATTAAACTGACACAGCCTTTCAGTAATGTGTAATGCCAATACAAAGAGTCACTGCTTCTTTTCTTATTAGTAGTAGTAATGTTTGAAATCATGTGATATCCCCTCTATATTGCTCTAGGATGTGCAGTGCCCCATCTGTTCTGCAAAGATTGCTTTGTCTATTAAGGTACACTTTGAAGTAGTTTCCTTGTTAATTTTGTTATAATTGTTACTTTTGAGTATTTCATCCCCTTGGTAGACAGCTCTAGAATTGATTTTGTTGCCTGTGGCTACACCTATTCTTGGACCCATCAGATGCTGCCTGGAGCACAGTTCCGGAAATGCTACCCAGAGTGGCTGGAAAACCCCACCGAGATTGGGGATGGTATTATTGTTGTTCTTGTTTTTAATTTTTGAGGAAGACTATCATTGTGAATTCTAATACAAATATATTCTGGACAAATACATGAATTGGAAAGAAGCTATGCAAGACCTATGACACTCCTCGCCAAACAATTCTGAGCATGTTAAGAAGAAAAAAATACTTTTGAATACATAGTTTGGGATCACTCTTTTAAAAAGACTGATGCATCCATTCTTAATGCTCAGTCGATTGCTCTTCACACCTTAATCCTCAGGTCCCTCCTTCAATCTCTCATTCTCCACCACGTCTCCTCCTTCCACCTCTTCCACCCCCACCCTTAGAAGATGAGTGTTCTCCTGCACCTGCTGCTGTCTGTTCTCAGTTTCTTCCTCTGGTATTATTATGCCTCCTTTCCCCAACTTTCTAGCAAGAAATTCAATGTCCCGGAGCTTATCAATTCATACATTATCTTTCACTGTCAGAAATCAGTATTTAATAAGTGTAAAGCAATCCCAATTTCTTTGGTTTATTTTAAAATAGTTTTCTTTTCTACTTAGGATTCTGGTTAAAGACCTCCAGCTGGGGAAAGATTAATCCATTGAATTAGTCCAATTTACCACTTGTGTCCACTTTTTGATATAAGGTTGCTTCAAGGTCAAAATGATTGTGAGGATGATAGCTTCATGGTCTCTGAGCTTCAAGCTCTTGTGCTGGGGAAATTTACCCAGAGGCTCTATTTGACTGAAAGAAAACCTGCCCTCCTGTCTCCAGGCCTTTTCATAGAAAAAACTGATATTTGATCTGGACCTAATGACCCACATTCAGATGAAGGATTGTGTGGTGCAAAAACCACATTTGCTTGGATGAAGCTTGTAGTGGAGTCTGTGAATGGTTTGGATTAGAGAGAAAAAACCTAGCTTTTCTTAATTTCATCTGAAGTAGGATCCCCCTAAAGTCTATTCACACTGTTAAGCATTTTGTAGTAAAAGGATTCTTCTGTTTTGTAACCTCCTTATTAAAATATTGGTCTTCTAGCAGTAAACGTTTGGCTCTTAATCTGGTACCTGAATGCTCTGGTCATACACCACTCATCAATTTACGACTCAAAAGACAGTGAGTAGACCTGCAGGTGGATAATAATTGCTTATTCAATACTGAATCTCTTTTGAATTAGCAAACAATGCAACTCTACCTGGTTAAACCAACCGTGCCATGTGATGGAATCTTCATCAATGAGTAATGATTGGTCTGGTGGAGCCTGAGGATCTACCCTGCCAACTTTCACTCTCTGCAAACTTTGGTTGGCGAATATAATCCAATTGACAATATCCAAGCTAGATGCTGCCTCTCCATTCTGGTTGATGAAGACCACATCTCCTGCCGTATTGTTAAATGTGATGCTTCTCAGAAATTGATTGAGCTAGATTGAAAACAGAAAAGACAGTGGTTTGGAAAAGACTGCAGTCTAATGAAGGGAGGAGCATTTTCCCCTATGAGCAGAAGCTACAGCAAATGGTGAGGGGTGATTCAGTCAACTGCCAGTGGATTTAGGTCCAAGCTTGGAGAGAGTCAACCAATTTTCTTTCACACGGATGCCTCTCTCTCAGTCTTCCTTACAACCCTTCTCATTCTGAATGCCCACAAGTTAAATACAGTGGTACCTCTACTTACGAATAACTCTACTTATGAATGTTTCTACTTACGAATGGAGCTCCGTCCGCCATCTTGGATGCGGTTTAGATAGGATTTTTTCTACTTACGAATTTTTAGATAGGGTTGCTTCGACTTACGAATTTTTTCTCCCAATGCATTCCTATGGGATTCGACTTACAAATTTTTTCGACTTACAAATGTGTGTTTGGAACGCATTAAATTCGTAAGTAGAGGTACCACTGTATGTGTGAGTAGCAAAGTTCTTCTCTCTGCTACTCCTCCTCCCCCTCACTGAACATCTCGGAGAACACAGCATTAATGTGCAACACCTCCTCTAAGGAAGGATTTGGTTGATATGGAATAGAGGGAATACTGAACATCTCTCTCAACTGTTACCACAGCATTCATATATAGGAAGCTGTGGTAACGGTTGAGAGAAATGTTCAGTGGCAGCTCACTGGGCACTAAAGCTTCCCTCATACAAATACTTTCTCTTCAAACACAGGACAGTACAGTCAAACCTTGGAATTCAAATGTAATCTGTTCTGGAAGGACTTTTAACTTCTGAAATGTTTGATTTCTGAGGCTTTGTTTCCTATTGGCTCTTTATATTCCGATTTGAAAACCGGAACACTTAATCACTTAACTTCTGATCAACGGACATGATCAGAAACCGATCTTTGAATGAAGTGGGATATCATTGGACTGCAAAGCTTCCCTCATACAAATGCTTTCTGCTCAAAAACAGGGCAGTACCTGCTCAAAAAGGACACAACCATCACTTCCCTTCCCTATAGAGTCTTCTGCCATTTGCAAGCAGAACAATATACGGGAATCATCTAGGATACTATCACATCAGTGCCACCTCTTACTTTGTCTGCAGACTTATAAATTCCGTTCTGGGCTCTTCTTCCTCATACACTAGTGCAAATGTTTGAACTCTGAGAAGAAAGAGCAAGCTGAAAGCATTTTGGGAACCCATACAGTGTCAGAAAGTAACAGGGCTTTGCCAGTTGAGGATGTTCAGCTTTTACCTGCCAAAACTCTTGATTTGGATTCTTCCCTCTCCCTCCATATGCAATTACTCTGTGCCTGAGTCTGGATGTGGACATGGCATGTAAAGCATGGGCCATGGCGTAGACAGCACTGTGGATGCTGTAACTGTGGCCTGTCATGCTCATTTCAAAAAGTGATCCAGGAAGGTTCTCCAGCTTCTCTTCTCCAGTGCAAATATTCCCTTCTGCATTGTCTGAAGTGATATCCTGGAATACACATTCAAAGGTCTGTTGCCAGAAGTCCCTGATAAAACCATCCCTATATGTGCTGGAAGGGTTTCTGTGCAGAACATACTGATGAAATCCTGGTGGGTTTCTAAAGTGAATTTCAAAGGCTATAGCACCATTGAATATTCCTGAATCCCAGTCCCTTTGAAAGACATATGAAGCAAACTCAACCTTGGCTGTGAATATCCATACTTTACTTCTTACATTATTATTTATGTCATCATGTTCTAAAAGGTTTGGAAGCCATCTAAAAGTTCCCATGGAACAAGATTCTCCAGAGGCAACCACTACGTTAGCTTTGCTGCTAAAAATTTTCTGGCTTATTGTTTCACCCTTTTTTAGCATTCCAATAACTTCAGAACGAAAACTAAATTTGGGAATTCTTTCTATGAATGCAAAGCAGACACCACTCTTGGTAAACATTGGGGAAATGGTTTGCACAAATCTTTCTCCCTTGTCATTGTCTGTTGCAATGACTCCAATCCACGTCCACCTGAAATGCAGAAGCAAAGAGAGAATTCCCTTATACTGAAGGGCTTCCGGGGCTGCCATCTGGTAGAAGGGAAGCCCTGGGCTTTTATCATTCATCATTGGAGCAGAGCCATAAATGAGCTAAAGCAGGAATAGAGGAAGAGAAGAGACAAAGTAATATTTGCAGAATTCTTTTAAACTATTCATATACATTATGTGGTGAATCCTGTTAGTCAGACATGTCCTTTTCCACCCACCAGGCCTTGCATGCCTTCATGCAGATGGGCTGAAAATTGAGGTCATCTCCCATTCCTACTTCTAAAACATTCGCTGTGTTGACCCGAGAGCGGCATTTTCCATATTATATTCTTAAACAAACAAACAACCCCCTTGTGTGTACTTTCCCAATTGGGCAGGGTAAAGCTGAATGAAGGGACACACCATGACCCAAATAGAGGATTGCCTAACACTGTGTTAGACATTAGTCACTGCAGCCCCATCAGAATTGCAACTTTTGTCAGATACACATTTCCTCTCTGGCGTTTCTGTTGTCTTCATGATGTCTTCATGATCCCAGCACACAGCAGAACTTCCATTTCAGCCTCCTCTTTTCCAAGACTTCTTAGACTTCGTCTATCAACATTTATTTCACTTCGGAACCAGATGCTCAATACTATTGCTGTTCTCCTGCAGAACTGGACTGTATCTGCAATTTGCCATAACTCCAGAGTGTGTGTAATTTGAAAGCCCTTTCCCCCCTAAACATTCACATAATGGTTACAGGTAGGTAGCCGTGTTGGTCTGACGTAGTTGAAACAAAAAATTAAAAAAATTCCTTCCAGTACCACCTTAGAGACCAACTAAGTTTGTCATTGGTATGAGCTTTCGTGCTGAAGAAATTTGCATGCACACAAAAGCTCATACCAATGACAAACTTAGTTTGTCTCTAAGGTGCTACTGGAAGGATTCACATATTTGGTGTGGTGTTGTGAAAAGGAATAATTATTGTATTTGCACTTCCTTGTGAATTTTTATCCTGTAAGCAATTCCCCCACTTCCCCTGAAACTCAATTCAGGAACTCTTCTCATTAAGCAGGAAATGCTTCATATCCAAAAATGGCTGGTGAGGGTGGAGTGCATGATTCTGCCCCCAATTTCATCCTTGCCCTGAACTGGGGATACACTCTGAACTGGTGCTGTGAATTCAGCCTCATTCTCTATGCAAGCTAAGAGAGGTATTGTACGTAGGTGTCTTACCTGTGGAATCTTATAGATATCCAACACTGTTGCCACATAAAATGAGATTTCAGAATTAAGTCCCCCAATGACCCCAGCCAGATTATTTTCAACATCACATGTGTAGTTTGGGACAAATTTCTCCACCATGGATAAAAGCAGCAGTGTTGCAAGATACGTGCTCCTTGCATTGTCATAGCTGTCATATAAGCGAAACCCCAAGGTGATATTGGGTAAGACGTGAGGGTCTTCATTGATCTCCTTGACTGCAAATGCCAAGGCCACAATGTGCTGGTAAAGCTTAGGCACCACCCTAGAATGAGAGTTGTAAACAGTATCAGAAGGAACTGATATATCCATTTACATATCCATTCCATTGCTGAACAGTTCCTATAACCAGTAAGTTTTCCCGATGTTTAGACAGAATCTCCTTTCTTTCAACTTGAATCCATTGGTTTGGGTCCTACCCTCTGCAGCAAGAGAAAACAAGCTTGCTCCATCTTCCTGGTTACAGCCCTTGAGATATTTGAAAATGGCTATCCTATATCCCACCAATCTTCTATTTTTATAGCTCAACATACCAAACCCCCTCAACTTTTCCTCATAAGGTTTGGCTTCCAGACCCTTGATCATATGTGTCCGCCTCTTCTGCACATGTTGTAGCTTCTCAGTATCCTTCTTAAATTGTGCTGAACACAATTGAACACAATACACTAGGTGTGTTCTGCGCAATGCAGAAGAGATCTCTTCTGGGTTTTTTGTTTTGTTTTATTGAGGCACTATGCTTCTGTTGATGCAGACTTGACCCTTTTCAGATTTACTACTGGCAAGCCAGGTGTTCCCCATCTTAAATTTGTGCAGCTGGTATTTCCTGAGTGCAGAACCTGACATTTGTCCCTACTGAAATTCATTTTGTTAGTTTTGTCCCAGTTCTCCATTCTGGTAAGGCCAATGGTTTCTAGACCAAGGGTTGCTAGTGTGGTGCCCATAGGCACTTTGAACTCCTGGGGTCTTTCCCTGAAACATCTGAAGTCTTTCCCTGACATTTACAAAGTTTCTGAGCTCTCTCCCGCAATGACCCCTTCCTTTTTCATGAGGCAGAGATGGTGGTTGTAATTCACAGAATTCTATACTTCATAGTATATATCGTTATTGTGAAACAAACTTTAGCCTAAGATCAGGAAATGAAACAATATGAGCATTTAGCTTCTGTAAAGCTTTTTAATTCATTTTCACTAACACTCCTATTCAGATAAAGTCTATCAAATTCGGCTGTTGAAAAGGGCTATCTCAGACACATAGATATGTACCAGTATACATTTATATTCATTTCCCTATTGAGATGGGAGCTTCTAGATTATTATTTTAATTCAGAAAACATTCCTATGTATTTTTACATCAGCGTATATTGAAGGAAATCAAAAGTGGTTATCCCTAGGTTAATTGGTAGACGTTTACAGCCTAAATTGTTATGCTGAGGCTGCAACTCTAGGTTTGATCATTACTCTGCAGTAATAAATGAGTGACTTAGTTCTTACACAAGCTCTTCAGGCAGCACTGATCGGGGTTCCTCAGTGAAATTTGCTGCAGAGGAGAGGAAGCCACCATGGGAAACAATGCCACCAATGAGGAACTCTCCTGGCTGATGGTACGTTTGAAGTGGACGGTGTGGACCTTGGAGCCTGCATCTTTCTATGTGAGCCTGACATACATTGTAAGAAATCAGTTCCAGTAGCAAGACGACTAAAAACACCATCCATACAAGGGCAACTGTTTGTTCTACACAGAAACCATGATTTCTCTGGCAATAGTATAATCAGCTTCTCCAAGACAATAAAAAGTCTCATTTGAATCGTAGTTAAGTTTCCTGAGAGGATGCAATCTGGGAGTATCTCAGACACTATTTAAGTAATTCTGGTTAAGTTGCAGTATCCTTTGTGTTATGTTGCCAATTGCCAGTAAAAACGCAGAGGGATTTTTGAGGAGCAGCAGATTTAATTATAGACCTGTTAATAACCAAGGAGGAATCTAGGTATTCAGTGCTAGGGATTCCCTGTGGAATTTCTGAAGGAAATGTGTTTGTCACATATTCAGGACTGTTATTTTTAATTTCCTTAATTATATAATAAGGGACCAGTGGTGTATTGGTGAAGTTAGAAGTCAGAAGTTCTTCATAGAAGACCTTGTATCCAATGGAGATCCCAAAAATTAGGATGGTGGTCAGGATCTTGGGATTTGGCTGAGCAGACCTATATTCACCACACCCATGTGGCATGACTGCAACAGCACGCATAGTAGTTACTTGGGACAAAGCTTCCATCGGTTTTTTAAATCACTTGTAAAATATGGTGAATTTTACAACAATATCTTTAGTAGTCTGAAATGAAACCTTTAGCTTTCCATTCAAAATTTAAATTATTTGTTCCTAAGGGTTCCTTTTTAAACTTTAGTATGGGGGGAGGGGGAGACATTAAATTCAGAGAAGAATGAAGAGTGGCTCTGCTATGGTTCATGCCCACATAGCTGTCTGTGTTCCTTGTTGGTATCAGGGTACTTTGTCAGGGAGACAAGCTACATGACCTGCTCTATTGACTTGTTCATGCTTTAATTCTTTCTTAGAATAATTCTTTCTTAGAATAAACTGTCTCCTGCTGTTTAACTCTGGCCTTAGCAAAATGATATAACATTTGGGGGAAAAGATACAGCCCAATAATCCAAAACAAGAGGCCAAAATAGAAAAGATCTCCACAGCCACCATATACTTTCCCTTGGTACTCAGGTAGGTAGGAACAAAGGACAGCCACACACTGCAAAAAACCAACATGCTGAAGGTGATAAACTTGGCTTCATTAAAACTGTTGGGTAACTTCCTGGCTAGGAAGGCTACACTGAAACTAACCATGGCCAAGATTCCCATGAAGCCTAGGACACAGTAGAACATGGTGACTGATCCTTCGTTACACTGCAGTACAATTTCTTTAGTCCCTGAGTGCTTGTCTAAATGAGGGAGTGGGGGAGCAACTATCAGCCAGGCACTGCAAATAATCATTTGAACAAGGAAGCTGAAAAGAACAATAGAGATGGACACATGTTTCCCCACCCATCTCCTCATTCTGGTCCCTGGCTTGGTAGCCATGAAGGCTAGAACCACTATAATTGTTTTTGCTAAGATGCAAGACACTGCTACTGAGAAGATGACTCCAAAAGCAGTCTGTCAAAGGAGGCAGGTTATTTTTGTGGGCTGGCCAATGAAGAGCAAAGGACAGAGGAAGAAGAGAATGAGGGCTAGGAGGAGAACATAGGTGAGGGTCCGATTGTTGGCTTTGATGAGTTTCTTTGTGTTTGATGAAGATCCTAAACAAGATACAAAGGCTTGTTTAGCCAATGAGGTGTTCGAGGCATCTGTGAGGTTGGTGATAAAACACAGAAATCTTAAGTGGGCCCTGGCAGACACAGAAGGTAATTTTACTTCCACTCTTAGGAAAGCTGCTGGAGTACCCTGAGGGAGGCCTAGAATTCTTCTGAGATAATTTTTTTGGAAGATTTCAAGCCGTTCCAGCAGCTTCTGATTCCATCCCCAGAGTTCTACCCCATATAGCATCTGGGGAATCACTTTTCCAACAAAAGCTTTTAGTGCCGGGATCACCAGTTGCCCTCCCCTCGTATTAAAAAAAACTGAGCAAAGTACCGATTGTCCTACGTGTTAGAAGGGTTACAGCCTTGAAGTGGGCAAGCCAGCTAGATGTAGCTTGGAAAGTAATACCAAGATATTTTAAAAACGGACACTGTTCATTTATGTGTTCATCTAAAGACCATCTAAATGTGTGGCGAGCTCTAGTAAACACCACCATTTTGTTTTGTCATAATTTATCTTTAAAGAGTTTTGGGAACAATAAGCTGCGAGCCCCTCCAGCATGCTGTGTAGACCCCTTTGAGTAAGTGCCATGACAGCCATGTCATCAGCATATAAAAATATATTCAGATGTTTGCCTTCCAGGGCAGGAGCTGATGACTTGTACTTGCCATATGTTGAACAATGTCAATAACATATTTTAAAATAAACCAAAAGAATGTGCATTAAACAATAGAGGTGGTCTGTCCATAAATATTAGAATATAATGTTTTAGGTAATATCATGAGCACTAGAGAGTATTGTGAATGCAGTGAACTTTTGGAACCTCCACCATGACTTGAGTCCTTGGCTCACATTATGGCACAGTGTGGTTTATTTATATAACACTTTTTAGATCATCATCAAAGACCACCAAACCGGTGAGCAACATAAATGCAGCTGTATATATGTTATTAAATGAAATCACAAATAGTCATTAAAATCTATAACGCATGTTAAAACAAACCAAAGAAAAGGGAGAACTTGACACCTATACCCAGCAGCTGCATGTGGAGGAGCGGAGACGCAAACCCGGTTCCCCAGATTATGAGACTACCGCTCTTAACCACTGCACCACACTGATCAGAATACATTTTATTCTGACTTCAGCCCATTAATGATTGACTTCCCTTACCTTCTATTAAAAGCCATAAAGCAGCTCAATCACAGAATGTAAATTCCCACCAGCAAACAGAGAAACTTTTCTCAATCATAAATTATAGCCACCACAGAGATAGTTAGAAAAGGGAGTCTTTTGCAAACCCCATGCCCATCAGGGTTCTTACGTGTTTTGGGGATGAGAAATTAATGTCACTTAATTTTGTCAGGATTCCTGGGAGCTGACAGCTTCTTGGTCTCCTAACACAGAAAATGACTTTTTCAGAGCACCAGAGGTTAATTCCCTGCACACACTTTTCTCCAGCGTAAATTCAATAGACTATCTTTATGACTGGCTATCATCATTCACTACATCTAGAAAAAAAATCATATAAGGCAGCTGCTGAATACGTAATTGCAAATATTCTACTGTACACAGAGAAAAGAGCACAAGATACAGGAAAGGACAGGTTGTTATTTCTTTAATTTTTCTTCCTTATTAGTTGTTCCCTGTTGTTCAGCTCAGGCCTCAGAAGGATTATATAACATTTTGGGAAGAAGATGCAAACCAGCAGCCCAACACCGGAGGCTAAGATGGAGAAGATCTCCACAGCTACCATATATTTTCCCTTGGTGCTCAGGTAGGAAGGAATAAAGGACAGCCAAACACTGCAGAAGACCAACATGCTGAAAGTGATGAACTTGGCTTCGTTGAAACTGTCTGGTAACTTCCTAGCGAGAAAAGCCACAGCAAAACTTACAGTTGCCAGGAAGCTCATGTAGATGAGGACACAGTAAAACATGGCCACATTCCCCTCATTACATTCTAGTATAATTTCTTCTGTCATTGAGTGCATGTCCACATCGGGGTATGGGGGAGAGGTTGCCAGCCACACAGTACATATCCCTGCTTGAACTATGGAGCAGGAAATGAGAATGGAGTACCCCAGTCCTTTCCCCACCCATTTCCTCATCCTGGATTCTGGTTTTGTAGCCATGAAGGCCAAAACCACCGTGAAAGTTTTTGCCAGGACACAAGAAACAGCGGTTGAGAAGATGATGCCAAAAGCTGTTTGTCGGAGGAGGCAGGTCACCTTCTCTGGTCGGCCAATGAAGAGCAATGCACAAAGGAAGCAGAGCAGGAGAGAGATGAGGAGAGCGTAGGTGAGGTTTCGGTTGTTTGCAATGACAATGGGTGTGTTGTGGTGTTTCATAAATGTACCTAGTACCAGGGCTGTGATCAAGGAAAGGGAAAGAGAGAAACAGGCTAAACTGATGCCCAGAGGTTCTTCATAAGACAAGAAGCTGATATCCTTGGGTAGACATGCATCCCGGTTCTTGCTTGGATATTCTTTGTCTGGGCATTTATTACAGTCATTCATATCTGGAAAAAAATAAGGAAATGACTTTTAGCTCATATCATGTCAGCTTCCTGAAATGTTGACTAGTTGTCAGAGAAGAAAAGAGCTGTGCTCAAATTAAAACACATGTTTAATACTGTCTGATGTTCTGTAATGTATTGTTGGATTTAATCGGTTCAGAGCTATTTGGTCTGTAAATGGCACAGCCAGGGCTATTTCCTCCACCTGATTTTGTAACGTATCATTACACTAGCCTGGGTGCAGCCTGTGTTCATTCATTAATAAGGATTGAAATAGCCCCTTCTAGGACTTCCAGGGTATTGCAAATGGCTGCGGAGGGCGGGTCTTGATCATCAAGGGGTGAAAGGGGGAAACACAAAGGCACTGTGAACCCCTAGAAGAGGCTCAAAAGGGAATTCTGGGCACTGGTTTCAGTGGCGCTGAATTTTGTGCTCTCCAAACTCTTTCTGAGGCTCTGAAAGATGTGAACGGGGTGGGGTCGAGTCTGAGCGAAAAGCACTATTAATGATGACAAACTCCCGATGAGAAGCCTCAGGCTCCAGCAACGGTGGATTAGGCTTGGGGAAGAAAGCGGAAGAATATTTTGACTTTGAGACCTTTTTTTTTATTTTCCCCTTTCTTCATTACCCTTTGCTTCAGTCCCCCCCCCCCCCCGGATTACCAATGGTGGCAGTCTAAGCCGCTTTAGAGGATAACCTCACTTAACTAATTAACAGGAAACACCATATAGATTCAACAATGGAAGCAGAAAGGAAAGGGAAAGAAGAAAGGAGGGAGGAGCGGGTGAGGAGAGAGGAGAAGAAAGGAAAGGAGGACATCTCGTGGTGAAAAGAAGTAATTGCAGGAATGGAAAAAAAATACGGTAGTTGTTTTTTCCCTGGCTATATCCATTTGAATTTGC